>NC_134467.1:48534182-48861527 GCF_047948215.1 Lycorma delicatula
ATTGTAGTTTTTGACTTTGAAGTTTTAAAATGAAAAATCAAAAAATGACTAATTCCCATCGCAGCTGAGAATAGTCATTTGAATTTGTTTGAATACTTTTTTGTGTTTATATTTTTTTCCTTTTCGTGTGATCCATATCTAATGTTTATTATTTGTTTTTAAATAAACCACTGAATTTTGTATCAACTGATAGATTGTAAAGAACGTTATTAAATTAGTTAAAAGGGATTTTTTTCACAATATTTAATATTTCCACTATAATTATCATAATTGATTTGACTTATTTTCAGCCCTTCATTCTCAAAACTACTTAACACTCAGCTGCGAGCGCTAAACATAATTTCAGAGGTACTCCAAAATGCGTAAACCACGATTATTAAGGTGACAATACTAGGAAGGGCAGGTAGTCACTCAGATCAATTAGAGGGAGTTCAGCAAACATAATCTAACCTCCTGTAATTATCCTTACATATTAAATTGGTGGATTGTTAGGCCGAGTCAATAATTGTATTGAGTATGAAAATAATGTATATTACTAATAGTACTGAATTATGAAGTTTTTTGTGAGGGTACTCACAAAAAACTTCATACGTACCTGCGAGGTACATAACTCAAACGAAAAGTGTCATATTGAGGTTATTTCTGAATCATTTCCATTAAATTTTTTTTTTGTCTTCAGCATTTGATGGAGCTCTCCAAGATTTCTTATCCATCGTTTAATTTTGGTATATCCCCCTAAATCCTACATCCCTAACAATTTGTTTTACTCCCCCTGGACGGGGAGTCTTATTCTTTAAGACTTTGGGGGTTGGCGTCCCCATGGGCCTAGCCTCTGCAGCTTTTCTTCCCACTATACAGTGAGCTGCAGAACACTTTACACTATACACATATACTACACCAGGAACACTACATAAATTACAACATACACACTTACACAATTACTCAACAACATCCTACACTGATATTTCTTACATTTACACTCAGTGGTGTTGTGACATCTTACGAAACGCAACCGTAACCCAAGGTGGGTACAAATTGTGCCGATGGGTGAATGGCTCTACGTAGTAAGTCTCGAACTATGTCCTCTGGGCACCAGGGCGAACCCAGTTGTATTTAGCTCTAGCTCCAGTACGCGTGCGCTCTGCTGGAGTGATCCATTTTTCGCCGGTACTCGTGGGATCAAAATTTCAGTTCCAATAATAAATACAATGATGGTTGGTGGTCCATCTGACCAGTAATTTTTTGTAGAGACCTTTTAGATGTAGATATCACTGAAATAATTGATGAGCTTCGCCCCCAAGATGTTGTTGAAGTTAAGCGTATAATGAAACGGCAGAGCGGAACAGAAGAACCGATACCGTCTCTTATACTGACATTCAATCTCCCTGTTCTACCAGAGAAGATTAAAGTGGGTTACCTCTCGGTTCGGGTATGACCATTCATACCCGACCCACGGCGATGTTTCAGATGCCAAGGATATGGTCACACTACAGCATCTTGCTCGAAAACGGAGATCTGTGCTCGATCTGTTAAAGAAGGTCACAATGACACTAACTGCGAAGAAGGTGAAAAATGTGTGACTGCAGTGGTTCACACATACAGCCCGCTCCTGAGATTGCTCAACCTTTAAAGAAGAAAAGGCAATTCTCAAAATCTGTACTGAGCAGAAGCTATCTTTCCCGACTGCACGCAGAGAATAAAAAAGATAAAGAATTCACGGAACCTGGTTAAACCAAATGTATCTTTTGCCACCGCTACATCGAAACAAACTCCTACAAATGTTAGTAATCAGCAGTGCGGATCCTACAATGAACTTAAAAAACTTGTTCAGATGCTTTCTGATCAAGTAGCTTCACTTACAGCCACTATCTCAGAGCTGACAGAGATGAATAAAAAGTCTTTCGTCCCAGTTAGTGAATCCAACAGTGTGATTCATATGAAAGTCCCTGTTCCCAAAGTCTTACCGGTACGGGCAGGGACTATCATAGCTGGCAGTAAGCTCCCCGTAAAGGGAACCCACATAATCATCCCCTCTGGGATGTCTACTGCGGCATCCCATTCAAATAAATCTCCTCCACCATCATCTCATATACTGGAGGATATGGTTGAAGAACTACCCGCCCCAGGACATTGGAGTTCTTTAAAATAAAAAATACAAAAAATAAAAACCGAATCACGTACAACTGTGGTGGAGTGGCTATTTTCATGGATCAGGAAGGTGGTGGAGGATTCCTCGTCACCGAGTTTTGTTTTACCTGACGGAAAAATCTGTATGGCAATAAAATGCATGTTAATATATACGCTGAGAGGGAGAATTGGTAAAATAAAAATGGTGTTGTTACAGACAACCGCAAAAGCTCAAAGTGGACCTGTTCAGAGCATCAGGTTGACGATGCCAGCAGTTTCTGGCAGTAGCACGCTAATAGTAAGATCTGCGGGAAGATCATGTGCTGACCTTCTTCGCACTGTAAAACAATGTGTTACAAGAGAAGAGTGTGGAGATGTCCTGGCATTACGTATGGGTGCTGATGAACGATTATGCATTCGGGTCAAGGGTCATACAAATGCAGAGGGTTTAAAAAACGTACTCGGAGACAGAGCCGCAGACCTACAGATTGATTTAAAACAAGAGGCAGTCGCAGGACTGTGGTCCAGCTCAGAGACTTGGACTGCGACACAACTGAAAATGAAATAAGAAATGTGGTGGCTCAAGTCATCGGTGATAAGGATGAATTTAAAATACCGATAAGACGGTAGTATGCAAAATGCATCACTTATCACAACACACAGAGCGGCAATGAAATTTATACAGGCGAGAATTTGTATACAATGGGTACTTTATAGAGTTCAGATAAGAATCCGATACTTACTGCTTTAGGTGCTGGGAGATGGGTCACTCCTCCTCTCAATGTTACAGGCCTGATCGCACTGGTCGTTGTTATAACTGCAGCGGACAAGGGCACAACAAAAGAGACTGTACGGAGTCTTCAAGGTGCCTGAAACGTAATAAGGCTGGCATCAGACTGACAGCGGGGCCTGCAAGAAGACCGACTGATGAAACTGATGTAAGTCAATGCAAACCATAGCGCCTTTGGACCGTGCTCACGACGTGATTTGAAGAATGGCCATTGAAGAAAACATTGACTTTCTAGCAGTTTCAGAACCTAATATGAGGAGGGTGACTGCCTACACTTGGGAGGCTGATGCAGCTATTCTGAACGTATCAGGTTGGTATGCACAGATAGGTGTCTCTAGACATAATGGATTTGTTGCTGCGGAGTTGACTGAACATATACTAATATCTGCATATATCTCCCCCAACTCGGGGATGGCAATGTTTTCTGAATTTACAGAAGAACTTGAAGAATTTATAAGAGGACATCGCAAACCCATTGTATTAATGGGCAATCTGAATTCTGAATGTCGTGAGCCGGACGATAGGATCTCGACAAGACGCGGATATGTCATGCCCAGCATGTTTGCAGCAATAGGGCTTGTGGCATGTAACATGGATTGTGTCCCCCACATACATTGGACGGGGTCATGGCTCGATCGTAGACATAATGATGACAACAGAAAGCATAATTCCAACTGACTGGAGTGTGCGACAGGAGGAACTTGCTACTGATCATAACACCATCACATTTTCTGTGGGTTGCACACGGCCCGGATATACCAGAACCCCATGCTGGAAGCCAATGGAGTACGAAGCCAGAAAAGTGTCAGATGAGGTCTCGCAAATGTTCGACGGAAATATACAAATAACCCCAGTACGTCTTTCTAAATACTTGCAAAACGCCTGGAGACATGCAGGACAGCAGGATGGACCACGTAGATACAGGTGGTCCCCAGCAATTGAAGAAATAAGAGCATCAGTACTCGTATTGAGGATAAAAATGCAGCGGGACACGCGTAGAACTGGTCGAATGAATGAGGGAAAGAGAAAAGAATACAGTCGAGCAAGAAAGCCATTAACTGATGCGATCAGAGAAGCTAAGATAAATGCATGGAAGACGTTCATTGCTGATCTTGATGCTGACTCTTGGGGGGAGCCCCAAGAGTCAGTGATGTCAGAGTGCTGTGATGGACTGATTTGGTAGACATGTCCCCCCCTCCTCTTCCTGGTGACATGGCGATTGAGAAAATGAAACGATTATTTCCAGTTGTAGAGACCGAATGGAGGGAGATAGTAGTAGTGCTTGATGAGCTTAAATCTACGGTGTCCGGGGCCTGACTCGGTTCCAAGCAGCAATTTTCAAAGGCAGCCCATTACTGCCTTTGAAAATTTGCCACCATAGGCTACAACCTAGCTAGCATATTTAGAAATCCACCACTGCTCAAACCTCCATGGTTGGAACAATAAAATTTTAAATAGAAAGAGTAAGGTTGCACATCATATTTAAATGATGTCGATATAAAAAATTTCAAAATATTAAACAGACAGGTTGGCACTTATAAATAAAAAATTCAAAACCAACCTCAGATTCAAACCCCCAAACCTGTAGACACACATTAGTACCACTTTCAGTATGCAGGTTGGGAAGATTTGATCTAGTGTTTATCATCATAAATATTACAAGATAAATAATAAACTTGCATCCAGTCCGCACAATAATACAATTGATTTGCTTTTATGGAAAGAAATGGTATACGATTAAAATAAAGAAACAACCTGTTTTCTGTGTAACTTTGTTTATTAGATTAAAAAATAAATAATTTGTAATGTACATTTGGAAATTAATCAACAATCAATCTGCTTAAATATTTAAGTGGATTTTATAGTACATAATTCTGAAATTGTTTACATTAAGAACAAAATGTTATTTATTTATACCACACAAAAATCACAATTTACGTATTATAAACATATTTCACAAAGAATACTTAAAAACACAATTGAAAAAGTGAAAAACACAATTATCTATTTCCTACAACTATTCGATTATCTATTTCCTATCAATTCGTCAGTCAAATAAAAAAAAAAAAGAATAATAAAATCATATATACAAATCTATTAAAATATATTGAATATATCAGAATATACCGGTGGCAACAGAGTATTTTTTTTATTTTAAAGATTCTTAATTTTTTTAGGGAGATTTTACCTTGGGAAAAAAAAGACAAGCAAGCAGTAATCAACTGACAGGAATTTCTATCAACCATCAGTAGTTACAAATAATGTATAATAATTTAAACTGTCTGTTCTAAAACCAAACATGGTGTTGGATGCCCCATATATGTAAATGGAAAAGTCCATTAATGGAAACTGCCAAACATGGTTAGTGTTTAAACGGCAGAAGTTATTGCCATACAGCAATCTGTTCACTACTCTGAACATTTCTGCGAAGAGATGGTGCTTATATGTTCCGTTTCGTTAAGTGCACTTACTGCAATTCGGAACAAGAACATTAACCCACCTGAGTTGGTCTAGTGGTGAACACATCTTCCTATGTCAGCTGGTTTGGTAGTAGAGGATTCCAGCATTCAAGTCCTAGTAAAGTCGTTATTTTTACACGGACTTGTATATTAGACCAGTGTTCTTTGGTCGTTGGATTTCAATTAACCACACACCTCAGGAAAGGTAGAATTGAGACTGTACAAGACTACTCTTCATTTACACTCGTACATATCATCCTCATTCATCCTCTGAAGTATATCTGAATGGTAATTACTGGAGGCTAAACAAGGACAAGAACATTAAGGATGTCCTTATTGCAAACATCCTGTCCATTTTATATATTTTAAATCGATGAGGACAGCGATGTGTATTTGTATGAACTTCAGGAAATGTTGGCATTGCAAGAAATGAAAGCGCAGATGAAGCTGCCAGTACAGCAATAGTCTGTGATAACTTGGATATATTTCCTGTACGAGTGGCTGATGTTAAAAATTGTCTAATACTATAAGAAACAGGTAGAGTAATAAATGGAGAAGATTAAATACAAAACTAAATTCATTAAAACTTTTTCATATAAATGGAAGAGTGACGTGAAATAAAACTCGCCGAGAACAAGAGGTTACAATTACCAGACTTACAATTGGTTAAACACGAATAAGAAATTTATATTTGTTAACCGGCGAAGAAAGACCAATGTGCAGTGTTTGTAATAAAGCACTTATAGTCAAGCATCTAATGGAAGAGCATACCATATATGAGAACCTCAGTAAAGGGTTCGGTTTAAGAACTAATTTTGCTGCTGATTTGGAAGATGGAAATGAAGAAAAAATAGTTGCGTATCTGCATGCCAGTGGACTATTAACAAGTCAATAAGCAGATTTAAACCGTGTTAAGGAATGTCTAAGTGAAGTAGTTTAATTCTATAGATAAAAAAGGGTGTCTTGAAGCATGGCATGTATAGGGTCGGGAGGTAGCCCTCTTGCCTAGGACACTCAGGCTCAGTACAAATTAATATTCTCTATTCTTCTAAATCCTCAGCATCCTCTTTTTCTTAATGTCTGTAACACTCCAAATCCAATCATTCCTTCATCCCCTGCCTCTTCTTCACTACTCTTAATTTCTTAACAGATACCATAAATGTCAGTTGTATTCACCGGAAGAAAACATTGGACAGGTTGATCTGGGTTCATTTGTCAAATGCTTTTTTGAAAATGTTCAAAATAAAGGAAATTAAATATGCAGATAACAAATGTTCACTGTTAGCAGGGAATGAACTGCATTTTATAATGAAGAGAGAGTAATTATAATTCTTATCTTAAACTGCTAATTAACTAGCTGACTAACTCTCATCATAAAACTCTAGTTTTAAAAAATGCTTCAGCTTCATCAAATATTCCATGAAAGCTCTTTGGTTTTTTTTTAACAGCAGTCATATTTTTTTTTTGTCTTCAGTCATTTGACTGGTTTGATGCAGCTCTCCAAGATTCCCTATCTAGTGTTAGTCGTTTCATTTCAGTATACCCTCTACATCCTACATCCCTAACAATTTGTTTTACATATTCCAAACATGGCCTGCCTACACAATTTTTCCCTTCTACCTGTCCTTCCAATATTAAAGCGACTATTCCAGGATGCCTTATTATGTGGCCTATAGCAGTCATAAACAAACAAAAATAAATAAAAGGACTGGCACAGTTCTATGCAAGAAGACTGACTTTTTGTTTCTGCACTATTTTGTAGTCGGAAAGTACTGATTTTTAGAGTACAACGCATTACATAAGTTTAATAAACTAATAGACCATACACACAAGCATCAAGTTTCACTCACTCACCACTGCGACTAACTGTATAAGCATAAATTAGAAACACACTGCTACATAGTCAACATAATCTCAATCTTTTTTGACCTCAAATTGAGCATAACTCAAGAACAACTTGAATTCTTCATCGAATTTTCATATGTAAAATTTCAGATACACTACATCAAATCTAAATTTCAATGAAACTAATCAAATAGTTTTCAAAATGTTCAAACCACAAAATTAGGACTATACATATATATGAAAACCCCAATTTAAATGAATGATATTTTCGTATTCCTAATGTTTCAAAACCTAAAGAAAATTAATTTTCAGCTCTCACTACCACCATGTAACTGAAAGTAATATCGTACTTTTCTTGAAAAGGTGGTAAAAAAATAACCACACACTAATGATTGCTCTCAAATGTTTTTAGAAAGTTTGATAAATTTTGCACTTAACTTCTCCATTTCATCAGCTGTTTCAGCAGACTTTTTCCTATAACCATTTTGATTTTGTTATCTCTTTCTTTCTTTTGATTTTAACTCTCTTTTCAGCTCCTAATGGCATGATTGCATCAGCTTCCTTGTTCAAAATTCCTAATGATTTTTCCATTGCAGATTTTTCTTTTTTAGCGTTTTTATTTTTTTCTTGAATCTGTTTTTTCATGTTCAGTTTTTTATTTCTTCTGGTCATGTAAACAATGAACGCTAGCCTAGTGCTTTACTTAAAGCATAATCACAATTTCTTTCTCAGAATACATCATAAATGATACTCGATCGAATTAAACTTTCTTCCTTCAGATTTGCCACAATAATCGTTTTAAATCTGAATAGCTTTATTCTACAGTTGCTTGTCCATAAGATAACATTAAGATAAGTTGTACCATATTCCAAATATCACTATACTCTTTTTTATTAAAATTGATTGCCAAAAAAAGCATCCAGCCTTTATTTATCCCTCTGAAATTAATTGGGCATTCCAACATTTACGTCAAGAAACAATTTAATTGCTGTAATGCTGTATTATAGATATTTGATTGATTATGTACGGTGTATGTATATTTTAAAACTTAATTCAAAAATTTGCAAGCCATCAACGCAAAATAGATAAATTTTTATCTAAAATGATTCATGAAAAATATTTTTAATAGATTTTTCTCAAAACTTTATTTAAATACAATCTTGCTCCATTTACCCAAATATTATGGTTAACTTAGCATTCAAAAATCCTTGTATTTGAATAGATGCATGAAGTCACGTGAAAAACTGCAACTCAAATCACATATGCAGGAACCTATGGAGGCACATTTTATAATTTAAACTACTTCGGGAAAGAGTTGCATGTAAATTTCATTTTAATAAAGAAGAAAGTTAAATACCTAAGAGACTATGGTCATCCTGGTATAAAAAGTGGGGGGTTTTTATCAATTCACACATTATTTCTACATCGTGCAAACCAAAGTGATTCAAGCATTCGCAATAAAGCCTTATGCTCCTGTAAACATATGATATTTCCAACATGAATTCACCACAGAAACCTATAATATGTCATAAAAATAACACAGTGAAAATCAATTGAAATAGTTATAATATTATAATACGATTTGACAGAAGTTTTTTCAATATTTCAAACATCACAGTGGAAACTAAACAAGAACATTATGAAATTATGAAAATTACACATGGAATCAATTGTTTTCTTTCTTAGACTTTTAGTGGATATATTATACCTTACATCTATTCAACCACCCACTTCAGTTCAAGTGTCTGTGGATAATTTAAATTATATAAAATAAGTGTAAAATTATATAGGATAAGGCAAATTGTAATGTTATTTTCACAAAAAATTGAAAATTCTCTGGAACACAAATAAATTGGAGGGAACCAGGATTTTTGTTACAGAAGAGTGCAATAAGGAAGTAAATATGATAAGAAAGAAGGTAATTAAGATATTAGTTAAGTAGCAGGAATCAAACAAAACAGTAAACTGAGAGGGAACAACTTCTTTAGAAGATAGAAAACTGCAATATACAGAAATATTGAAGGTACATGGAGAATATATACAAGGGAAGAATCACAAGAGATCATCAGGGCAGTCAACTTCACCATCCACTGGTAAAATTAAGAATTTTTTTCATGCGGATTCTGCATCTTTATCAAACAGAAAGTAGAACGATTTTATGATGATAAAGCATGTTTTATAACTTCTTAGAATACGGAGGAGGAGTTTTGCAATATACTGTATTTAATTTCAGTACTAATGAAACAATGTGCCACTAAAACATGAAACAATTTGTTTTTTAGAAACTTTCTCATTTCTGTGGTAGTAAAGTATTCTATGACCTGATATGACTGATACATTATGACCGTTTGCAAATATTGCTGTCAAAATAAACAAATGGGTAAGGTAAACAGGAATAAGTCAATTTTTGGTTAAAAAAAAAGTTTCATAACAGAAACCAATAATTAGTACAACAAATTTATGGCTAATATAAATTACATTTCAGGTATTTACAACTTTTTCAGAGGTGGAAAACCGATAAATATTAAATCAAAGACATAAAATATTCACCATTCAGTATCACACATTACAACTAACATTAAACGCCCTCACAGATTACTTCTTCAGTAACTACCTTCTCATAGAGAGAAAGCCAGTCAAAATTTAACAATGAAGACAAACATTCACTTTTCCGTATCTAGGATTACAGCTAACATTCAACGCACTCACAGATTACTTCTTCTGCAACAAATTTTTCAGAGAGAGAAAGCCGATAAAAATTAAACCAAAGACAAGAAAAATACACCCTTCTGTTTCTCAGATTACACCTACTATACAACACCCTCACAGATTAATTCTTCAATAATTCCCTTATCCGGGAGAGTTAGCCGAAAAAACTTTAACAATGACTAGAAGCATTTACCCTTCCGCATCTCAGATTACACCTAACAATCAATGCCCTCTCATATTACATCTTCAATAACTACCTTAAGAGAGAGAGAAAGCTGATAAAATTTTAGCCAATGACAAGAAACATTCACCCTTGCGTATCTCAGATTAAACCTATCATTCAACGCCCTCACATATTACTTTATTATTAACTACCTTATCAGAGAGAGAAAACAGATAAAAATTTAACCGATGACAAGAAACATTCACCCTTCCGTATCTCAGATTACACTTAACATACAACTGCCTCACAGACTACTTTGTCAATAACTACATTAGCAAAAACGAAAAGCCGATAAAAATTTAACCGATGACAAGAAACATTCTCTCTTCCATATCTTAGATTAAACTTATGATTCAACGCACTGACAGATTAATACTAAAGTTTTTACCTTATCAGAGAGAGAGAAAGCCGATAAAATTTAACCAATGACAAGAAACATTCTTACTTCCGTATCTCCGAATACATCTAACATCAAACGCCCTCACAGATTACTTCTACAGTAACTTATCATAGAGAGAAAGCCGATAAAAATGTAACCAATGACAAGAAGCATTCACTCTTCCGTATCTTTGATTACACCAAACATTCAACGCTCTCACAGAATACTTCTTCAATAACTACCTTATCAAGAGTGAGAAATCCAATAAAAATTTAACGGATGAAGAAACATTCATTTCCCGTATTTCAATAACAATTTATCCAATGAAGAAAAACCTTCAACAACCTTACAGATTACTTATTCAATATTTACATTATCAGAAAAAGAAAGCAGAAAAAATTTAACCGATGAAGAGAAACATTCACTCTTCCATATCTAAGAATACACCTAACATCAAACGCCATCACAAGTTACTTCTACAGTAACTTATCATAGAGAGAAAGCCGATAAAAATGTAACCAATGACAAGAAGCATTCACTCTTCCATATCTTTGATTACACCAAACATTCAACGCTCTCACAGAATACTTCTTCAATAACTACCTTATCAAGAGTGAGAAATCCAATAAAAATTTAACCGATAAAGAAACATTCATTTCCCGTATTTCACATTTCAACTAACATTCAACGCGTTCACATATTACTTCTTCAATAACTACCTTATCACAGAAGGAAAGCCGATAAAATTACAAGAAGAATTCTCTCTTCCGCATCTCTGATTACACCTAACATTCAAAGCCCTCATTATTATTTAGTTTGGGGCCAAAATTTGAAAAAACAACAATATGTAAACCTGCTGTAAACATTACAAGATTTGATTACATAACAAAATCAAATTTCAGTACCCTAAGATGAAGTTCAATCTTTAATTTTTGCTACAGCTCATGGAAAAATTGACGAAAATTGTTGTTTTTACCTGTTAACGAGTTAGAAAATAGTCTATTGCTCAAGAAAAATATTTTTTTAAATTATAAAAAAATATTTTGTGGCCACTACAAATTGGGTAGTGCCAAACATATATGCCCCAAACATCATCAAAATCAAATATAGTGATGCACTGATAACTTGAATTAAAATGAAATATCCTACAAATAATTTATTTATACATGTGCGTTTTGTTTCTATGAGGTGTTAGGTAAAATTTCTTTCTGTTAATTGTAATTCCTGTACGAGCTCTTCTATTTGTAATTGAATTTACATCCAGTCTCCGAAGTTGTATTTAGTCTGATAAAAGTTTTATTTTTATTTTGCTCAGTTGCTGTGTTTATTAATGAATGGTTTTCGTCAGTAATTTGTATGAGTTTATACGCATTTTTAATAAAAAATGCATTAACATTCCTGAAAATTTTGTAACTTATTAAAAATTTTATAAATTATGTTAACATGTCGATGATTATAAGCGAGGTTGTGTTTTCATTAATGTATGCCAAATATTATAAGTAGGTTATAATAAAAGCGAATAATTGTTTTTCATATTTTTATTTTTACTTTTTGTCAAAAGTTGACTATATAATGACAGTCTGTGAAAGGACAAGCACGCCACGCCGTCTTAAAATTTATTTTATAGCTGCTTTATAATGATTTAAATTTTCTTATTAAATTATATATTTCAGATTTTAAAAATTTCTTTTTGCTGTAATTAAATCAATAGATAAATCTTTAATTATGATCTGAACATAATAATACATTACATAGATCACGTCAAATAAATTATAAGATAAAAAAATAAATATACTTAAAGCCCGTACTAATTATTTAAATACAAACTGTGAAATAATGTTAAAATATAAAATAAAATCAAAATATGAGTATATAAAGTAAATACATTAGTGTTAAGTCTTTAGAGCTAGTATGCACTGTATTGGTAGTTATAAGTCGCATTAGACTAAGAAATGCATGACCACACCAGACTGGATTCTTAACTCGAATGAATGTGTAAAACTGACTGGCCAGTGCTAATAGAAACTAGAACACAGCACTAGTCGGCTCAAACTAGGAACAGAACAATTAGTTATAAAAAATTACTTCTCGTGTCTGCCGCTAATGTTATTTATCAACTATTTAATAAAAATTAAAAATATGAATAATTCATAAAATGTTTTATATCGCTGAACATTCCAAGATAAATTTCTAGCAGTTTTACATAATGAGAAATCATACCCCTAAAAGTTCTTCTTTAAAAGGATTTGGTACAATTCAATATCTGATAACGGTTGGGCATAAATCGGTTATTCTGACAGAAATACCAACTTAAGATGTTCTAGTTTAGCTCTTTTTTTAGATGATTTATTTTTTTACTATTGATGTGTTTGTCCCTTTGTGCATTATGCTCATAATTATATCCACATATATTAAAATTAATACGGTTACAAAATAAATAATGCAAATATACATATTATTGTTTATTCTATTGTTATTTATTTACTTATAAAAATTTGATTAATATATTATAAAATACTATTACAGGTTAATAAAGGAAAATGTAACTGGGGCTTGGTTAACTGAGGTTATATGTAATTTTGAATTTCAGTATATTATATATTTGAGGTTAAGTTTCAGTAAATGTAGAAGTATATACTCAAGTATATATGTATATATAAATTAATAAATATTATATCCACATGTTCTATAATAATTAAAATTATGTATTTACATGATACTTTATTGTACTGGTGTTAATTAAATACTTTTTTCCACATCATATTCACCATAAATGTTTACTGAATGACAGAACCCTCATTTTGTTATGTATTTTCACAAATTACACTCTACAACAAAACTGAATAAAGTGAAAGATTAATTAAAATATAGAAGAGTATTTTTTTCTTTTATCCACCGGGTTAGTTTAACGTAGCACTTGATGCATGCTACACGTGCAGCCCAGGATTTATCTTGGTCTCCAAAGGGACAGTAAAAATAATGATTGTAAGCAGTTTTCAGCAGATTCGATACTGGTTTTCGTGGTGAATTCTCTACACACATAACAAAAATATTTGGAAAATTTTTATTCATAGTAAGATTAAAATGTTTTAAATGAAACATTACAGGAATACTTAATTATAAAAATAATTAAGTTTTAATTTATAAATATTTAAAATATTTTATATAATTGTTTCACCATGTAGTGCAATAAAACAAAAGTGACTTCAACAAATCTTTATGTTCAATAAAATAATACCTAAGTTGCTCTGTCATAAAAATCTTTCACTAAATTTAAGACATCACTTATGAAACAATCTTTATATGCGTACGATAAAATCACTACCGCAACTATAGAACACAAGTCATACAAAGAGCTTCAGTATGAACTCATACTGAAGAAAATTTCATCACGTTGAATTACTCATTACTTGACTCACGACATGTCTGGCTCGACATGAAATAACATCATTCGATCGTTATATATCAAATACAGGTCTACAGCACGCATCGCAATATAAATCAGATGGGAATAAGCAAATGCATAGACATACTAACTTCGGAATACATATTCAGATTCACAAATAAAATACTATAAAGAATGCCTACTCCCTTTTCAGTTCCAAATTTTATGTTGACCAATGTAATCTGATGTCATCCGGATACATAGTACAACCAACCAGGCTCGCCCGTCCCACCTAAGCCAGCCAACAGTTCGGTCAACATTAACAATTTTCCAGCAAACCGTTAATCCATCAAAATTCTATTATAAAATAAATAGCAACCAAGCATATTTCTATGTACTAATCGACTCATTTATCAAGTATATAACGTAAGAGAGATATGACACCAAAAATTTGACTAAAAAAAGGTGTACATCCATTTTTGTCAAAAAAATACCCCGCTTTTTTATTTACGATTTTGATTTCTTTGATTGTACAGATTAAAACTGCTAGTATTTCAGTGTGATTTTATGAATTTGTGTCATTACAGAACATAACTCATTTTCCAGCAATTGTTACTGCATTATTCTAGAAAAATATGTAAACTTCTGCTAGGTATTGAGAAGAAAACTGTTTCTTTTATCACATCTTTTTAACGAGTAATAATAGAATACTGAAAAACAAATTTTTGTTAAAAATAAATTAGATTGAAAAGATTAAAAAATGATCTCCAATAGTAGAAATTGTAAAGATTTTAAACAGAATCTCTTTACAAAATTAGTTTTCAATTGCAAGTTAAGAAATAGAAAAAGAAAATGTGGAAAGAAATTGACTGGAGAAAAGAGAAAGCAAAAGAGTCAGTCAAAACACTAAAAAAAAAAAAAAAAAAAAAAAAAAAAATACTGGAACAAATTATCTTTAACGCCGTCCATAAATGATATATAAAAGAATAAGAGTATAGCCCAGCGTATCACATGCAGTAATAACTATTCAATCGTTAAACATAAAAAATGAAATTTTTATAAATGCTACAACCTCAAAACAATCTGTTTTTTGATATGAGGCCGCTACACTCAAACCCAGAAGCAGATTTACAAATGTGCCGCCACACTCTGCCACCAAGCAGCCCATTACCGCTGTGGGCTATAGCCTAGCTAGCCTATTTAGAAATCTACCGCTGCTCTAACCCCCCACCAGTTGGGACATTAAAAATTTTAAATGGAAAAAGTAAGGTTGCACATAACATTTTTAAAAGACACTGATATAAAAACACTTCAAAATAGACAGGCTGACAAATATTATTATAATAATAATATTATATAATAATAATATTATACAATAATATTATTATAATATTATTATTATTATAATAATTTATAATATTATTATATTATATAATAATAATATTATTCAATATTATACAAATAAAAAATTCAAAACCGACCTCAGATTCAAACCCCAAACCTGGATGTAGACGCACATTAGTACCACTTTCACCACGTAGGTTGGACAAAGCAGGTACTTTTATTTAGTGTTTATCATCATAATTATTACAAGATAAATAAACTTGCATCCGGTCACATTTTAATTCATCGATTTGTTTTTTACACAAAGGAACAGTATAGGTTTAAAAAAAGAAGCAACCTGTTTTCTGTGTAACTTTGTTTATTAGATTAAAAAAATAAATAACTTGGAATGTACATTTGAAAATTAATCGATAATCCACTTAAATATTTAAGCGGATGTTATAATACACTTAAATATAAAATCAAACTACATAATTCTGATATTGTTTACATTATGAACAAAATGATATTTATTTACACCACATAAAATCAAAATTTATATATTATAAACATATTTCTAAAACAGAAATTTAAGTAAAACTGAGCTTTTTATTACAATAAAATAGTCTAAATTTAAAAAAAAAATTATTAAATGCATACTTTTAAATGTAAATCATATAAACCAATAATAGTAAAATTTTAGCAAATTATTCTGAAAAATTGTTAAACTTAAAAACCTAAAGAAAAGGTCAACTGTTAGGAACCAGTAACTAAAAAAGTACCCTTTTAATCTGTAAAAAATAATAAAGCATCTGGGTGAGACTCCAATAACTGTGCAATTTTTAAAATTATGATGATTAGCTAATTGATGAAAGATCTATTAGAAAAATTATTTAAAAACATCTGGAAGACAGAAAAAATCCCACAAGAATGGCAGTCTGCCCTAATTCATCCTTACACAAAAAAGGAGGCAAAATGGTGCGTATAAATTTCTGTTCTTTCAGTAACATAACACAAAAGTTACAAACCTTAAAAAATCTTACAAAAGTTGTAGAGAATAGAATAGAAGAGCACATCAATAAAAAATCTGTAAAATATAACAAGGTGGTTTAGAAAGGGAAAATTTTGTGTGGAACTAAAGGTTTGTGTAAAATTAATAATCCGATAGAACGATGAAATACAAGAATTATGTGTAATTACATTTTGAAAAGGTAACTGGCTTAAATAATAAACTTTTTAACTGAAGAAACAATTTCCAATGTCTTTTCTTAAGTTAAATTTATTTGGAATTATCGGAACCATTAAAAATAAAAAATCTGATGCGGACACCAAATGACTTACCTGTAGGCTTATTAAATTACATATTGACATTTTTTGATAAACTTCATTTTAAAGTGAGATACAATCCTCCAATTTTTTAATAAAGTGGACAGTTACACAATTGCTAAAACTAGAGGACGTATACACATATTAAGACCAGAAGAATTACATCAAACCAGAGAGCAATTAAATGATCGACAACAAAAAACAAAATGAAATTATGAACTCCGACTTAGGGAGAATATTGCCCGACAATATCAGAGGAATAATGAGCTTAAAGATAAGAATTCTTTGCATTTTATAAAACATTGGACATGTCAGCCTCAGTGTATATGCTGTTCTTTTGAGGGTCTATTTTTCAGTCACTCTGTAGTTAACTTTAATGTAGATAAACAGAAATTAAGATAAAAAATCCAAAAATAACAAGATTCTAAATTATTATTTTCAATTAATATTAAATAATCATATGTTTCACAAACTCTATTACATATATACATATGTACACCTATTAAATTACACAACATTTTTTAAAGTACATAAAATGTTATTTCACTAATAACATCTGATTTTTTTTCATATTTTTTTTATTGTTATTACTGAATAATTATTTATTGCAAAAAATTTCAACATCCTATGGCTAATCGTTTTTGAGTAATGGGAGATACATGCGTAGAGACATCATGCCAAAACTACAAAATGGATTCAGGGATGGTCAAAATGAATATTTCTGTTGAAATCTGAAAACCAAACTTTTTGAAATCACAATATTTCCTTTATTTCGTATAAAGAAGTAAAAAAGGCAGGGATAGGGTAACAAGACTGTTGATTCTGATCCTCTTTAATTGTATTCCAGATAATCATAAAGGAATGGAAGAAAACATTGAAAATTAAATGTGGTAGCAAAAAAAGATTAGATTACAAAAAAGACAATCTAGGAAGAGATTGTTTTGTTTGCCTTTATGTAACATCAGGCAATGATTAGAGAATTTTGAAGTAGCAAAAATCTAAATAGAAATGTTAAAAGTAATCACAGGAAAAATACTATCTATTTCCTATGAAAAAACAAATGTTTCACAATATTAAAAATAAACAACATTTCTAATAATTAATTACCATAGAATTAAATGAATTGATTCATCGGCCAAAAAAAAAGAATAATAAAATCATACATACAAATCTGTTAAAATATATAACCAAGAATGTATTGAATATATCAGAATATACTGGTGGCAACAGAGTATTTTTTTTTTTTTTATTTTAAAGATTCTTAATTATTTTAGGGAGGTTTTTACCTTGGGCAAAAAATAATTTAACATCTTTTTACAATTTCTGACAGTATATACTTTCAAAAATGTGTCGGTAAATTTTCATAATATTTGAAAAGTTATAGAAACTTAAACTAGTAGAGTTGCAAATACAATTTCAAAGTGCATTTTTAATCATTTTTGTTGGCGCAAAAGAAAAAGAGGAAAATAATTAACAACCAGGAGATAACAATAAGAAAATTGATATAAAAAAGAAATTTTAATTTTTGATACATTAAAGAAATTGATATATAAAAGAAGCAGTCATAATATTTTTAAAAGTATGTTAGTAAAAAATAAAAAAATAATACAGATTTTGAGGCCAATATTGAAAACAACAGGCACAGATATCAGATTACACACTTCTTGTATGGGTTTAATTTTTGAAAACATTACTAAAATGTAACGGCTGTGATGAGAAGTAAACTTTAATATAAAATCGGAACGACAGTTTAGATTTAATCAAGGTCAGTGTTATTTGTGAAAATGCATTTGAAAAAACAGTGTTCCAAGTAAAACAAATGTAACTTGTGATTTTTATAACATATAATTGTAATTTTCACTAGTGAACTTTAAACACATTTTTTCTGCACCTCTTTTCTTGAACTGGTGAAATTCCTCAGTACCGATCAAATTATCTGACTGGCATAGTTCTAGGCTTGAAATGTTCATAAACATCACCCACAGTAGCATATAAATCTGTGTTTGAAGCATACAAGCCAGAAAACCTGCCTTAATTTGTAACATACAAAAATGAGAAAAATGTAACATTAAATTATATACATTAGATAACTTTTGTTATACTAGTTTTAAATTATGCACACTTAATGAATAGTATTGATTTTTTCCTTAATATAAGATTTTTAAACGTCACAATGATTCTAATAAGGATATCATTAACATGTCTTGTTAAAATATAACTCATTAAAAGATTTTTGATAAATGTTAAAAACATTCATTTTTTCTTTAGTGCAGAAATTAATGTGTTTACATAAATTTTGACTTTTGACAAAATTTATACACTTTTTCTCTTTGGTGTGTAAATTACCTTTAAAGAAAGGAAACATTAAAAACTTTTTGTCAGAAGTTATAAATTAATTTTTCTCTTTGGTATGAATTTTAAGATGTCTCTTTAAATTGTTTCTGCCATTAAATGACCTCTGACAAAAGTTACAAATATAAGTTTTCTCCTTAGTATGAACATTAAGATGACTCTTTAAATTGCTTATGTAATTAAATGCCTTTTGACAAAAGTTACAAATATACTTTTTCTCCTTAGTATGAATATTAAGATGTGCTTTTAAATTGCTTTTACAATTAAATAACTTTTGACAAAAAATACAAACATAGTTTTTCTTTTTTGTATGAATATTAAGATGTCTCTTTAAATGGCATCTGAAATTAAATGACTTTTGACAAAAGTTACAAATATAATTTTTCTCATCAGTAGTATGAAAATTATTAAGATGTGACTTTAAGACGTCTTTACGATTAAATGACTTTTGACAAAAATTACAATTATAATTTTTTTCTTTTGTATGAATATTAAGATGCGACTTTAAGACGTCTTTACGATTAAATGACTTTTGACAAAAGTTACAATTATAATTTTTTTCTTTTGTATGAATATTAAGATGTCTTTTTAAAGAGGTTTTGAGTCTAAATGGCTTTTGACAAAAGTTACAAATATAATTTTTCTTTTTTGTATGAATATTAAGATGCTTCATTAAATGGCAACTGAAATTAAATGACCTTTGACAAACGTTACAAATATACTTTATCTCCTTAGTATGAACATTAAGATGTAACATTAAATGGCTTTTACAATTAAATGATTTTTGACAAAATTTACAATCATAATTTTTCTCATCGGTAGAAGTATGAATATTAAGATGTGTCATTAAGATGTCTTTACGGTTAAATGACTTTTGACAAAAGTTACAAATATAATTTTTTTCTTTTGTATGAATATTAAGATGTCTTTTTAAACAGCCTTCGAGTTTAAATGACTTTTGGCAAAATTTGCATACATAATTATTCTCTTTGGTGTGCAAATTAATATGCACCTTTAACTTAGCAAGACAAATAAAAACCTTTTGGCAGAAATTACAAACATAATTTTTCTCCTTAGTATGAATATTTAAATGCGATTTTAAAGTAGAATTTTCATTAAAAGATTTCTGACAAAAGTTGCAAACATAATTTTCCTCTGTTGTATTAATATTATTTTTTTTCTCTTTAGTATTCTCAATTAAATTTTCTATCGTTACATCACCGTATTCACACTTACATTCACTGGAGTGTTCATTTAAAATTCCATCGTCTAAAGATGGAATACAATTCTTGCTACTTCCCTTGATGGTTCTTTTATCCATAGCAACCTGGAATTAATAAAAAATTATTTCAATTACAATAACATTAAGTGTTATCTTTTAAAAAGCCACTAAATACGTATAAAAAATTGAATATTTTATACACATATTCATTATCAACATGGTTTTGAATATAAATTAATCACCGAGTTAACGTTAGTATAAAAGGAACTTTACTTATCTTATAGTACGTTTATATAATTGGCTGAAACTTTATTAACAAATGCATTTTTAGGAAAACCAACAAACCTAACTATTTAGCAAATATAACACGTAAATAAATTTATTACTTCTATATTCATGTTGATCAGATCTACAAACCCACACATTTTATATACACGATGTCTAGGCTAAAGGTATCTAAAACTAATGGCCTGCATTTAGGAAACCAGTCCTTGAAATCCCTTACAACATAAGCTCAAGCCACAGGATATATCCCCAAGATTTGTTCAGCGTACTCTCAGATTCAGCAGAATACACTTGTAAACACAAGCCGACTCCAATGCAACTGTCAAGATATGGACCTCACAAAAAACCTTCAGTGCATGCTTTGGTTAGTTTCAATTAGTTATACATGCTCAACGGCTAGTACAAACTGAATGGAATATCAATTATCCTACATCCAAGTCCTATCGTATTCCAAAGATACAGCTTTAACAGAGACTGGAAGCTTGGTTTTACAAACTAGAAATCATCAAAAAGTTTGTTAATTACAAGAGACTGTGGATCAAGTAAGCGATGCATTCGCTACCAGTCTGGATAAATCTATTAGGCGGTATAGTTATGGACTGCGAATTCTTCTTTCTACTGTTCTTGACATTGATCATAAGCGCTCCATTTGCAAGTGTACAAATTACAACTCCATCAAGTTAAACGAAATGATTACTGCTAATATCAGTTTGTTGCAGAGATAATCATCATATTAAAAACAATCCTAATGATGGAAAAAGAATGGCATCATCGGGCATTTTTTTCATGGAGCCCACTGTTACACGGCAACGTACCATGACATGCTTAAGAACTTTGCTGTTCCTCAGATTTGTGCAGGATTCCGTTTCCAACAAGATAGTGCTCCACACCACTTTTATAGAGATGTTCCTAAATAACACTTCCCCGGATGTTAAATCAGACAAGGAGGTCTAGTGCACGGCCAACTGCACCTCTTAGATATCACTCCTCTGGACCTTTTTGCTCAAGGGTTTATTAAAAGTTATAACAAAGAAAAGGTTGAGATTTGGACGATTTAAAACAAAAAATTGTTAGAGGTGTTGCTCTAACAATGCCGCAGATGCTCCTAAACACATGACAAGAGTTAGATTATCATCTAGGCGTCTGATGAGCTAAAAAAGTTGCATACATTAAAGCTGACTAACCTACATTAAAACATGTTGAGTTTATTAAAAAAAAGATTGTTAAATTATTACCTGGTTTTCTTATTATAAGTTGTTCTTTAAGAAACTTTTAGTCAGGACACCTGTAGATTATAGTGTATGTATGTGTGTATGTAATTACAATAATATAATCTTGTATTATAAGTACATAAGATTATAAAATAAAAACATCTCTTACCGCTTGCTCTTTTCAAATTCTTACAAATTAGCACTTTTGTGGTACACACCTCGCACTTTTCTGCACACCTTGAGTTCTTTACAGAACACATCAAATATTTGCTGAAAAATTTCTGAATGACAGAATCCCAGCAAAGAGCAGCATGCACAATTCAGTTAGAAAAAGACATATGACAAAGTTGATTTCAAGTTGCAAAATTAAATAGATAACCTTCCATTATAATGACTCGAGAGACCATTTCTGATATTCAAAGAAGGATCTGTCTGTCTAAAAAATGTATATATTAGATATCACAATAAAGCGATGTAAATTACACACTTTGCCTTTAGATTCTTGCCGACTTAAATTTGAAACCATATCATGTAACAACATATGAGAACAAATTGAAACACCTTAATTAATGCAAATCGGCTTCTTAAAAACATTGTTGATGGTGGATACACCCGATCTACAGTTTTTGTTAGATGAGGCACGGTCTCATTTATCAAGACTAGTAAATGAATTTCCTGCTGTTTCTGGTAATCATACATGGGGGGAGGCAATTTTTTTTATTGTCAATACAAAAGTCTTTTGTACAATTTTCAAAGAATTCTTGACTCCATTAACAGATTGTGGATAAAAATTATGGTTTCTTCCATTATGATCAAGAAACAACTCATTAGCACATATTCATGCAGCTTTTACAGTCAGCAGAGGACAATAGCCTCTTTGTTCCCCAGATCTGTTTAGTCTTTTTTCTTAGGTCATTTGAAGGATTAGAGTTTATAGATTCAAGTTCTACACTATCAATAACTGAGGGCATACAATCACAATAAAAAACTGACAGCACTGGCAACATTTTGTGTCAAATGACTACTTTCTACTACTACTCTCAAGTGTGATTACTTTAGCATTGCTGTATCAGCTGTGTAGGGTGCTAACTTTGAACATGTTTTGTAAAAATATGGTAATATTGTTAGTTTTACCTAATGTAAATACAGGATTAAATTTTATTTTATTTTCATTTCATTAACAAAAATTTTGTTTCATCTGTATCCGTTACATCCTGACTTTGTACTGATAGACACCCCCCGTGTAATGATTCTGGTCGTAATGTCACTCTCTCCACACCTAGCTGTGATGGGCTTTAGCTGTGATGGGTCATCTTCAAAACCTCAGGCAAAAGACATCTCTGTCTTGTTCTTGCCTAGATCAGGATGCTGCCGATGCAAATGCCATATGGCATTTCCATCGATGTACTACTAATCATTCAATGTTACCCCTACAAAATAACCTATCAATAAGTCTTAAACAAGACTGACCGATTGAGCTGACAATAAAATGAACTGCACCCTAATAGGAAAGGTTGAGTTCAACACACATCGGCATGAATAAAATAAAACAAAAACATAAAACAGAACATAGCAAAACATAAATAGAGAAATATAAAATATAGAATAGAAATATTCTCTATTTATGTTTTGCATAAAACATGAATATTAATCCATAACAGAACAACAAATGGAAAACCCATGCGGGAACCTGCTCTACACACCTTCAGCAATCCTTTCTTTTACAAGAAATCCCATATTTTCCTCAATGATAGTCCATTCGGCCTGGTTTTTCCAATTTTTTATGGAGGTACAACGTCAACCTGATAACATCAAGCCAACAAATCACTTCTGTATGCTTCATATCATATTGCAAACATTCGTAAAAAACATGAAAGTAATTGTCCAGCGCATCACATTGCAGACATAAACCAGAATCAACCAGGCTGAAGCGAGCCAATCTGCCCCTAAAGGTACCATGCCCTGAAAAAAATTGTATCACATATACTTGATCGTACCAAAGAGGCGCCCCACAAACCGACATCAGGAAACAGATGTTCGTGGGCATTATACGCATTATGCGTATAATGCCCATGAACTGTTTCACCCCATCTTGCCTGCCTAAAGCATAACCCTGTTGCTCAATATTCCGAGCTCTTTCTGAAGTCAACTCTCCTGATTTCTTAGCAACATACCTCTCTGACACAAGTAGATCAATCGGCTTCACTCCGGCAATAAACAAGATTGCCTCATGTGAAATCATACGGTAGCCTCCCGTCACCGTTAACAGCAAGACATGTTGGGCCCTCAATAATATATCCCGATAGCTTTTAAATGCCATCCTTTCTGCCCAGATAGGCGTTGAATATAGCATAATTGCCTCATACACACCCTTACACAGGATACTCATGGTCTTACAATTAAGAACCCCATCAGGATTGACCACAAGTCGAAGGCACTACAGGCCTTCTTTGTGACATGTTGTAAGTACTCCTTGAATCAAAAATTCTGATCAAGAAACACCCCAAGATACTTTTGAGCCTGAACATATTTGATTCGCTGGCCTGACATCAAAACACAGGCTTGCCGCCAAATGGACCTTAAAAAGTATCACCATGGTCTTCTCCAAGCTGAACTTCATCTTATGTTGATGACCTCATGGCTCAAGTGGCTCTGAATCCAACCTCCCTTCACGAGCGTCATTCGACCAGCAGGAGCCTTTTGTCAGTATAAGCCACCATGACACCCGCTGGACAACCTAAGCCGCACAAGAAAATCTAACTCTATTGCCCACAACAGAGAACCTAACACAATGCCCTGGGGTCAACCCTTAGACACCATTTTACTAATCTCATGGCTGTCTCCACGAAGCAGCACATCAGATGAAATGAATGTCATCTGAAATAATTTTGCAGAACTTGCATCTCATTTTCAGTACATGGCAGAGGGCCGTCACAGGTTATTAAAGGCTAAAGAGATATAGATATCTCTTTAAAAGACACTAAATAAATACTCCATCTTGCTGGCTGATACTACACTCATAACCTTGAATATAGCATCCTCGGTACCTTTACCAGGACGAAAGCTATACTGATTGTCCATTAATAAATATCGCGAGGTCAATCTCTCATTCACTTGAAGAAACAGAACATTCTCAAAAACTCAGCAGCCAATGTCTCATATCCCTCGGTGTGGGCCGCCACAACTTATTTAAAATCTATTGCCTTAGGAAGAATCCTATCCTGCACACTTTTGGAGGCACTCCTTGAAGTTTCCAAGAACTGAACAACTAAATCATAATTTTCCTGAAAGGCACCAAGGTAGCAAAAGTACCCGCCTTTATAAAGGTTTTCCTAAATTCCTGAACCAAAATGTTATCCTTTCCAGCCCAGGTCGATGGCTCAACTTGCGACTTAACCTCCCCAGAAGAGAAGGAAGAGCCATCAAGCTGCAACAACTCACCAGGTTTAATCTGCTTGGGCTTACCCTGTTTCTTATTGTCAGCTGTGTCAGACATACCTTCAATCAACAATCCATTATATAGTGAACTAAACGGGCAAACCCACAAGTACAAGAAATTTGCACCGCTTAATCCCTGTCGGATCAACTATGCAAAAATTCTGGTAAGAAAATTTTCACGTAAAATCACAGATTAGTCAAATAGACGAACCAACAGTCTTTACCTTTGCTAAACAAAGCGGGTGCACACTAATAAACTAAAATAAACTAATAAACTAATTAAAATAAAAACTATAACATAAAACAAAAACAAACAAACCATTGCCAATGTGACAACAGCTGTTCAAAATAAACATGTATAAAATTTCAACAAATTCAAAATTAACTGATCACAAATTATTAAACACAAAAAAAACAAATAACAATAAATATAAATGAGTAACAGACAGTCCCTGTGCCAGTAGAGTGGTTCAAATAAATTAACCTACCTACTCCAACAAATAGCCTAGTTAATCTATCTAGGCTACTATGTAACCAGAAATTTGAAATAAAATAACCAAAGATAGAAACCAAAAACAAACACCAAACCCTTACAAACAATCTAGTACAATAACTTCTGAATATATTCAGAAACATCGCTAATAGTAACCAAATAGGTGGAGCCCACACAACCAGACTGTTTCCGCTGGCGTTACACGTTTAACTTTGTATTGGGTCAGTTTAAACTGCTTACCTGATAAATATTCAAATTTGACAACCAGAACAATTAAAACAAATCAGCTAGAGCTTATTGAAATGTGAACTATATCAACAGATTACAGTACACATATTTTAGTCATCACCAAATTTTCAAACAACATTTTTGCTCTCAAACATTGATCATTTATCATTCACACACAGAATAAGTCAGTATTAATTAAACAGAAATAAAAACAATTTCTTTTATGACAGAGTACATTAAAAATAATAAAAATATATACATATAAATTATATATATATATATATTTATGAAATAAACAAAAAAGAAATCATGTTTGTTACACGATCCAATCATACTTACATGACCTGGATAAAACCCCATTTCTTCTTCTGTCTTCACAGTGTGTAAATCATTTATTTGAAGTTCACTGGTTCTCATATTAAGATTAGACTGTGATGAAACATCATCATTCAATAAGATCTCAGATTCCTTTAAAAAAAAAAAAAGATAATGAAAAAACCTTACAAAATATGTTAACTAATTAATATTAAATAGATAATTTTTTTTTATTTTGGCTGGAATTTAATAATACCATTAAATCCATCATAAAATATAATTTAAAATAAATATTTTTAGTAATAAATACCATTAAAAATCTAAGTCTAATTGTTAAAAATGAGACAAAAATCAAGTATTACAGAAATAGCCCAAACAAAGAAAAGATTTGTTTTAATTAATTTTTGTAAAAATTTTCGGTATTAACGTATTAACGTCACCACAGCTACAGCTTTATTTAAAAACAAACTAGTCAATCGAATTTCGGTGGAAAATGGGCTGATATAGAGTTTAACATAGATTCAAAACAGTCTCTTTATTAATTTTAATAAATGGTTATTTATATTTATTTATTTTATAAATATAATTTAACCAAACTTAACCTACGCTCGCTTCGCTCACTAACCTTGACTAATTAACAAGAGTGTTTTGATTATTTAAATAATAAATAATTGCAATAGTTACTGAATTTATTAAATAAATACTCAAAAAATTACGGTGTTAATTGTTTAGCTTCGCTTGCTAACTTTGTTTAGCAAGCGAAGCAAGCGTAGGTTAAATTATATTTATAAAATAAATATAAATAACCATTTATTAAAATTAATAAAGAGACTGTTCATTTTCCACCAAAA
This sequence comes from Lycorma delicatula, assembly GCF_047948215.1. Lineage (NCBI taxonomy): Eukaryota > Metazoa > Arthropoda > Insecta > Hemiptera > Fulgoridae > Lycorma > Lycorma delicatula. The sequence goes on from NC_134467.1 coordinate 48,561,144, forward strand.
TCCGATTGACTACAATGTTTTTAAATAAAGCTGTAGCTGCAGTGGCGTTAATACATAAATACCAAATTTTCTATCAATGAAATATAACACAAGTTATTAAAAATATATATAGTTTTTATTTTCTTAACGTATAGGTTGTAATTTGTTCAACTAGAGAAGAATAAAGCAACACCACCAAGGCCAAATGAGACACGGATGATATGTAAGAAAAGATAATACAGTGGGGCACCAATTTTCCAGATGTCAAGCTAACTGGACATTTTAAATTCAGACTAGGCAATTTAAAAAAAAAAAAAAAAAAATTATTATTTGAAAAAAAAATCTTACAAACATTTTATAGGTCTTCGGCAATATATGGCACTTGTAAAATTATGGTTTTATAGTTTTAATTTTGTGTATTTGGATAAGAATTTTTCATTGTGAATGTTGCTTGAAAATTGATTGATGAGTCACCTCACCTTTTCTAATACATTCAGGGTAATTATTTCACCAAAATATTTAAATTTTTGATCTTTTGATCTATCTCCTTCTGAAATCTTCATTACTTAGATTCTGTTTTTATTATTAGTAAACCATTTTGTTTAATCATATGAAATTTGTAGCAATTTTGTTAATACAATTTTTTAAATTTTGGATTTTGATTTTCACCTCTAATGTTTTTTGCCAAAATTATCAGGTTGTCAGCAAATGTAAGAATACTTATGTTGTAAATTAATTTTCACAAAAAATTAACTTTTCACTTATCAAAAAAAAAAAACCTAATTCTTTAATGTTTTTTTAATTTACTCACAGCTGAAAAGATTCATCTACATATCTATAGTTAACACAAAAAGGAGAAAAGTGGGAAATTTGAATTATTTTAAAAATGGTTGAAAGAAAACAATAGCCTACACTTAAAAGTAAACAATGACCGAAATTCATTCCATTTAAAATCTTATTTAGCCGGACTTTCGCACTGTTCAAGGTAATTCATAAATGTTTTACCTCCACTACACAAACACATCCCTAAGAGCATATTACAATGAATATTACTACTTCTTGTCCTGATAAAGAAAACCCAAGATTTTGCAGAAATTTTTTTAATCTTTCAACTTAGTTCCCTTACAATTTAAACAGATTTTACAACTTTTTAATATTTTCAGTATGATGTGATTTGTCCAACTCTGTTCAGTAAGCAGTTATCTCACCTTTGCATCATTTAAAATGAATCTTTGTCTAGCGAGCCAATTTTTCAGGTTTGGGAAGAGGAAGTAATTGATAGGAGCCCAATCAAGTGAATGAATGCAGCACATGGTTCAACATGTCACTGTCAAAGCATAAAAAAATTTCAAGGAGTTTTGCATCTACAGTCAGAGACATGTGTGGACGCACATTATCATAGTAAAAACAGTAGTATCTTTTTGGCCAATGTGGTAAAGCTTTGGCCAAAGCATCAGGAGTGTAAGGTTCCCTGTACTTGTAAATTAAACTTTTAAATTCAAGAATTACTACAGAAAGAATCAAAACATGATACAAAATGCAATGAAGTCAAATTAAAGAATCGACATTAAGTGCATACATAAACTTTCATTCATATAATACTCCGATGAATACACTCTGAGAGGGATAGAATAAACTTCATACATCGCTTTCATTATAAAATAAATGTACAATAAAACTTACCGCTTCATTTTTAACAATATGATCCTCAGATTTAATTAACTCGATCTCTTCAATCGCAAGAGGATCAGTTACTTCATTATAATTATCACAATCATTACTGAGTGGCTCCTCTTTCACTTGCAAAGATTCACTATCCTAAAATATAAAATCAACATTTTAATGTTATTGTTTAACGACGTGGTGACACCTCCCATGACATAACAAAAAAAAAAGATAAATCAAATTATACTTACACAATCATGTGTAATATCATCTTCAATCAGGTGATGAGGTAAAAACAAGCACAACGTTTCCTCTCTGTTATCATCTTTAGTTTCTAGTTTGATACTGTTAGAGGACAGAGCTTCAAATGTGTAGATATTCTTTACAGGTACATCCATTATCTTCATAAATAAAAACATTCAAGTTAAAATTTAAATATTTATAATGAAAACAATAAAATCGCTGCAAACTGCAAAACATTTCATTCATTGAAATTTTTAAAACACTTTGTTTTATATTTATTTGTATCCAATTTTTTTAAAATGAAAATTAAGAACTGAATTATGGTAATAATTTGTATATATATATATATATATATATATATAGTGTTATTCGCATCTACTGCACAAAGGAGTGGGAGGATTATAATTTCCTTTTCATCAAAATTCATTTTTTTTTTTGGGTTGTCAATTAATATAATTAAATGTTACCATTGCCATTTAAGATTTCTGAGTTAGGGTAGGTGTAGAAAAGATGGTGGGTTCCACCCCTTTGAAAATAATTTTAAAAAGGTCCCCTTAAGAATGAATGGTATAAGTGCCTGAAACAGAAATACAATGGGACTGATAGCTGTTGTTGAATAATAAATGTAACTTTTCAAATGATCACCCAATACATTAAATGTGTAAGATAACCTATACATAGCATTACTCGCACTCACTTAAAACATTCCCAATCACCTGGTAAAAAGTCCTACCAAAATAGCCTTTGCTTTTAAAAATATTTTTTCTGGGTATAAATATTATTCTCTCAAACATATTTTTTTCATATTTATGAAATACAATCTTGAAACGGCCTGGAAAAATTTTAAACCAGACTAAATAATCTGGCTTTTTTATTTCTTATTTCATTAAATACTAAATTTGAAAGTATTAAAATTTAAGAGTTGGCTAGGCCCCACTTCAGCCAGGTCTTCAATTTTGTATTCAGACATTATAAAAGAGGTGTTACACAAATTTTTAAGTTGCCTCAAATATATACCCTAAAATGTGTAACAACAGCTCTCCTACTAATAGTAGATATGCTTAGGATTAGTTAAATACAATATCTAAATAACAGATAAATGGTTTGGACAGCAATGACCTGAACAAGGTCAATGTCCAAGCCGAGGATATCAATATTTTAGCCAATTAACAATCAGTTTTGTGAGTAATGGTGACCTGTTAAGATGATAATCCATTGTGTAGAGAGAGGTTTGGGTTTAAGGTTAAGGTTACAGTTCTGTGGAGAGAGGTTACAGTTTTGTACTTAAACTATAAATTACCTTAATAGTTATTCAATCAGAGACTCAAAATCACCTGATGCCGCTCTTTGTATGGTGATTATCCATCGTACACAGGACTAACAGTGTAGAACATGTACTGTAGTCTCTCTCTCTGTAATAAGTATATTTCCATTAAAACATATATTCAGCCAGTCATCCTACAAGACAGCGTTGAGTATTACCAAACTTTGGTAATCTATCCATAAATTCTCTCCACAAAAACCTAACCTTAACCCTAACCTCTCTCCACATAATGGATTAATTTCTCAATAATTCACAAAACTGATAGCTAATTGACTACAGTACCGATAATGTGGCATGGACTTTTACCTTGCATGGGTCACCTGCTGTCCAAATCTGCTTTCTGAAATTTACATCTTGTGTTTTGCTGATCCTAAGCATATATATTACAGTATATAAAAGTACAAAACAAATTAATGTTGATACAGTAGTTGCTCAGGATTACCAAATAAAAAGAAATGTGGTAATGGTCTTAAGAATTAAAATTAATAAAAATAATACACATGAAACTTTATCAGGACTGCAATCAATAAATACAAAAACAGAAATTGATAAATAATTATGTATACTTTTAAAAACCTTACAGTCCACTTCTAAGATATTTATTCTTAAACTCTGGCTGAATATAATTTAAAATTAGCAGTAACTCTATTGAAAATGTTGTGGAAAAATAAAATCATTAAAAAAAAAGGTTTTGTTTACATATGCATTTATTTGTAAATAGTTATAAGCTACAAGCATTATGTTTATTCTACGTTTTTTTAATTTTTAGTTCAATTCTTTGTTACTGAAATAAAAATCTATTAAGCAAATATTAATTAATTTTTAAAATAACATTGACAAAACCTTTTCTGGTCAAATGTTACTATAATTTTCTGTGTATATTTTTGATGACGTTCACAACGTTGAAGAAAACACAGTTGACAAAAAAAGTCATATTTTACAGTAATGTAGTTATTAAATAATAATATTAGCATAATTAACTTACGTCGGATAAACAAGTAAGGAATATAAACAATCTTATAAATAACTTTCTACACTTGTGATTCAACCAACACAACTCGCAAACAGATGACGATAAAACAGTCGGACCGACGATGCCAACATGAATTTTAGCATCAATGTAAAAGCTGAAATATAAAATGTTATTTTTTAGTACATCTTCCAAAAACGCCTAAAATTATTACATTATACAACAACGTTTTAAACAGTTTATAATAAAAATAAGAAATGAATAAAAAAAATGTTTACCGACTTACCATTACTGTTTAAATGTGTTGAAATATACTCACAGAAGACGTTATCGAAATTATCTACCTTTATGAGATAACAGAAGTTTTATATCTGTTAAAAATTAAAAACCTCGACTGCCAAAAAAAAAACTCCCGGCCAGAGCAGAAAATTACACAAAAGTGTAATATAAAAGTGCAGAGCCCCGAAAAGTTTCGGACTTTTGCCAGTAAACCGGTGAAGGCAGTATATCAATATCACCGAGTCCCCAGAATTTACTCATTTCAGGTGAACGTTATTAACGACATTATTAGGCTCAACTCCACTTTGGCGTAAACAATCACAAACAGAAACATTTTGCTGACCTTCATGTAACTCTTCAGTTGAGCGGGCGTAAAACAGATAATTGATAGGTTTGTAATCATTACCCTTACCCTTGAATATAAGTAGTTAACTGGAGTTATGGGCACTGATTAGTATTCTTTGAACCCACTCATACTTCTCGAAACAGTTTGACTCGCGCCAATTCCTCTAACCTATGTTCTCTCATAACGACTATGGGAGGAGCTAATTTATGATTCAACTGATAAATAGGTATCGGACAGTCGTCGGTAACATTAGGGAAAATAGAGTTCATATTTGGTATACCGGTATTAATTGGCATTACGCTAATGGTAATGATTTCACCGTCACACATATTATAAAGTAAATCGCCACATTAGTTCTCGTAATTTGCAACAACTAGCGCTTGTGTTTCATGAGCAGTAGAAATAGGTCTCCAACAAAGCAGACATGCACTGGTAAAATGATTAAAAGACGTCTGTACAGCGATAAGTCTATTACGAAACGCATCAGCATTGACGTTTCGTTTTCACCCGCAGAAAATCATTTATGTCCTTTCAAATGGGATGCAAATATACAGAAACGAGCATTATCCTTAAATATAGCGTCCGAGTACTGCTTTTGATAGGTCACGATCCCACACTCTTGGCTTTGAAAGAAATGCCCGACGCACATTCCATATTGCTAAAGTAGCCCTCTGATAATTCTACAGTCGCAGTAGGCTTCATACGTTCATCAACAATATACGGTTGAACTTGCACGTTACCGGACATTCACATGCGGCAACAGTTCTTCGGTATTCAGGAAGTCTTTGGCCTATCTATAAAGTGTACCAAGCATTGCAAGAAGCAACTAGCTCAAGCTAGCAAAACTCTGATGACGATCAATCGGGCAGCGGCTTCAATGCCAAATAATATAATGGCGGTTGCAGCATTTGTCGTTCATTAGCGACCGCGTGATTCTGCTCCAAATCGATCTACCTTGGTTAAAATGCTTGTAAACAACCTTTCAGTTAACTATATCTTGGAATTAAAATGCTTGTAAACAACCTTCCAGTTAACTATATCTTGGAACTGACAATGTTCATTTCGTTCGACGTATTGATTTTGCTGCATGGTGACCGATTGCAAAATTGCTTCGTTTCTGTTCATTTCCTGGTGTTATGCAAGAGCCATTCAAGCGCCTTTTTATTTTAGTCGCATCGACGTAAATACAGTTGGCCACCGAATGGTCGAAATCGGACACTTCTGAGCACTTTTTTGAATTGTTTTGCATTCTTAGCACGTTAGCCGTACGGGTTGCAATTTTGTATACTGTATAATTTTTTACACGAGTGCCCAAAAAGTAGTGTAATTAGGGTGTATGTATATTTGTTCAATCATAGGAGTTCAACGGCTGAACCGATTTACATATATGATCCCGAGTTGGAATCCTTACATTAAAGAAAGTGTCACAGTTTATATATGGTATGGTATGGATATATGGCAATATAAAAAAAATAAACATTTCTAATTTTTTAGATTTATTTAAACATATATATATTTATTTACTTATATAGCCTACACGCCCAGTAACATAAGAATTCCAGTGTGGTGTCATACATCTAAATCAGTTCAGCCATTGAACTGCTACACTGGAACAAACATACATGCACACACCCTAAATACATTTCAATCCTCTTTGGGCAGTCATGTAATATGTATAGATTTATTCAGGTGTACCAAACTAATATTTATATAGAACATTACGAACTGTCAATAAATATATATATATACATACACACATTTTTATAGCCTATGCAACTCCCAGTAATGTAACGATTCCAACACTGGGTCATACATCTAAATCGGTTCAGCCATTGAGCTGCTACGGTGGAACAAACATACACCCTAAATAGATTACACTCCATTTTAAGCAGTTGTGTAAAAACTAAATTAGCACAGGCTTAAATAATATTTTGCCAACATTACGTTATTTTTAGTGGCGAAAGGTGATCATCCTGAGATTGTTACTGATTCGCCTTCAAAATAAAAATAATGCTCTGGATTTTTATAAACTGTACAATCCCACTGAAAAACCTTATTAAGGTATAAGGTTAAAACCCCTTTTTTATGGGTTTCTTAATCTTAAATTGTAATATGAATTTTTTTATTATTTTTAAATAAGTATGTTTACTTATTTATTGTGGTGGCAATTGGGCAAATCTGTCAAATAGATAAGCATAATTGGTTTTCATTTGCCGCTCTGTCTGAACCTGATTATCAAGATGCTATGTAAGCGTACCTCAATTTTTATTTCTTTATATGTGGTCCCCACATTTGCTTTTTATGTTGACTGTGGTTACCATCAGTTGGATCCAGCTATTTTTTTATCGTAACTGGGAGCCTACGGTTTGCAAGCACACCAGCATTTTGAATTAGTTTTATGGAGCGTGGCTTGATAAATCACATAAATACCCTCTTAATGTTTCAGTAAAGTCCTTTTCAAATGAATGCTTATTTAGTTTCTGATAGATTTTTCTTAAAACTTACTTGGGGAAGAAAATGTCCATAAGTTTTATTTTTGTATTTTGTATGTATGGTTTCTTCAATCTTGACAAATTTTTCCGTACATCATATTTTTAACATAAATACTCGTTCAGGGCCAAAATAAAATTTCACTATGGTACATCGATTCATTTCATAAATCCTATCAAGCTATGGTGGATTCCCATTCTAGATTAACCATTTTTTTGTTCCAGCAATATAGGAAACAAAGCATTCATAAGAATCTTGTCCTTCAAACCTATTTGCTACATTAAGAACACTTCTGAAACATTTTTTCTTGCAGTATTACCTAAACAGGTACAACTTAAATTGAATTAGTTTGCAAGGATGGTTATTGCCATACATGATATTTGTGTATGCAATAAACTGTTCTTGGAGAAAGATAATAAGAATCAATGCCACTCAACAATTTACATATTTCTGGACTGTAGATTATCAAGAGTGCCAAATAATTACAAAATAAAGATAACAATAAGTATACTATTATTTTTTATTGTACTGTATTGCCAGGAATCAAATACAACTTTAGTTACTCTGTAACCTAATACTATAATTACTACACTAAATTGGCCAGATTCTGAGGCGTGTCAAACCTCATGAATAAAAAATATAGCTAACATTGTATGCAATTATATGTAATTGGATTAGATGTAATATATGTAACTTTTTTAACATTGTAACTTGTATGTAACTTATATTCAATTGTATTAGATGTAATATAAGTAACGTTTTTATGACATTGTAACTTGTATGTAATTATGTGACATTGTGTTAGTGTTAAGATGTTGACGTTCTCCCTCATGCGAGCTGTAACATAATAAACTTTGTTGGAAGGGGAAGGTAATTATATTTTTTCTCCGGCCGGCTAGTAAGTGTAAGGAAAGAGCACTACCACTCTCACTCAGGACTCGGAAGGAAAGAGTCCAGCACTCGCACTCTGGACTTGGAAGGAGCAGGATCCAGCCATTGAGATCGGGACCAGGGATGCTGTGAGGCGAACAACGCAGTGGAGAGTCGAATGCATACAAAGATGACTACATTTCATGATGTAGCGAGCGTCTGGCCGGCATCAAAGGGTGAATCCCGACACAAAAATGATTATTTCTAAGGGAAATTATGTCAATAAAAATTAACTTTATTCAAACATTCAAATTTCTTAGCGTATTTCAGTTCATTTAATAAGATCCTTCAAAAAACCTAACAAAATCAAATTTCAGTAATATTTTTTTAAAACATTTAAAAACAATTTCATTTTTTTTTGTCAATCTTGGTACATCATTGGAGCAGGGCGAAGCGAGATTGGCCGAGAACGGCGCACTTCCTGCTTTGATTCCATTTCAGACAACAGCTTCAGTTGTAGAATGCAAAATAAAAAAAAGTTACATTTTTCCAAATAAACTCATTATATTTGGTTTTATAGATCTTTCAAAAGATTTTAACGTTGTATTAAATGAATATTATTATTGAATTGGAGAAAACTGGCTTTTATTATTTCTATGACTATATCTGTAAGGTAGAAAAAAGTTGTAAATCTGGTGTGGCAAATGTAAGATTGGTTTCTGTAGAGCTTATTACTTAGACTCTATAAACGGTTTGTCTTATTCTTTACCTGGACATCTAATATTGTAAACAGGTGAGATATTATGCTGGTATCACATAGTGGCGTAGCAAGGAGAGTACAAGAGAGGGACATCTGTTCCCGAGTGCAGCATCTGAGGATGCCAAATCAATGTTACATAACTTCAGAATGAAATGTTTTCTCTGCTTAAATGTATTTGCGGTTTCATTTTGAAATTAATGTTCATTCATTTGTAGGTTAATATATGGAACAAATTTTAAATTATACTTGTTCAAAATTTCATAATGTATATAATAATAAAAGTTCCAAAATGAATTTCATGGAACTTGATCGGTTATTAATTTTATATTTCTATTTTTTACAGATATTCAATAGAATGAAACAAGCGCAATAGAAAAAAATTATGTGGAGTAGAAGGAAGGCCCACGATGAAGAATGTGTGAATTCAAGCAAAATTCTGACAGCTTTTGAATAGAGGAAAAAATTCTTAATTATTGTATTATATATGTTCTTAATTAATACATCAAAATAAGTAGAGAATGTAGTGAGAAACACATCTCAAGCTCTACTAAAAGACTTGGAAGAGGGGTAGAATAATGAAATTGATTCAAAACAGCCAAATTTAGATAAAATGGAATATCAAGGTTCATCAAATTCCGAAGAAGATTTGGATGATTACTTACCTGATCCAGTTCAACAAGACAAGCCAAAATGTATTAAAATTGTAGATTATGTGATTCACCTTAAAAAGTTTGGATATATGAAGTTTAACTAGGGGCATCAGGAAAAACTATTGTGTCAGATGCACTTTACATAGAAATAGTGGAAAGAGGGTAAATTTATTTTCAGAATAGTGCTGGACCTTTTACACAAAAGAATAACAGATCAGAGACTTCTTCATTGTTTACAAAAAGGAGTTTCAGTGAGTTGTTGTTCGTTAGTACATTCCTCTGTGAAGAGTGCCGGATTTTGTTTTTTGTATCTGCTTTTCCCATCAAAAGATGCTGTTGGTAACTGTTCTTCTCTGGAAACTGAAAATGGTTTAAATAATTGAAAAAATTATCGAACATGAGAATTCCCAAAGGCATTAGGATTCTTTCACAACATGAAAACAAAACTGATTAAAAAAAAGGTTTAATAGTTGCACAGCTTCAAAAATCACATTGCTAAAGAGAAGGAGAAATGCCGACAAATATTTAAAAGGTGTTACGCTGCATAGAATATTTAGCCAAACAAAATTTGACTGCAGAAAAAGAAACTATCACTGAAACTGAAAAACAGGAGTGACAGAAACGCTGTAAATTTTATAGAACTTTTGAAGCTTGTTGAAGAGTTTGATCATGAAGCATCACCTTTTAAATGTAGAGCAAAATTTAGGATTAAATACATACCTTTTACCAGAAATACAAAATTAATTCATCCAGCTTTTAACATCTTCAGTCGGAGAAAAACTTGTGTGTGAAAACCACAGAACCAAATACTATGGAATAATGTTTGATTCAACTCATGATACTGCTCACCACGAACAAGTGTCAAAGAACATTAGATATGTAGACAAACTCTGAGGAAAAACTGTAGTTATGACGGAGTCTTTCTTAGTATTCATTCAAGCCCATAAAAAAAAACATACTGTAAGCATTGCAGACGTAATATTGCAACAACTGGAGTATCAATTACCTTTTGAAAACTGTCTGTCGATCACAGTTTTACAACACATCTGTAATGTTTGGCTAAACAGGAGTGCAACAAAGATTTGCTGCACTACTCAAAAACTAAGTCTGTTAACTGTGATAACCACAAACTTAATTGACTTGGGATTCATTATTTTAGTATTGAGGTAGAGGTATGATATTTTTCAGTACTGTGTAAGCTATGCATGCTTATTTTTCACATTCAGCTGATTGGTCAGAGAGACTGAAAACTGCTCTTGGTGTAGCGGTGAAGAAGCTGTTAAATCAAGAACACTTGGTAGAATTAAAGGAAAATATAACAGATGATCAGAATGAAAATTCAGATACAAGTAGTGTTGCGATTCAGTTGTTACATCAGATTTTAATTTTGAGTTTCTGGTCCTTCTTCAGTTTTGGAGTAGTATACTTGTCAAGATTGACTGATTTTAGAAAAGGCTTCAGGACTACACTAAGAATTTCCATAATGCCGCTCAAGATATTCAGGCTTTACAAGGGTATTTCCTAGTGATGCCATATGCAAGAATTCTCTTGAAGAAGCAAAGGAACTGTGCTGTACTTGTGATCTCCAAATTTAGAAATGGCAAAGTAAGAAAAAATTGCTGGAGAAACAGAAGATGTAAGGCTATCGATAGAAAATGAAATGCTATGAATGATGAAAAGTATGCTTGACAAAATACACACAGAAATGGGAGAAATTCATCAGCTTGAAGAAACTGGAATCAGTTTTGGCTTATTTTTAGATATAAATGAACTAATATGTATGCCACTAATGAAAACAGCTTGAAACAGAGATGGATTTTTGCGAGCAGCTTTTATGATATAGTTGGGTGGCTTGGAGATATTCAGTGAAATAATGGACTACACAAGGGCTGATGTTAAGCTTTTGACACCAGGGACCTGCTACACTTCATTGTGTAGTTTGCAGATGATGTATTTCCAAATCTGAGAGTTGATCTTCAGATCTTACTGACTGTTACAACATCCAGTGCCAGTTATGAAAGGTTAAATTTAAAACTTATGCTTCCCATCTGAGATCATCTGTGGGGTAGGAAAGTTTTCAGCCTTGGCTTTGCTGAGTGTGAAGCAGGAGGTTATCGACAACAACATAAATTTGAGAAACTAATCAATAAATTTGCAGCAGCAAAGGCAAGGAGCATTTCTCTTTGAAGTTATATAATTATATCTAAAGCATTACATCAAAGTATTTCTTTCACTTTATTTTAACTTCTTAGGTTATTATATCCAAAGTAGTGTTTTAAGTTTTCGCAATGTTATATTTGACTAATATTTTACATAATATAAAATTATTTATTTATTAAAATAATAATATAATAGTATACATAATTCTGGTTTAATTTTTTGTAGCAGGGAATCATTTGAAAAGTTAAACGTATTTGTACGTATAATTGCCTACAATGTTGGAGAATCTAATAAATATATAGCGATCTATTAAATATGTGGGTCATTTTATATATTCTCGATATCAACATTCATAATTTGTGTATTTAACATTAGTTAAACAAGGTTAGCGAGTGTAAGTTATGTTCAGTTAGGTTATGTTGATATCAGGCATGGCATTTTCACACACACTACAAATCATTCATTTCATCCTCTGAAGCAATACCTAACGGTGGACCCAGAGGTTAAACAAGAAAAAAAAGGTTATGTTGATATAAAATAACCTAGTCAGAGGGGTCCCCCTGACCCACTCCCACACAATGTTTTGACTCCTTTTTGAGGGATACTTTTTTGGACACCCAATTTTTTATCACTTTTTTGATTTTATACATTTTTTACCTACCCCCCAAAAAAACCCGTCCCTCTTTTTCTGAACACTGAATTCTATTAAGTGGGGTATCAAAATATGCGCAATTGAGCATAGTGCACATTGGTGGCAGTTAAAAATTTTGTAAACTTCACCTGTGGCAATGTGGAGAGAAAAACGTAATGGAGGAAGATGAACCATCTGCTGCAACTTTGGCCGGGACTAACATTCCTAAAATAACCATAAAAGCAAAGGAAGGAAGGGATCAAACAGTGGTCAATAGAAGAGGAAGACACACCACCTGGTAACTAAAGGAGTTGACAAACAGCTGGACCTAGGGCTATATATACTCACACAGAATCATGGTACTGGTTTAAGCGGATTTATCAATACACATACGAGAGAACTTTAATCAATTCTTAGCGGGCTGCAGGCATTGTTAGAAATTTCAGCTCCATTAAATGCAATATCACAGGCGACAGAGATGGATGAACCACATACAATCGATATGAAAAACGTCTTAGAAGAAAAATTAACAGATGAAGAACCAATTCTTCATCTGTGAGACCTCAGAACGTGAGAACTTGGCTCCATCCGATTTTCACCTCTTTGCTCACATGAAACACTGGCTAGGAGGACAACATTTTGGCACAGACATTGAGCTGCAAACCAGCATAGAAACATGGCTGAAAACACAGGCTTTTTCGTTCTATGACGAGGGTATTGGAAAGTTGGTACAATGCTACAACAAATGTCTAAATCGGAGTGGCGACTATGTAAGTACTTGTTACAAATAAAAAATTTTTTATTTTCACTGTGGTTTTAATTTTGTAACCGATCGGACCTTGAAAAAAAAATAACCCTCGTAATTGGAATAATTACTGAATTATTTTTTAATAATCAAAACATTACTGTTAATTAGACAAGATTAGCGACTGCAGATTAAGTTTGGTTAGATTATATTTATAATTTCTCTGCAAACACTTCCAAATACCAACTGATTTGGAAGAATTATGCCTCCAATGTATTTTCTTTTTGAAAATGAGGAACTATAAGCAATCAGCACATACACCTCTTCTGACTGTAATCAGGCATAAGCCTGTTGTAAGATTGAATTAATAAATTAATTATACACAGAATGAAAACTAAGGACGTTCCTGTGCAAAAACTTTATCACTTGTCACTTTTATCTTCGTTAATCGAGTAATATAGTAGAATGATTGTGCTAGTTTTTTACCACCGTTAAATTACAAAAAAAAAGTCACATCATTCTTCTATTGCAAATAGTGAAACACTTTTTCAACGCCGTAATAACCCATTATGACTTTATATTAATAAAATATTAATCATTCTTTCAGTGGATTTTTGTTCAATTAAAATTTTTTTTATTACCTGTATAAACTGATTTCTGGATATTAGGCTGTGTGAGATGGTGAATTTAATGGCTTCCACTGCATTAAGGCTAACTGGCCTGGCCCCCAAACTAATATAAAATATATGAGGGATATCTCAAAAGAAAAGACCTCTGGGAAATTTGTCTACTTAAGGTTGGCGAACCTGTCATTTATGGCCACGCTAGTAATGTACACACGACATTATCTGTGAATTGTCGCATTGTATTATCTTTGATTATGTGCGAGTTATTATGTTACAAAATGAATAGGAAAATCGATGTTGCCATCGACTGTGAAATATGTGGAATCATACGTTTTTTAAACAACCAAAATGTTAAACCAGCCGAAATTCATAGGCAGTTGGTTGCTGTGTACAGTGATAATGTAATGAATGAAAGAAACTGTGTGAAAAAAATTTGTGTGAAAGGCTTTTGAAATAACAGAATTAATGTGCACGATGAAGAACGTTCAGGGAGGCCCTCGATAATCACAGAGGACTTGTTGAAACACATCGATGAAGAAATCAGAAAAGAACATTGCTCAACGATTTCTGACCTAGGCCTTCTTTTTCCTGATGTTTGAAGAACTGTTATAGGTCGCATTGTTCATGACCATTTAGGTTTCAGGAAGGTTTGTACACATCGGATGCCGCACGTCTTAACAGAATGTCACAAAAGAATCCAAATGGGATCTGCTTTGAAATTTTTGATGCGCTACACAGAAAAAGGTGATGAGTTCCTTAATTCAATTGTTACTGGCGATGAAATGTGGATTTCGTATTACACGCCATAGAGAAAACTGCAGTCAAGTGAATGGCATCATCCTCAATCACCAACTAGACCGACATAGATCAAGCCACAGCCATTTCTACACAAACTGATGGCCACAGTCTTTTGGGATCGGTCTGGCACACTGCTGATCGATTTCATGCCACATGGAATGACTATAAATGCAGAAGCCTACTGCGAAACTCTACATAAGTTACAGCGTGCCAATCAAAATTGGTGACATGAGGGCTGACTGACAGTGTCATCCTGCTGCACAATAATGCACGTCCACATGTTGTGGGTCCAACACATGATTTACTGAGAACGTTTGGATGGGAAATTTACGATCACCCAGCATATAGTCTGGACTTAGTTCCTTCTGATTACCGTTTGTTTGGGAAATTGAACGAATTTTTGAGTGGTAAGAGATTTGCAGGTGACGGAACTTAAAAATGCTGTTAATCAGTGACTAAATGGACTGCCTGCAGAAGAATATAAGGATATATTGAAGCTTGTGCATCGCTACAATAAATGTGTTAATTCATGTGACAATTACGTTGAGAAGTAATATAAGGTAGTTTGAGAAATAAAAAATATTTATAAAGTTTTCAGAATAAATTTTTTTACAATGAAACTGTCTTTACTTTAGAGATAACCTCTTGTAGAAGTGATGTTAAATTTCACATTGTTAATTAATTTACTGTATCCTGAAAAAATGACTAAGAAAAGAAGAAAAACTTGTTTATGATAATTATTTTAGAAAGACCTGTTGTACCCAGTCAAGTTTTTTTGTTTCTTAATATTTTATTATGTGTTACCAGTAAACCTTTTGTACATATGTGCATTTTGTTTCTATTAAATGTTAGGTTAAAGTTCATTCTGTTATGTGTAATTCATGTACAGACTCTCTTCTATTTGTAATTGAATGTACATCCAGTCTCTGAAGCAGTAGTTAATCCAATATTATAGTTTACATTTTATACAACTCAGTTGCTGCATTTATTAATGAATGGCTTTTGTTAGTATTTCTTTTTGTTTTCCATCGTTTATTTACAGTCGCATCAACAATAATAGTCATTAACAACTTAAATATAACTACATAATTGTTTTTTTTGTCACCTCTTTTTAATGAGTGGTAAGACAATACTGAAAAGATTAATAAATTTCTACTGAAAGAAAAATAAAATAAATTAGATTGAAGCAATTAAAAAGGATCTTCGAGAGCCAATCTTTATCCAAAATCACAAAATTAAATGAATTAATTCATCAATCAAAAAATATATAACAAAACACTTCTTAAAGAGATGTATCAAAATATACCAGTGACAACAGTATTTTGTTCTATTTTAAAGATTGTTTTTTTTTTTGGGAGGATTTTACCTTGTCAAGTAAGAAAAAATTAATAACTTTTTTTACATTTTCTCAAGTAAATTCTCAAGTGCAAATTCAAAATCATATTTGCTAAGGTCAACAACTTAAACTACAGATGGAGATAGAATTTCAGAGCACGGTGAGAGAACTGGTATCTAACATCTCTTCCCTGTATTAAGTATGCAGCTCTTATCCTTTCCAAAAACTTTTCTATTGTGAACACGATGTATCTGAAAATGTACTAGGACTATTACAATAATTACATTTCAATATTCATTCACATTATATTTCAATATTTTTTATTATAATTACATTTATAATATTACATTTCAAAATGTTAGTTTTTATTTATTCTCAAGTTTATCAATCATGTACATTTTTAATCATATACACAGTATGTTAGTGTGAAAAAAAAGAGGAAAATAATTTACAACCAGGAGATAACAATAAAAGAAGACATTTTTAAAGAAATTGATATACGAGGTATGTTCAAAAAACCCAACATTTAGAATTAAGGGCCAAAGGAGATATTTAGTGTCTTGCAATTGGCAACATGTTCCACATAACCTCCTCTGTAACCCACATGTTCTTGGAATGTTGATATCTCGTCTAGTTATTGTGTTGTTATTTAAGTACATGTTTGTGTTAGTAGCGATTTTTGTAATGCGTGACTTTGGGGAGAAATGATACAACATAAATTTTGCATGAAACTGGGGAAAACTATCACAGAAATGTTTCAACTTTTGAAACAAGCTTTACGGAGATGATGCGCTGGGTAGTATGAAATGTTACAAATGGTTTTCACAATATAAATGGAAAATGATCCTCTACCAGGAAGGCCTTCAATAATTGATAACACCCCTGTTCAGAAAATCAATGATCTGGCACGTGCAAATCACTGATTTACTTCAGAAATGTAGCAAAAGAAGTTAGCATCTCGAATGGATCATGCCATGACATTTTGACTGAAAAACTGAACATGCATCTAGTTGCAGCAAAGCTTGTCCCAGTTTGACGACTTAACAGCAGAAAGAACATCGAGTGGACGTTTAGCAGCAACTTTTTAAGTAAGCCAATGATAATGAAACATTCATGCAAAGGATCATAACAGGAGCGAAAGCTGAGTTTACAGCTACAACATTGAGACAAAAGTTCAATCGTTACAATGGGTTTACAAAGGATCTCCATACCCCAAGAGAGCACATCAGTTTCGATCCGATGTCAAACTGATGCTCTCTTGTTTTTTTATTTTAATGGAATTGTGCATTTTGAATTCTTGCTTCGGTTGAAACAGTGAACCATGCCTACTATCAAGGTGTTTTACAACGGTTACATGAAAAAATCCATAAAAAGAGACCAGAGTTGTGGTCAGAAAACTCCGTGGTTCCTTCACCACGATGATGTGCCCGCACACTCAGCTTTGTCAATTTGTCAGTTGTGTCAAAAATCAAATGACTGTTCTCCCTCAACCTCCTTACTTGCCAGACATGGCTCTGCAATTTTTTCAAAATTCCAATATTAAAATCGGCGACAAAAGGATACCGTTTTGAGAGTAGAGATGACATTAAAGCAAATTCTTCACAGACCTTAAAGGCTATTTCAAATAAAGCTATCCAAGACTGCTTTGCAAAGTGGAAACGCCGCTGGGAAGTGTATGTAAATAAAGAAGGGGAATACTTTGAAGTGGATAAGGACCAATAATCTGTAAAACTAATAATAAAAATTAAAAAAAAAAATAGAGTCGGTTATTTTCTGAACAGACCTCATATGAATGAAAGTCATAATTTTTTTACACGTATGTTGGTAAAAAATGAAAAACTACTAAAGATTTTGATGTCAATATTGATAACAACAGGCACAGATATCAGATTTTACACTTCTTGTTTGTCTTTAATAATTGCAAACATTACTATAATGCAAGACGTGTGACGTGAAGTAAACTTTTATATACAATCTTTTATATTTACACCTGCATATTATAAACCAGAGTAATATATAAATCTAACATTGTTTTAAGTAGTCATATATAAATCTAAATTGTTTTTTTAAATAGTTTATAACCTTTGCCAGTCTATGTGGCATGAGTGGTAGTGTCTCGCTCTTTCATCCAGATGTCCTGGATTCAAATCCAAGATGAGCATGGTATTTTTCACGCGATATAAATACCTCCTCATCTTCTGATGCAATACCTAACAATGATCATATAGGTTAAAAAAAGAAGTTTGCAGGCCTTTTTGAGCCAATAGTAAATTTTTTAATTTCATTCCAGTTTACATGTGTTGATATTTACTTACTATAAATCTGCTCAATTTTAGATAATTCTTCAATAATTATCCCTTACATCATCGATCATTACATTCAGTGATACCTTGACTGACTAGTATTCTTTACCATTGTGACGATTAAAAGTCAGTAATTTTTTTTTACTCAATATATGAATTACATATAAAAAATTGCATTTTTAATACTTGAAAAACATTTTTAAAAACTGCCTGTGTTTGAGGCATACAAGGTAGAGAAACCTCTGCCTTAAGTTGTAACATACAAAAATGAGAAAAATGTAACTTTAAATTATAAACATTAGATAAATTTTGTTTCTGTTTTAAATTACGCTCGCTTGAAAGAATGCTGTTAAATTTTTCCTTAATCAAATTTCTTAATATCTGATTTTTTTAGATCAAGATTCTGTAATAAGAATTTTATTATGTTGTATTTTAAAAGTAAAACTCTCATTAAACGATTTTTGACAAACATTACAAATTTAATTTTTCTCTTTCGTATGAATATTAAGATGTCTATATAAACTGCTTCTGAAATTAAATGACTTTCGACAATAGTAACAAACATAATTTTTCTCTTTTGTATGAATATTAAGATGTCTCATTAAAATGGTTTTATGATTAAATATCTTTTGACAAAAGGTACAAACATAATCTTTTTCCTTAGTATGAACATTAAGATGAGCCTTTAAACTGTATTTACAATTAAATGACTTTTGACAAAAGTTACAAACATATTTTTTCTCTTTTGCATGAATATTAAGATGTCTCATTAAAATGTTTTTACGATTAAATGACTTTTGACAAACGGTACAAACATAATTTTTCTCCTTCGTATGATTATTAAGATGTCTCGTTAAACTGTGTTTACAATTAAATGACTTTTCACAAAAGTTACAATCATAATTTTTCTCTTTCGTATGAATATTAGTATGTCTGTTTAAACAACTTTTGTTATTAAATGACTTTTGACAAAAGTTACAAATATAATTTTTCTCTTTTGTATGAATATTAAGATGTCTTTTTAAATAGCTTTCGAGTTTAAATGACTTTTGACAAAATTCACATACATAATTATTCTTATTGGAGTGTAAATTAATATGTACCTTTAACTTAGAGAGACAAATAAAAACCTTTTGGCAGAAATGACAAACATAATTTTTCTCCTTAGTATGAATATTTAAATGTAAATTTAAAGCAGAACTTTGATTAACAGACTTCTGATATAAATTACTAACATAATTTTTCTCTTCATTATGTGTAATAAGGTGCGGTTTTGAATCGTTACCATCAATAAGAGACTTTTGACAAAAGTTACTATTATTATTTTTTTCTTTAGTATGAGAGTTAATATGTGTTTTTAAATAACATTTAGATGTGAATCTGTCATTGTAGTATTCACAAACCAATTTCTTTTCGTTCTGCAGTGGTAATTTGTTTTCACTACTTATATTCTCGACTATATTTTCTATCAAAATGTCACCGTATGCACACTTACATTCACTGGATTTTTCTATAATTCCATCATTTACCAAATTATTTATGCATCCCCCACAAGTAATACAATTCTTGGTACTTCCCTTGATCGTTCCTTTATCGGTAGTAACCTGTAAATTAAAAAATATAAATAATTAAAAGAAAATTATGAATGTAAAATTATTTTGATTATAATATTAAGTGTAAAAAGCCACTAAGTATAAAAAATTGAATATTTTTAATATATATTCATAATCAACATGGTTTTGAATATTCATTAATCATCAATGAGTTAACTTTATCATGGGTTAATCTATTTGAAGTGTTCCAATAAAACCTAAGCTGGTTGCTTGATCAATTAAAAAAAAAACTGAAACTTACCCACTTGTTCCTACATGTCTTCAGGACTTAAAATTAACTTTTTTATTTAAGCAGCTTAGCTGTGGCAGCCATTTTTGTTGCGGTGCACACACCTATTTTTGTTATTGTAACAACAGTTTATAGAAAAATCATAACTAAAAAGCTATTGGTCCTGGATGGATGACAAAAAAGCAATTCATTCAAATTTTCTCAAGGTAGAATGGTCCAGTGGTTTATTTACCTATCTCTCTTTTCTATGAGAAAATTACCAATAGAGTGAGTTGAACATGAAAAACGGTGAAAAATCACTTTTGATAATTTTTCTCAAGAGGCAGGGATGGCATACACAGTTTGAATTATTTTTTTACTATGTAGGTATATGTTAGTAATTTTACCCCTAGACATTTTGAATTTTTAAAAACAATTTTTTTTTAAAATTCTAATTTGCACAACCTGCAATGTTTTTGTAGATGTTTATGGCAAATAAAAAGGTTTCTTGTGTATTGTACCAATAAAAAACTTATAACCTCTCAAAAATCATGAAAAAATGTTAAAAGCGATACCATTTTGACTCTCTAAATAGGTGCACCTGTTATAACATGAACACTGTAGTTGAATGGTTCAAACAAGTCTATTTCAACTATAATAATAAGTATAAAAATATTAAAGAGCCAAGAAAGCATGAGACCCCCTTGGAGCACTTATTTAGCAAGTCAAAAATGGTATCGCTTTTAACAGGTATTTCATGATTTTTGAGAGGTTATAAGTTTTTTATTGGTACAATACACAAGAAACCTTTTTATTTGCCATAAACATCTACAAAAACACTGCAAGTTGTGCAAATTTGAGATTTTTGTCACCAGCCCCCATCAGAGTTATTTGAAACCAAAATTTGAATTTTTAGAAAAAATTAGTTTTCAAAAATTCATAAAAATTTAGGGGTAAGTATATCACAATTAATATTATTTATGGTAAAACTACCAACATATATCTACATATAAAAAAAGAATTCAAACTGTGTATGCCAACCATGCCTCTAGAAAAAAAATATCAAAAGTGAAATTTCACAGTTCATGTTCAAGTTTATTAGCAATTTTCTCATAGAAAGAAGAGAGATACGTAAATAAACCAACGACCAGTCTTTTACCTTTAGAAAATATGAATAAATAAATTGCTTTTTGTTTTATCCTTCCAGGACAAATAGGTTTTTAGTTATGATTTTTTCCACAAACCCATACAACCACAAAAATAGGTTTGCACACCATAACAAAAATGGCTGCCACAGGTAAACTGCTTAAATAAAAAGTTTTAAAAATAGTTTTAAACATCTAGGAAACAAGCGGGTAAGTTTCAATTTTTTTAATTGGTCAAGCAACCACCTTTGGGTCACTTCAAATGGACTGACCCTTATAATAAGGAACTTTACTTATCTTATAGCATGTTTATGCACTTGGCTGAAACTTTATTATAGTAGGCATGTTTTAGGGAAACTAACAAAACCAATTATTTAGCAAATTTATAACCACAGGTAAATATATTCATTACTTCTACAATCATGTGGATCAGATCTACAAACCCACCCACTTAATATAGAGAATGTTGATACTTACATATTAACGCCACCGCAGCTACAGCTTTATTTAAAAACAAAGTAGTCAATCGGATTTCTGTGAAAAATGGGCCGATATAGAGTTTAACATAGATTCAAAACAGTCTCTTTATTAATTTTAATAAATATATTTATTTTATAAATATAATTTAACCAAACTTAACCTACGCTCACTTCACTCGCTAAGCTTGACTAATTAACAGGAGTGTTTTGATTATTTAAATAATAAATAATTGCAATAATTACTGAATTTTTTAAATAAATACTCAAAAAATTATGGTGACTAATTATGGTGTTAATTAGTCAAGGTTAGCAAGCGTAGGTTTAGTTGGTTAAATTATATTTATAAAATAAATAACCATTTATTAAAATTAAAAAAGAGACTGTTCATTTTCCACCGAAATCTGATTGACTACTTTGTTTTTAAATAAAGCTGTAGCTGCGGTGGTGTTAATATGTAAGTACCAGAATGCTGGGCTGAAGGTATCCAAAACTAATGGCCTATATTTAGAAAACCGATTGTAATATCTTAAATATAGGCTCCGATAGGATATATCTCACGATTTGTTCAGTAAACTATCATAGTCAGCAGAATATGCACGTGCAGACAAGCCGACTCCAATGTAACTGCAGTTAGTCAAGATGTCTATCCGACAACAAAAGTTTCAGCTTTGGTTAACATAGTTTCAATCAGTTACATGTATTCAATGGCTTGTACAAAATGAATGGAATGACATTGGTCATAAGCGCACCATTTGCGAGCGTACAACTTACAACTCCGTCACATTAAGCCAAATGATCAGCACCAATGTTGCAAAGGTAATGCACTGTATCAAAAACAATTCTAATTATATCGATATTTTATTTAGTGATGAAGCAACTTTTCATATTTCAGGATGGATAATTGTCAAATTTGGTGTGCTGAAAACACCATACAATAATTGAAAATGAAAGAGACACACTGAATGTCAATGTCTGGTTATGACAGAACAAAAATTGTATCATCAGGCTTTTATTTTTTATTTTTATGGAGCCCACTGTGACAGGACACATGTACATCAACATGCTTGAGAACATGCTGTTCCTCAGATCCCTGCACGATTCAGTATTCAACAAAATGGTGCTCAACCACATTTTTATCAGGATATTACCATGTTCCTAAATAACGCTTCCCCAGAAGTTGGATCAGATATGGAGTCCCACCTAGATCTCTCTGATCACTTTTCTGGACGTTTTTTCTTGGGGTTTTATTAAAAGTTGTATCAAAGAAAAAGTTTGAGATTTGGACGATTTAAACAAAAAAATTGTTGAAAGTGTTTGTGTAATAATACCACTCGTGCTCCTAAACACTTTTTCTTGTTTAGCCTCCAGGAATTCCCGTTCAGGTATTACTTCAGAGGATGATATGTATGTGTGTAAATGAGGTGTAGTCTTATACAGTCTCAATTCGACCATTCCTGAGATGTGTGGTTAATTGAAACCCAACCACCAAAGAACACCGGTATTCACGATCTCGTATTCAAATCCGTATAAAAGTCTTTACCAGGACTTGAATGCTGGAACTCTTGACTTCGAAATAAACTGATTTGGGAAGACATGTTCACGATTAGACCAACTCGGTGGGTTGCCCCTAAAAATACCTGGCAAGAGTTAGATTAATCATCTGCCAAGCTACAAAACTTGATGTTGACTAATCTACACTAAAACATGGTGAGTTGCTGTGTTCATTAAAAAAAAAATATATAAGTAAAATTATACTGACTGGTTCTCTTAATATAACCTATATGTTTGGATACTTTTAGTGCAGACAACAATAGATTATAGTGCCTTTGTTAAACTAATTAGAAAAGCAAATTTCTACACACTGCATTTCTTGTAAATATTACTGTTTTTTTCTTACAATGCAGATATATTCTAATTTTTATTTACTTTTACTGGGTTTTTGTTTTACCTATCCATTTTTTACCCGTTATACATTAAAATGATATGGATATTAGAGAATTATGTAATTAACTTCTTTTAAATTATCTTTTCCATTTATCCAGCTTTGGCTTTGCAAAGGTCCATATTTCTTTCTTTTTCCTGTTTAGCCTCCGGTAACTACCATTTAGATAATACTTCAAAGGATGAATGAGGATGATATGTATGAGTGTGAATGAAGTGTAGTCTTGTACATTCTCAGTTCGACCATACCTGAGATGTGTGGTTAATTGAAACCCAACCACCAAAGAACACCGATACCACGATCTAGTATTCAAGTCCGTGTAAAAATAGCTGGCTTTACTAGGACTTGAACGCTGGAACTCTCGACTTCCAAATCTGCTGATTTGGGAAGATGCGTTCACCGCTAGACCAACCCGGTGGGTCTTGCGGAAGTCCATATGGATATCTGGTATTCCACTGTATGCAAAATCTAATGCACTTACCGCTTCATTTTCAACTGTTAAATTTTCTGATCTAACTAAGTTGGTCTCTTCAATTGCTAAAGGATCTTTCTCAATATCATCATTAATAATATCCAGCGATTCTTCTTTCGGTTGTACTAAATCCACTTCCTGTGTTAAAAAACAAAAAATGAATGTTACAAAGTAAATGTTTATGATTTTTTGTATAGTTTATAACATAAAAATAAATTGTACCTCTAATTATAATTATTAGGTTAAGAGTTTAATGTGCCAGGTTTTGTATGGGAAAACCTGAAAAACATTCATTTAATATTATCATCCAAATTTAAATGTTAAAAATGCTGCTACTCACTTTATAGATTATTCTACAAAATGTAAAACTGTTGCGTTAATTATCCTAATTTAGCTTTTTTCTATTCTTACTAAAATTACTTTTAATATTGCTTATGGTGAAATTTTTTATTGTGATAATTATCATTTACCTTTAGAGAAAACATTTCCTAACATATTTATCACAGTTACCGTAGTTTGATGATCAGATAATAAAAATATAAATTTCAAAATATAAACATTTATTAAATAAATAAGAGTTTGTTCTAAATAATAATTGTTTATTTTTTATATCGCCACATAAGCTCAAAGCTTTTGCATGGAACACGGAAATGGAATTTTGTAGCATAAGAAAAATACCATGCTTCAGTGGGATATATTAAAAATATTCTTGATTGCCATGCACCAAACTACTTATAAAATAAATGACATTTTCAAAGCGGTTTTCTACAGTTATCACTATTATTAATTAAAAAAAAGTTCTGTAAGCTTAATAAACAACATAAACTACTTATTATTAAGAATTGTTTAAGAACAAAGTACATGCAACTGTCTTAGTCATAAAGATTTATTATTAAGTTATACTGTTAAAGTTAAGGAACCTTTTTATCTAATGATTGCAAACATTTTTAAAATTTGCTAATAAAAATGACAATGGTAAATCCCATCCATGTCATATGCATTTTGAAAATGAGTATGCTGATATGGGTGCTGATATTGTAGAACCTTTTGCTAAAAAATGTTGGTAGTGTCTACACTAACAATGATTTTTCCTAGACTACAATTATGTTTAACTGTGATGATCGCTGCAGTAATAATATTTTAACTGAGAATAATGTTGTAGAAGTCATTTGCTAACTTGATGTTAATTCTTTGACGTATCTAGAACACATCCTCTTTTAGTGAAGAAATGCTCTGCCAATTTTGTAGTTTTAAAAACTAAGCTCTTCAGTCATCCTTTAAATACTATTCTTTTTCCTAGATATTGAAAAATTTGCTACATATGCGTTAAACATCAATAATTATCACATTATCAGCAATGCAATGTTTTTTCAAAACTCTTAAATAAGTTATTTTTTGTATACAATAATATTTCCAATAATAGCAATAGCTCATAACAATCGTAAACATCTTACCGACATGATGTTACATTTTTATTGACTGACAATCTACTATAATGAACTTAAGAATTTTAACTTCAATCTATTTATAGTTATACAAAAAAAAAAAAATTACATACTTGAATATTACATTAATATGAAGAAGTGACTCTGAAAGCGCTAGAATACTTATATTAAAAACTGTTGGTAAGTGGAAATATTATTTTATACAAAAAATATATTAATACAAACGGTGTCAAATGCTTAGAAAATTAAATGTAGGTTATTTTGTATGAAAAAGACACCTTGTATAAAAATTTATAGTTCCTGAACAACATGGTTATTTGGAAGATAAATTTACACAAATGTGTATGTGTATATGGAAGACACCATTGATGTGCTAAATGAGGTTATTTTGATGCAATTTACATCGATTTTCGTTGTGCGTTTGATGTAGTTAACATCAAATTACAAATTCTTAAAGAAAATAATGAGAATGGGAAAAGATGATGGAAGAAGTTGGAAGATGAAAAAAGTCAAAATTTTGCAATCGTCTTTGTTGTTATTAATTTTACATTTTTGCTCTCTTTTAGTCCCACCAGTAAATAAAATTAGGTCAGAAATTGAAAGGAATTGTAATTAACTGCTTAGCCTTTGCTGACGATATTACAATTTTCTTGAAGAAACTTGAAAAGAACAAGTAAACCACCTAAAATAATTTGCAGGGAAAATAAGGCTAAAAACATCTTTCAAAAAGGCACAATTCATAATCAACAAAGATTCCTCCAAATTCCTAAAAACAAAATATGGAAAAATCAATAAAGTCAACAAATTTAAATATATGGGAAAAATAACAAATTAATGGTTTATATAAAGAAGTGAAACGAACAAGAATGAGAAAAATAAAATAAGCCTACCAACTAACAAAAGATATTTTCAAAAAAATGAACATCTCAATAGATGCCAAACTCAGGCGATCTCAGGTACTCAGGTAATCTAGCCAAAGGACCTGTTTGCATAAGATGCATCTTCAATTTGAAATCAGATGAAATAAATCCAATAGAAAAAGAAAGTAAAACTTAAGAGAAAAATCCTAGGACCAACAAGAATACAAGAAAGTGGATGCAAATTAAGAAGCAATATTTACAAATACAACAAGACTGTATACAACTGAGAAAATGTCACATTCCATCAGAAAAAGAAAAGCCAAATCTTTATTCACTCATAAAACAAATCTTCAACCGCATTTACAGAAGAAAAAAAAAGAGAAATCAATAGATTTAAGTGGTTCTAAATAAAATAAAAATATCTGAAGAAGATGGTAAAAGATTTCAAGAAGAAAAAAAGAAACAATGACATTTGGTCAAACGAGAGAAAACAAAACTAAAGCAAAAGAATGAAGAACTGTTGGAAAAAAAGGAAAGAAAACACACAGAAGAATAAGAAATGAATGTAAAATATTGTTTCATGGTCCTCAATCAGTCGCACACAAAAAAAAATAAAAAATAAAAATAAAAGCTCACATGCTCAGATGATGTATCAGTTTCAGTCATGTGGGGTGGCAAAAAAATGGATATAATTCCTGCTACATTCTCCTGTTCAGTCTCTAATTTAATATCTTTATTAAGAGGCGGAGCTTCATTACTAGAAGTATTATTTACAGGCGCATTCATTATCTGTACAAAAATAAAAAACAGAAAGATTAAAATAAACATTTGTAATAAGAAAATATTTATGTATAAAAAACTGTTCACAAACATCTCACTTGTAATTCCTTAAAGATTGTCCTGGTTTATGTTTTACGGTGACTTGATACTGATGCAAGCTTTCTTAATTAAAAATTAAGAACAGGCAAATAATATTAACACACTGACTGCCATGTGCGCCATATGTGGCTCACATTAAATCTGTCTGTGAGACCATGTCGCACAGCCCTCGGCTCACTGATTCTTTGATTCTTAGTAAAGTAGGTTTTTTTATTTTTTTATTCTTTTTTTTCTTTTTACTTCCTTGTAAGAAGTAAACAAAGTATTGCGATCACGAAAAATTACAGTTTTCAGATTTCAACAGAAATATCCAGATTTTGACCACCCCTGAATCCACTTTGACTAGTTTTCTCATGATGTCTGTATGTATGTACGTATCTCGCGTAACTCAAAAACTATAAACCATAGGATGTTGAAATTTTGGATTTAGGACTGTTATAACATCTACTTATGCACCTCCTCTTTTGATTGCAATCGACTGAACCAAGTGTTGAAACAAGTACAAAAATCCAAAACAAATTTGGATTTTGGACTTTTTCTTAACTGCAGCAATAAGCTCTCATCGAGAGCTTTTCAATGATGTATCATAACTAGTAATTATTTTCATTGGTTCCAGATTTACAGCCAAATCAAATTTAAATTAATGAAATATTTGGATCTTACAAAGGGATTTGAATAAGCTTCATCTCCTTTTTGTTAATTTAAATATATTGATTTATTAATAATTATTAACGTTTGATTAAAAAAAATTTTACAATAAATAATAAATTCAATAATAATATTTTTAAAAAAATATCATAAGTTATTTTATGTACTTTTCATATAAAAAAAAAAAGAATATGTAATTTAACAGGCAGAGAAGGTAATCATGTGGTGTCCACATCACATTTTTTTCTTTACTGATAAGCTTTCTATTTGGTTTTCATTTACATTATGTTGTTCAAACATTGACAAAAACTATTCTGTTTAAAATCATATTACTTTTCAGATCCAGTTTGTGTGTTTTATTTTTTATTAAAGTTCCTAAAATCCCTTAAATTTGTATTTAATTTTAACATACGTTATTTACATCAGTTTTTCTCAGAATTAAATTCTCTACAAAGTTAACTAGAAATTTTTGTGCATTGGAAATTAACAATGTTATTTTATTTCAAACCAAAAAAATGTATTTTGATACAAAAGGTTTTTACCCAGTTTTTCTTATAATCTAAGAGAGATAGAGGTCTTGGACCAGTTTTATCAAAAAATGATCAAAACCCATAAGAAAGCACCAAATTTACCCCTCGATCTGTACCCAATAATTCTAATACTATTTAATGTACTGGGCTAAATGTTTCATGAGCTGAAACTTGCTAATGAACCATTTCCTAACTTATGTTGATATATACTTTATTTGCTACAGAATCATCTCCAGAGAGATTGCCAAACATTTTGGAGTCATGCTGTACATTGAATGATGATTTATTTTTAAATGATTCTGGTGATAATGCAAATTTTGACAGAGATTCTGATGAAAAACCTGAACATACAGATCAAAATTTGATAAACCAGTTGTAAATGACAGGACAAAAAATAAGAGGTTTATAGAGAATGATTTAGAGGAAAGTTATGCTGGAACTATGAATCTGTCTTGATTCTATTAGTAATTCAGGTGACATAAGTAGTGGCAGCAAAACTCAGATTTCTTGTATTCCTGGTCAAACTGAAAGTGTCTTTGACTGTGCAGCGTTGGATCCTCCAGATGATGAAATAGCAGCAACGTTACAGGCGCCAATGCCCAAAAAGTGTATTATGCACTTTTCATCAATGATGTAATTTTCTATAATAGTCAACGAGACAAATGATTATGGAGAACAAAATATTGAATTTGAAAAAAAAAGAGAAACCAACAGAGAATCTAAAAATAAAAGCTCAAGATAGAATCCACCTGATATAAATGAAATGAAAAGATTCTTTGTAATATTTTTGTGAATGGGTCTTTGTAAAATTCCCAGTAAATAGCAAGTCTGTTGTATTCTAACACGGTAAGAAAGCTAATGTACTAAAACAGATTTGAGATTCTTCTGAGAATGATCCGTGCTTCAAATAATGAAATTCACCAAAGCTGAACAAAGTTCAACAACTCATCGACCTGCTTATCCCAAAGTTTCAAGATGCAAGGAATCCCTAGGAAGGGATGTGCGTAGATGAAAAATAATTCCTTTCAGAAGATGGCTTGTCTTTAATTTACTGTCCAAATGAAAAACAACAGCTTGGGGTGAAACTTTTCAAATTATGCCTTGTCTATCGTCAACATGGAATCTCATAATGTATGCTGGAAAAGAACAATTTCAGGCAAAGGGGTTCCAGAAAAATGTATATGAGTTTGCTGGACCATAACATGATGCTGAACAAACACTTCAATGTGAAAATTGGTACCGTGTATTTTTGTATTCTCAGTTACTTAACTGTTTATACAAATTTTGTTGGACCTTAAGGTCTTATCAAAAAGCAAATTCAAAACAAGTAACAAAATACAAACTGAAAAAAGATGAAGTAGTTACAGCCCAAAAGCTCAGGTACAAAAAAAATTAATAGTATTGAAATATTAAAATAATAGGAATGTATTAATGATTTCAAAAAATCTGTTTCAGAGATGAAACGGTAACAAAACAGTAGAAAGGGAAAGACATTGTAAAACCCAAGATGGTAACAGACTGTGAAAGAACAAAAGCACTTATCGATTTGTCTGACCAAATGAGGTCATATTTCACCAGCCTTCGATGTACAATCAAGTGGTATCGAAAGATCATTTTTGAAATTTGTTTGGAACTTCAACTTTCAGTGGTGGTTTTCATACAACCCAGTTAACACGGGACAGAAATCTCCAATGAAATCTACAAAATTTAAATGAGAGTTTACTTTTCATTTTCTACTGATGTTTGACAATGATGTGAAAACTGAAGTCAGACATGCAGTAGCCAGTACAAAATGAAGAGGCAAACAAAAAATAGAGAAACCTTAGCAAAAATTGTGGAAAGGCATCATGCCTTCTTTTGTCTTGATTGCTTCAGGACAGCACATTCAAGCTTTGTGAAATGAATTGATTGATTTTGTTATCTTATAAAACCCTTGATAGGAACTTTGTTGATCATGATTTTATGTAACAAAAAGAAAAAAAATTATTAATTGGTAAAAATGATTAATAGAACTGATATAATGTTATTGTTTACTGTAAATAATATTTTTGTAACATAGTATGATGTAACTAATATAACAGTAGTCAAGATGTAAACAGGTGGTTTTCTAAAGAGCTATAAATAACTTTTTTTTATACAATACTTTGCAAATAATGTTAAAAATCATGTAATCCCTCTACAGCTTACGTGGTCCTCACATCAAAAACTGAAAATCAGGAGGCTGTGGGCCACGCCACTCACACCAATTTTTGTCTAAAAGTGCATATCTGTTATATTTTGAATAAATATTACATTTAAATATCACTCAAATGACTTGTTAAAAAAATATAACATCCTGATGTCAGTTTTATGCATATGGCTGATGCTTAACATGGCACGGCAACAAATAATCAGGGGCAATGTAAATTCAAAGAACTTTAAAAATCGACTACAAACTAACCGTGACAGTTAACATATTATGAATGAAATGAAAACATAAATTTTGTATTTACACTAGCGAAGGTGTACATATTAGATGACAGTTTCTGGTGGAACGATGAAATTTATTTTGTTTGTAACAAAATCAAACCATATTTTTTGCTCTTAAGTGAATAAATAAAACACTAAACTTGTCTTTAATACTACCAAATTTTATTATATCTACATATTTTCTTGTGTTAAGTATGTCATTTCTTAAAGTTCCATCAAAATCTCAGAACGAGTTTTTAAGATAAAAAAGGATTTTCACAGCGGGCCATAAGTCGCCTTTTTTTTAGTTTCTACTTACAAACGACTGATAATAATGTGCCCACAATAAATTATGAAATTTTTTAACAATACGTTTCTTAAACGACTTTACAACGAATTCAAATGAATTTACATCACAGGTTAAAGCCCACCCTACCGACTCAATACAAAAAAAGAAGTTAAATTCTATTAATTTACATTAAAATAGTATAAACTTACTTACTTACTTGATCAACGAATAAACCCAATGAATAAATAACACTGAAATTAGAACATTGATCTCTCCTTAAAAACACTTTCACTAAAATGGTAGGCGTAATACAATTGATCAATGATGCCAACACATGCAATTTTCTACTTCAATACATACAGTATCTCTCTATAATATATATATATATATTTGCAAAACAAACTTAATAAATAATTTTTCATTCACTGAACAGTTACAGTGATTTAATATAAAAATAGAGGGAAGGCATTTTCACACTGTACATATTCATCTCATCACCTGATGCAATTCCTAGCGGTGGTCCAGTAAATAGAGAATTTACTGAATTTCCATAAAATTCTCAGAAGCGATTGTTATATATAAATTTATATTTTAAAAAAATGGGCTTGCATTTAATAATGTTTTTGTAGAACATAAACGTAATGCAAAACAAAAAAAAAACAACTTAAAGATAAAAATTCAAATAAACTTACATTAAAAATTAAACAACCAGTAATAACTTTTTAATTACTTATAGATTTTTGTCCATGACGACGGAAGGCGATGATATTAATTTAAAAATACGAATTTCTGTAACAAGAAACCGAACCAAACTTTTTTTTATAAAGCCATACTTCAAATAAAGAAATTAGTTGTCTTTCTATTTCTTTTTCATATCAAAGTAGGGAAAATCTCTAACACACACTACCTGCCGCCAGTACAAATGAGTCCACTAATATTTATATAACTGGATAAGGGATCCTTATGGCGTAAAATACAATTAAGTGTTCAATATTGAAGCATACTCCAGCGCCGCAGAATGAGCGGAACTATATAAAACCATTGTTCACTTGCGCAACTATAGCTAATTGGTTTGCTTGGCATTTCTCCCGCCACCACCCCATTCGGTCGCCCTAAAGCATAAGACCGAATATCTGTGCCATACTGAGCCTCGAAGCAGTTTAGCGACCAGTGTCCTAAACAGCTCCTAGGGCTTACCTAATAGCGTGAACGGACTAAGCGCGGTGCCATACACCACCGTCTTACGTGTTCCAATCGCTCACTTGTCATATATTTACTAAAATGGGTTTATATATTTAAATATATAACATCCAAGTAAACATATAATGACATCCATAAATTAAAATTTACTTCGTCTAGACAGCAATTCGCTGCCACGCCTAGGTCACTGATTGCCAGCAAGCACCTGTCCACCACATTAAAGCGCTTGGAGCCCTAATTGGCTGGTAGTCAGCCATATATCTCAAGGTTAGCCTCCCACAGCAGTACGTTAGGAGTCTTTCCCTTAAGTAACCTACTGATATCGGTTGAACATAGCAACCGTATCAAGGAACTCCCACACGGTCCGAGAATGGGGCTCTCGCTACTCTGACTCGTCACTTGTCAGTGGCCATTTTTCCCTTGACCTCTTAAGTTCCGGGGTGGCCCGGTCTCTGGCTCCCCCAAGAGGAGATCAGTCAAACATCAAGTGTTCATTGCACTGGATCTCCCCACAGACCATCAGCTGCCAGGCGGAACCAAAACAGATATTGGTTCAAATTAACAAGGTTGGTGAGCACCTGAGCACCCGTTGCTCTTAAAAACGAACTCGAGGCATATCATTCTCCCAATTGCACAACTATAATCGTGACAGTAGGGATGTTTATTTTACTCAAGACAAATAACTAAAAGAAACCTACCATGTTGGTCTAGTGGTGAACAAGTCTTCGCAAATCAGCTGAATTTGAAGTTGAGATTTCCTAGGATTTCAAATCCTAGTAAAGGCAGTTAGTTACTTTAATACGGATTTGAATATTAGATCGTGGATACCGGAGTTCTTTGGTGGTTGGGTTTCAATTAACCACACATCTCAGAAATGGTTGACATGAAACTGTACAAAACTACACTTCACTTACATTCATACATATCATCCTCTGACGGTGATTCCCGTCAGGAAATCACACTGTCAGTTTACCTGACGGTAAATTATTGAATCAGTAGTTTCAAATTATGTTCACATCAGTTGTATATAATACAATAATAAATAGTAATGAATAATAATAATAGAGCTCGATTTATCAGCAATTTTTACTTTGTAACAAATAAGTGCATAAATATTTTAATAAACATTTTTTTTAGTAAATCAGGTAACTGAATCTATACCTGTACACCGGCATAGAGAATCCTACACCTGCTTAATGTACACTGGGATAGTGAATGTTGTATATACGTGTATGTTTGTGTTGTATGAATGTATGCATGTAATGTGTGTTTGTACATGAATGCAGTTAATAGCCCATCTGTAAATTGTTTAAAGTGTAGAGCAATATGAACATAATGTAATAGTTACGTTGATATGTGTCTAGCTAGTAACAATAAATTAATTTACAGATTAAATCATAACATGAGATTATAATTTTAATGTTAAGTCATAATAATAACATAATGTATTAAATCACACAATATCTTGAAAATATCATCATTTAAATTATCTAATTATTTATTTAAATAAAAAAAATTATTTAATTATATTAAATAAATTTATGTTAACCTTAAAAAGTTGGTAAAAAACATAACATGTGTATACGTCTCTTTAGCAAACCATTAGCTGTAAGTCTACAACTCTGACTACATTGTCCAAACCCAGATGCAAAATGTTGTCCATCCTTCTGATGCAAATCTGAAGTATTTTTGTTGATCAGAACTAGATCTCCAATTGAAAGATTACGGGTGGGAAAACATCATTTGTTGCATTTGGATTGTATAAATTTTTGGAGCAGTTGCCAGTGACCTAATAGCATAATTTCAATCCTTTGATATTGGGTTCAAGAAAAGCTGTGAAAGAACATCCAATAAGAAAATGTCCTGGTGAAAGTGGTACTGGATCTCAATGGTCTGTGGATATAGCAAAAATAGGGCGAGAATTAAAACAAGCCTCAATTTGTGTCAACACGGTATAAAATTTCTCAACATTGAGAATTGTTTTTCCTATTACATGACATTTAATACCTTTGACTACACCACTTTCCCATAAACCACCAAAATGGGGAGATGAAGGAGGAATAAATAACCAAGTAATCCCTTTTGATGTTGAAAAGGTTTGAATATTTGTTTTAAATTTGTCTGACTTTAAAAGTTGATACAAGTTGTACAAAATACTTCAAGCAGAATGAAAGTTACCACCGTCATCAGAAAATACTTTAGTAGGTATACCTACATGTGAAATGAATCTTTTGAAGGCGGAAATAAATGATTGTGGTCAAATCAGAAACTAACTCTAAATGAATAGCTTTAATGGCTAAACATATAAAAAGCGCTATGTAAGCTTTACTCAGTGTTTTAGATTTCTGCCCACCATGACAAATTATAATCGGGCCACTATCATCTACTACACAAGAAGAGAATGTCCGGGAAAGAATCACTCAAGCAGGCGGTAATTGACCAAGCTGTTGGGACTGAGTTTTTGTATCAAATCTAAAGCAAGTTAAACAGTTATGAATGCCTGTCAAAATGACTCTTTTTGCATTTATTATTCAGTATCTCTGTTGCAACAAATGATGTCTTAATTGTACACCAGAGTGTAAGAGTTTTAAGTGTTCAGAGTTATTATTAATTTCGTAATGTACACATCAGATGCAAAATGATATGATGTTTAACGTGATATTGTAGGAGAGAACATTGAAGTCTGCCTCCTACATCGATTAGACCTAAATCATCCAAAAATGGATCTAGTGAACTAAGCTTGCTTTGTTCATCAATGACCTGATTGTTATTTTAGGATTCTTTATCTCATTATTGAAATACATGGATTGTGATTGACATATAAAAAAGTAAAAATTGTGATCTAATTCCTTAGTAGGTAAAATAGTACTAACCCACCGGGTTGGTCTAGTGGTTAACGCGTCTTCCCAAATCAGCTGATTTGGAAGTCGAGAGTTACAGCGTTCAACTCCTAATAAAGGCAGTTACTTTTATATGGATTTGAATACTAGATCATGAATACCGGTGTTCTTTGGTGGTTGGGTTTCAATTAACCACACATCTCAGGAATGGTCGAACTGAGAATGTACAAGACTACACTTCATTTACACTCATACATATCATCCTCATTCCATCCTCTGAAGAATTATCTAAACGGTAGTTACCGGAGGCTAAACAGGAAAAAGAAAGTAGAAAAGGTAAAATAGTACTAAAATTAGTAAGTAGTCTATTAATTAGTATTAATAGTACTTAAATAGGAGTAAATAGTTATTAAAATTATGTTTGATTTAATATTATAAATGAATCTAAAACAGAAACTAAATGTTCGTAATAAAGCATGTAAAGATGAAAACCTTTGTGTGTAATCGCATATAACATTAGAGATATACATGAAGTTAACATAGTTTTATGTTTTTCTAATAAGCATTCAGGATTTAAATTATCATTATTGAACGTAATATTACGATTTATTGGCCAGTGGGAAGAAGATTGTAAAAGCAAAGGAGAGCCATGCCACCACAGTGAAATATCAAGTAACTTGTTTAATTATCAAATTTTAATTAAAGGATTTTTTTCATTTTTCAACATATAGTTTATTTTAAGCTCCTATATTGTATTTTGTTAACTCATTTTTTATTGTTTAACTTTGCTAACATAATTTGTATGATATAAATTAACCAATACTAGACAAAAATTAAATTATATCATTCACATATTATGAAAAATGTATTTCTGAATTTCTTTGATTTTTAAATTCAGTTTTTTCAAAATTTGTAAGTATGTAGAATTTGTATTGCTTATAACTACCACTTTTCTACATTAACAAAAAAGAAGAATACACCTAACTGCTATATCATACTACTCACTACTTTGTTTAGTTATTTTATTTTTCAATGTTTGTTTGAACTTTTGAAAAAAAATTCAGTTTGAAGAAGTTAAGGTTGTTTTATGCTGTGTGGGGGAACATATGGAACAGAATATATGTGGACATATGAAAAAATGTTTCAAATCTGATTTACAGATTTATCGCATTGTATGTTTCATGTAATCGATACAATCGAATAGACTGTGTTGAGTACTTGGCATATTTAGTCGGCTGTTAATCTACTTTCTCGCCGACTTTCTAAGTCATAAGTTATTTGCACATTTGGAAATTGCTATTTCTGGCTTGAAGTTCTGTAATTTCATATTGTGGTGTAGCCTACAATAAAACTTTTATTTTTTTATTTATTTACTTAGTAGCAAGAGGTTACCTGCTCCTATTATTGGGTTAATTTTAAAATGTGTCTAATTATTAGGCTTTATTGTACTAGATGCAAATTCATAATTTTGAAAAAAAGTTTTTTTATTGCTTCTTATCGAAAAAACCGCCATATTTATTACAAGGAGTTTAATTTATTTCAGAAAGTTCTCAATTTGAAAAGGAAATCAGATTTTTCAGAAATTTTTAATATTATTATTTACCATATTCATCTTGTAATTTATATTTAGACCAATGACTTTCAACTTTTTAATACTATAAGTATAATGCGATTTGTCAGGTCTAAAAAATAAGTGGTTGTCTCAGTTTTGACTTCAACATTTGAAGTGATTCTTCATTCAGACAACTGTTTATTCTTTCAGGTTTGGAAAGAGGATGCGATTGCTGGAAGCCAAATTTAGTGAATATGGCACTTGAAGCATTTTGAAGTGTAGGTCATAAAGTTTTGCAGCAACAATCCAAGACGAGTGTGCAGATGCATTATCGTGGTGAAAGAGCATTTTCTGTTGTTTAGCCCAAATAGCATCTTTTAACTGGTCCAGTCCTAAAGCATAATACATCCTGGAGATGTTCTGCCTTTTTCTGGTTAGTTAATGAACAGCACATCATGAGAATCGCAAAAACTGTTTAGTCCATTTTCTCTTTCTTTTTTACATGGTTCTACCTACTGTTTGGTCTCTGGCATATACTGGTGAATTCATGATTCACATACTTTTATTTTTTGTTTGAGGGCAAAAAACGCCTGTGCGTTATTATCGCCCGGAATTTTCTATAATAAAAAGGTAAAATAACTCTAAAATAATAAAACTTATAAGGTTTAAAATCAATACAAATCATATAATAAAAATTTATTAAAACAAAAGTCAAAAAAGTGAAATAAAACTCAAAACTAATATCGCAGACGGAGTCTTTAAAATATAAAAGTTAAAATAATAGAAAAAAGAAACTATATAAAAGTTACCTAATTCCGATAAGTTGTGCAAAAGGCTCCCTTCTCGGATAATAAAATTAAAGACACAGAACCAAAAAAATCAAAATTGAAAGTAAAGTAAAATTATCAAAAACTCTTCTAGCATAAAAATATATATGATAATATTAAATTTTTTGCAGTAACCTGGTACTACACAAAAACAGAAACATCAGGTTCAAAATTTTGTTATTATTGTACAAGATACCACGGATGTTTCTGGGTAGATTAAATTTACGACGCATAACATATGCAGTTTATGAGAATGTGGTGCACAGTCATGCAGCAGTTGCACTGTGTGCATGTCCTCCTGACATTA
This sequence comes from Lycorma delicatula, assembly GCF_047948215.1. Classification (NCBI taxonomy): domain Eukaryota; kingdom Metazoa; phylum Arthropoda; class Insecta; order Hemiptera; family Fulgoridae; genus Lycorma; species Lycorma delicatula. The sequence goes on from NC_134467.1 coordinate 48,599,003, forward strand.
GGTACTTGTGTGTGATCCTCGTATGTCCTATCCGTAATGGGCAGAGGACTAATTCCTTAAGATGAGTTTTTCTGCAAGAGGAGTCCCATGGCAACACTGAATCTTTAATCTGGTGGAGTCTATTATTGACGGTAATTGCCCAGTCACTTTACCCTCAGTGATTGTTTTACACGATTAATAAAATCAAAGGCAGTAACTCGGATGGTGAAGAGGTTGAATATATGCTTCTTTGGCAGCATAATCTGCTTCTTCATTACCTAGAATCCCTACGTGGCTAGGAACCCAGCAAAAACTTACTTCTGTGTTGTGATTACTCAACTCAGCGATCACATTGTAAATTTCAATGACGACAGGATGTTTGGAATAAAAGTTTACTAACGCCTGGAGAGCACTACACGAGTCACTGCAAATAAGAATGTTTCTATATTTAGGGTTAATGATATTAAGAGCCTTATTTATAGCGAGTAGTTCAGCGGTGAACACACTCGTAATACCGGGTAGGCGAAACATATAAGTTTATGTACTTTTATAAAACATAGCACAAACTCAGTGGAATCGGATTTAAACAAGTCTTAACCCCCTCAAGTAGTGTTCACTAAAATGTGGTTTTAGATTACTGTTAATGGATGCAGCACCCAAGAAGCCGTGTCCTTGGATGCCAAGAATGCTTTTCATTCTCAAAACATTGAGTAAATTGCAGTGGACATGGTCTATTCAGACATTTGCAATATCAGTAAGCTTGTGTACATCATTTGACATGGCATGGTGCTTTATTGTGACTATTTCATCTATCATAGTGGTTTTTGGATAGCCGAAATGTTTATCATCTTGAACGGATGTATGATCACTTTTAAATTCAGCAGCTCCATGTCCATCAGTTTTAAAGCTTTTAAAGAATTTTGTAACAGATCAAACTTATATTTCATCAGTTTTTCTGAAATTATATTCAATACTATTATTATATTTTATTACCTGCCTAATAATAATATTAGTTTGATGAGTTTCTAAACCACTGATATTCAAATTACTTGTTTGAGAGAAATAATAATAATAATAATAACATTTCTGAGAGAAATAATTGAAATCAAGAATTTGCAAAAATTAGTTTTGCGCTAAACGAATGATGTATAATAAACTTTAGAATGCAAATTATTTGTCTTCACAGTCTACAATGTAATCTAAGTTTTCGCACTTGTATGTACTTTTTTCATTTTTCAAATTAATGTAACAGTTATTTTAATTTTTTTTTCAAAAACAATTTCGTTATTTCACCTTAGTAATAATGTTTTTTTGTTTTTAATTACTGTTAATATTTTCTTACTCAACTTTTCAAAATAGACCACCAGCTTTTTGTTTTTTAATACTAACCACTCCTGATTTAAAAAGATAACGCTTGAAAATTATTGATAAATTGAAGTAAGGTTTATTATATCTTATTAAGCATTTAATACAATATTCGAATAGAATTTTTTACACTATAAAAAAATTTAATTAGATTAAAAATTATTCATAAATAAGTAAATTGTTTAATTCTTTATTCAAAGATAAATTTTTATAATGTAATGTCTTTGCACTGGTTAACAGACAGTTAATGAAGCTATTAAAACACCTGGAAGTTTTTTGTTTCTATAAAATGTATTAAATTTCAAACTTATTGGGTAAAATAAATCACTTTAAATGAAACAGAAAATAGCTTAGGCTATTTAGGGTTAATAATTTGGCATCTTGATTATTTCATAAAAAGCATTCTAAAAAATATTTAACACGAAATTAATTTGGGCAGTTAATGATGTATCAAAAATAAATAATAATAATAATATTCTTTAACAATGAAACACAAAAAATGCCGATATAATTTTCCTTGAAATGTACCTTTTTTTATTAGAGCTTGGAAATTTTTAGTGAAAACTTTGTTTAGCAGCTTATATACCATGTCGTGTTTAAGAAAAAATCTAGTAATACTAGATACAGTTTATTTTATGATAGATAAATGCAGTACGAACATGTTTTATAACAAATCCAATTTAAAATTTGATCTGTTTTGCTTACTCTATTAAATCAAAAATATTAATTAATATTACTGTTATTTGTTTATTCTTTTTGAATGAAGATCTATTACTTAAACCATTACAGATAGAAATTAATACTCTTGTGGTCATTAGTCAATATTTTGGACCGAAATTTCCTGAATGAAATTCAAAACCAATGAAACACTTAAAAACATATTTAATCAAAACAAGAAATTATTATAATCCGTATACAAATTTATTAATGGAATTATTCTTCAAACAAAAAGCGATACCTTATAAGAAACTAATTGCTAAGTTGTTTAGATTTACTTCCTTCTAAACTAGTTAGTGGGTTCTCTTGTATTGGATCTATTCATACAAAGATATGATCTACTGAATAAAGAACAGGAATATAAACTCTTTCATAGTATTAATGAAGTCCTAGACAACTGGGTTTAATTTCTATGGGATTCTATCTCCCCTTACAAGTTTGCTCTTTATCTGTAATAACGCAAATTGGATTTGAACGAAGCTGCTTCCATGACGAACAACCTGGTTAAAGTAAATTAAGATGTTTTTTAATTTCACTGAAAAGGAAATATGGATCTGGAAACAATCTTTTTTCATCCAATTACTTGCAAGCAACGATATAAATTCTTTGAAGGCTTTTCGGTTAACTGAATCGAGTTATCAAATAAAATTACTTCATTAAAAATCATCTTCAAACGTAATAAAAAGAAAAAAAGCTTATACCATAACTTAATCTTTGTCGAGTGATTTTAATTTCTAAATCTTCATTTTCTTATTAATTTTTTTTATTTTATTATATTTCATTTCTAATTAAAAAAGAAATGAAAGAGAAGAATATATTTATCAAACTTATGAATATTTATTACTGAAATAAACTATTATAAATTATAATTATATAATAGTTATATCAATGACTGACATAAAACACTAGAAAAGGTGAATCCTTACAAAAGGTAGAGTCCTGTAATGCTGCAGCCAACATGTGAAATAAGGCTGTAATTATTATTTTGTTAAGAAAAAGAAAATTTTTATTAAAATGTTGCTATTATGCCAAAATACAGTAATAGCAAAATAGATGCCCAAAGATGGGACTGTGATGCCAGAAAACTCTGTATTACTTGTTTTACTTAATAAATCATTTGATAACTGTAAAATTTGATATATAAAAGAAAATAATTGTTTTGGAGTTACAGGCATAAATATGCAATGTACTTCGACATGCTACCCTACTTCTGAGAGAAGATACAGTAAGTCTTCGTTCAACATCATTCCAGACAGTAATAGAAATTAATATAAATTATCCTTGAAATAATTTAATGCAAAATTTAAAGAAAGATGGTTTAATAATTTTACATTGTATTTTATTGCATTTAAATTTATTTGTTACACATTTATAATATTTTGTATTCAAATAGAGATAAACAACCTCATTTTACTACATAGACATGACATTAGTACCGTTTGTAATTTTTTTAATATTCTAACCTTACCTTTACTGAACATAGGAAGTTCAACATTTTTTATTTTTATTTAAAAAACAAAATTCCTTGGGTAATCCCACTGCAAAGTTTTTAAATCAACAAATATTTCTTAATTTTTTTTACAAACATAGGCTGATAACATAATATAAAGAATATAAATTTGCAAACATCTGATAATTATAATGTAATGAAATACAAGCTAATATTTTACTTATGTTCAAAAATGTTTTATGTGAAAATTCAAGAAAAATATTTGAAAAAATTTAATTGAGTATCAGCAGTTTTTTTACATTATTTCTATTTGACTATTTTCATCAGTTATAAGGGTGAAAGACCTTCAGGTTTATTACAAAATGAAAAACCAAAGTTTTTTAATTATAAAAAAGAATGATAGAACCAATTTAAAAATACTGAACTAAAAAAAAAACTCTTTCTATTATTTATTAAATTTTGACCATTTGAAATTAATGTTAAATTAACTGTTAATAAATTTTTGATAATTAGGAGGTAATATTCAAAGAGTTTTGTCCCAGCCAATGTACTTAAAAGCAATCAAAAAAAAAAAAAACATTTTTAATGTGAATTCCAGCTTGTTGAAGAACAAAAATATGACAAGTTGCTTTAAGACAATGTTTTATGTTTATTTAAACAACATATTAAAATAGTACTGCAAAAGAAATCTGAAAAAATAATAAAATAAATTGGACAAAATGTTTATTATTAGTTAGTCCATTTTTAATAGTATTCAAAAAACTCTGTAAAAACATAAATTATTTCAAATAGGCCTATGAAACAATTATGCTTAAGTAAAAAAATTAAAAAAAAGAAAGAAAAAAGTTTTTAAACAATAGACCAAAGAATTCTTCAGTCTTTATTTTAAACATGCATATCACATCTTTCATATTCTAGACAACTACACCCTCTTCTTTATCAGCTGTTGGATGACAAAAAATTATTTCCTTGTACCACTGTAATCGATCATCAGCAAGTTGCTCACCAGCTTTCATCAAACATTTTTATAAGAAGTCTGTTGACATCATTTTGCTTCTCACTAATGATAGCATGATCAACGGTGGCATTTTCTAGCGGAATTTTATTAAAATTAATGTTTCCTTTTCTCCTTAATGAAATTTATGGTTTCTTATTTCTTTTGACAATAAAAAATTTTTGATTTCTGACTTTGCTACTTTAACAATAATTTTTCTTTTTACAATTCTTTCATTAAATTTTATTTATATATTTCTAAACTTTATCAGCAACTTTGTAATACATCCATTAGTTTTAAAAAAGATTCAAATCCTTGCAAAGATACTTTACTCATACAATTGTTATGTAGCATTCAAAATATTCATCGTGGTCAAGATTATTGGTTTTTCCGTATGATTTATTCTGCGATGCTAAAAATTCTGTCAGCAGGAAGGAAGCTATGGCCACACACTTTGAAGTTCAAAACACTTTGTAGGAAACGTAGAGTGCTTCTTAAAACTATGTTGTTTTTATTTTGTGATGTACAACCAGGTTTGGAACACTTTTGTTTGTGATGAAATGTGTAATCAGCTGATTAAAAATGAATTTATGCCATCGGTTAGTTGGAAAAATCACTCTATGAATGAAATCTGGTTATGAAAAAAACACGTACTGTTTGAAATTTAACTTTTCTACATTAATTACTATATGAAAAAGCATTATTTGACTGAATGATTCTCACTTTAATTCCAATAACAAAGCAATAATCTTAGTTTTAAAAAAATTTAGACAAAGCACAGTTTGATTGTTACCAAAATGAAGTTATGCCATTGGTTAGTTAGAAATGGAATCGTACATCTCACAGACTGCTGGCATTTTTTGTCTCCCTCCCCTTCCTCAAATATTGGATCAATGGTCGACCCAATTTACCTACCTTCCAGTTGTTATGCGTAGTACTTTCTGTGAAGATCATGGTTTTTTTGTCACATTAAGTGATGAGTTATTGTGTTTTGTTTTTTAAGCAGTCTCAAAAAATGTATGATACCAGTTCTGTTACTAACTTAATCGTTGCTGTAGTTGTTTTTTATTTTAATTTTACATTATTCATAGTGCTTTCAGTGGCTGATTTGAATAGTTTCTATGCTAATATTTTTTTCTTTCAGTTAATTTTTTTTACTGTTTATTTATATTTATCGCTATATTTTATTTCTTTTTATTCAATTTAATAGTTCGTTTCTAGTTCTGTATAATATTTCTTAATAATAAATTTTTTAACAATAAATGATATAAGTGAAATAAGCTGTAATGATGCCATTGATCTACAACTAGGTCCTTTGTGTCGTGTTTTACAAGGTACCCGATTAAGTTTCGAAAGGATTTAGAGGAAATGGTTTCAAATATTCTAGAAGAATTTATGGGGATGATGATCCAGATTATCTAAGCAAAAGTGATCACACTACAGAATCAGAACAAGAAGCACAAAAATATTGAAGTTGATGTAGCAAATAGGGCTGAAAATGATACAAACCAAGAATTACAGGGACAGGAAAAAATCTAGGAAGAAGCTGAAGGTAAAAATTTGACTGCCAAGACGTAATATCTATTCCTATTTCTATGGGAAAGAGAATTTTTTTTTTGTGGAATAAAGAACAACCACCTGTTAATGTACGAACAAGACGGCATATCATTATTTTGCAACCATCAAGATTGAAACCAAAGGCAAAATTATTAGGAGCAAAACCACATAGAAGACGTTTGGTATCTTCTTTTCACTCTAGAAATATTAGAGGAAATTCTTATGTGAACAAATAACAAAATTATTAAACTAAGAGAAAAGTACAAAAGAAAAACTTATCGTTCATTCAGGATCTAGATATGATTGAACTGAAAACTTTCATTGGTTTGCTACGCTATACTGCTACTTTCAAATCTAGTAATGAATCTATTGACTACTTGAGACAGATAGAACTGGATGAGATGTGTTTCGTTGCACAATGACTAAAAAAAAGATTTTTGTTTCTTTTGGTGTGTTTATGCTTTAACAATTCAATAGATTGAGAAGAGAGAAAAAAACGATGATACAGCAGCAATATCTGGAATTTTTAATAAATTTTTGGAGAATTCACAGGTTTGTTATAGACTGGGTCCTACAGTCTGCGTGAATGAATGTTACTACTCTTTCGGGGTCGATGGAAGGGCCGCACGTACATGCCACGAAAACCAGCAAAGTATGGTGTGAAAATTTTATGTATGGCAGAGGTCAGGAGCCGTTATTTATATAACTCATATATTTACCCAGGGAAAAGCAGTGATGGAAAAACTCTTAACTTGTGCAGAGAAAAAATTCAGCATTCCAACACAATCTATACAATGGCTTGTCAAAGCAATTGAAGGAACACGTCATGAAATGTCACGGTGGACAATTGGTTTAGTTCAATCGAAATAGTAAACGAACTCTTAAAGAGAGTTAAAATATGTTGGAACTTAAAAAAAAATAAAAAGGAAATTCTTCCTCGTTTAACCCTAGTAAAATGCAAACATTTTACTCTATGGTTATACTGAGAACATTACTCTTCTTTCGTATGTACCGAAAAAGATGAAAGCTGTTATATTAGTGTCATCAATGCACCACTCGCAGAATGATGACCCCGACACTGATAAGCCTGAAATAATTTCATTTTACAGCTTAACCAAAGGAGGTGTTGATTGAATTGATCAAAAGTGTGCAAACTACACAACCAGTCGAAGGACACAGAGGTAGACAATGGCAATCTCCTTCATGCTTGTCGACATGGGAAGTGGTGTAAATTCTTGCATTCTTCACCAGTCATTTACCCAATCAGATAAGATGACTCAACATGACTTTATGAAGACTTCGGCAAAGTCACTTACTTACCCGCAAGTGAAAAACTACTCGTGAAAAATCTTCGCCACGAATTGATGTTCACAATCAAAAGGATCCTTAAAATTTGGAACGGATCAGAAAATTCAGAAGAAATACCCAATTTGTTTGAAAAACTGAAGATATGTGCATTTTGCCCTACAAAACAACAAGAAAACCACATATCCATGTCAGAAATGTACTCCTCCAATTTGTCTGGAAAGTTCTAATAAAAATTTGTGTCACGTGTTATGAAGTAGTGAAATTTATATTTTTTAATCGCTATATTTATGTACTTTAAGGCTATTTTTTTTCTAGTTATATTTTTAAAGTTAATAAATAATTTTTATATAAATTTTACATTTTTATTAGTAAATAGATTTAGAAGTATATAGTTTAATTTTTTACAACAATGAAAATGAGTCTGAAAAATGAAGACTGTTAAAATCAAAATCTAAGTTCTTATTTTACTTTTTCATTATTTTACTATTTAATACTTGGTTTATGATTATTTTATAATACTATGAAAAGCTTAAACAGAAAAAAATTATAAAAAAACTGGCGTTATAAAGAAATTAACGGAAAAAAGGGTTTTGGCAGGAACACATACATATTTTAAGTTTTTATAGCTATATTTTATTTAATGTAAATTTTTGTTTAATTGAAGTTTATAGTCATGTTTAAACAATTTGTTAGCAAAAAATTTTATGAATAAATAAAAATGTGAAGATAATAAAAAAAATGAAAGACTGACACCAGTCACCTGGACTGACACCAGTTACTTAGCTCACAATACCAGTTAGGGATTAAGTAGATATAGTCATAGATGTTATAAGATTATTTTTTACTTTTACTTTATTTAAACAAATAATTGAATGGTGTTAGAATGATTTCTGTACGGGCCCTTCTATTTGTAACTGAATGTACATCAAGTCTCCAAAGCAGTATTTAGTCCAATATTACAGTTTAATTTTTATACCGCTCAGTTGGTGTGCTTTAAATGCTTTTGTAAATATTTTGTGAGTTTATGTATTTTTTAAAAATAGCAGTAACATTTCCTGAAATTTTTACACAGCTACTGCTGTTGAATGATATTATTGTATTAACCTAATATTAGCTTTATAATATTATAAACTATGCCAATTATTATGTCTGATTTTTTTTTCACATTAATGTCTAAAAACAGTGTAAAAATGTTATTAAAATTTATATGTAAACCAAGATTTTGGCACATTTGAACAGTAAGAAATTTACAGATGTACCAAATTTGATAACAATATCAAATGCATTTAATACATATTTAAGTGGTTTCCTAAACTTTTTAAGATAAATGCTATTAACAAAACTGCTTGTTGTTAGATCCACTAAAGAAGGTACTTTTAACAGAAAAGATTCAATGTTTTTAAAAGTGGATTGCTTTTCATATTTTTATTTTTTTGTCAAAAGTCACTATATAATGACCGATGGAGAGATCACAAGCAAAAGAAAAGGTGTGTCTCATAATGACAAACCCAGTTTTCATAAACAATTATTTGATTATTCTTTTTATATATTTAAATCCTTCAATCAAACAGCATCATTACTTCAGTACAACAATGAATCTCTCAGTGACTAAGCCGCCTAAAAATTTATTTTATAGAATTTTTATGATAAATCTAATTTTTCTTTATTAAGTTGTGTATTTTATAATTTATTTATTTAATCGATTAACTATATTATTAATTAATTATTTTTATTATTTAATTTATTTGTGTAATTTATTAAATTGTGTATTTTAGATTTTCAAAATTCCTTTTTGCTGTAATTAAATCAATAGATAAATCTTTAATCATTTAAATACAAACATGTGAAATAATGTTAAAGTAAATACATTAAGTAAAAAAAATTACTTCTCGTGTCTGTTATCGATGTTACTTATGAACTATTTATTTAATACGCTTTAAAAATATGAATAATTCATAAAATGTTTTAAATCACTTGAACATTCCAAGACACATTTTTAACAGTTTTATGTAATAAGAAATCATATCAATAACATTTTTCTTTGTAAGGATTTGGTGCAATTCAAAATCTGACAACAGTTGTCCATATTAAAATAATTATAAAGCTGTTTTGACAGAAATACAGAATTAAGATTTTTAAAGTGTACTTCTTTTTTTAATTTTTTTTTTTTTTTTTTACTATTGATGTGTTTATTTATGGTCACAATTACAGTAACATACATTGCAAATTAATATTGTAACAAAATAAATAATGTAAATATATTACTGTTATTTATTTACTTATAATAAAACTTTATTATAATAAAGTCAATTGACTTTATTATACCTTCCACCGACTAAAGGGAATGATGAATAAGGAACATTCCATACACATATTAAAAAAACCTACCTTCCAATACATGCTAGGGTTGGCGCTGCGGGAGCAATGGTGCTCTCTCTCCCTTGTAACCCCCCATGCATTTTCCTATGTGTGCATGCACACAACAGCAAAACACCACACTGCTGGAACTTTGAAGCGCGCAGTTCCAAATAAAGATTTTTGTATCTTTTTCATAAACCGGGGGATGGATACTAACATTAAGCTTAACACGTCCGCTGCTTCTCGCAATCACTAGTGTGAACTCCCGTGCTGATTTTTTTTTTTTTAGTAAAGCTACTCTACTGTTATAGACTAAATACTACCTGACATTTTTAAAATGATTTTCGGTATAGTAATGCGTATTATCGAGATTATATAACTCACGCGGGAGCCGCGTGACCAGCCCGGCCCTTGAAATCAATGTATGTTTGCTAATGGTATGCTAGTCACACGACTCCCGCGTGAGTGTAAAAACAACTGGTTATACGTAATTATTTCCAGAATTCAATTCGAATCTTTCTTTTGATAAATTAGTGGTTCTTGGTGAATTAAAAAAATAAGTTGAAAGTTAAAATATTTTATTATAATTTGCGTATATTTTTTTTATAATTTGTATTTACATAAAATTAATTTCAAACATCTTACAACTAAAATTCATTTATAATGCTCTAAAAGATAATTACATTTGTACATACATAAAAAAAAAATCGTAAACTACTTATACTTATGGTATAACCTAAAACATGGGTCCAAACAAAGACCAGGAAAACCAGGGCATGACGGGCAACCGAAAACTGTCTCTTTTCTTATTTTCAACGTTGCACTGCACTCCTTGCAACGTTTTCTCATCGTCTCATTCTTCGCATTTTTAGGGAGGTTTTGTGGGAGGTGTATATGGTCGATAATTTTCTGAATTTCTTCTTCTGTGTACACCCTTTTCGGTTCAGCCGATCGGCGTTTTTTTGGTTCAGGACCCCTAGAAGTTGATGGTTCATTATCAGCCATGTCTGAAAGGAAAGTAAAAGTAAAAAAAAATAAGCAAAAATCTGGCTGTGCAATTTATTATTATAACTATACTGTGTTGCAAATACGTAAAAAAATGCCAGCCTGAAATTTCAAGATTTTTGAAAGTTAAGACTAGACGATCTAAGTATTTTTTGGGTCCCAAATAGTTTTTTCATCTTCCTTTTCATTTTTACAGTATTTATAAATTATGGGTAAATTAGTGTATATACATAATGTAAAACTGTTTTTGTAATGTGCTTGATAAATATATTATTAAATAGTATTCTTTGCACCTGTCAATATTATTTTATATAAATTCTATTTGAGCTAATATAAAAATGAAAAATTTATGCTGTTATAAAAATGTTCTCTAATGCACAGTTTTGAATTTATTTATATTTTTGTGTGTAAATAAATATTCTATTCTACTCTAGTTTGTTTCTTCTTCTGAAGTGATAACGAAACAAAAAATGATTTTGAACAGTAAAACATTGAAAAAAGAACTTGCATATTACAGAAAAAAGTCTGAACCTTATCGTCAAGAATGTTTCCTAAAAATGGAATTTTATTTGCGATAGGTTCAGTTTATTGCGATTTATTTTTAAATAAAAATAAAATTGTTTTTCACCCATTCTCCGTATTTGTATTGTTCGGAATAAATATCTCATTTGTAATCACTTGAGAAAAAGAAACAAACTATTTTGAAAAGATAAAAAAAATATGTAGTTCATCTTGTGCTAAAATTAAAAATCTTGACGTGTGAAAGGATGCTATTTTTTTTTTTTGCCACATAGTGTATTTATTATGATAAAAACTACAATTAGATAAGTGTTATGAGAAGAAATTACCTTTATGTTGTTGAAGAAAGAAGAGCTGGAGCAGAAAACACAAAGCCAACTTTGATCACAAAAAAAATGCAAAAAAATTAACACAAACTCGCTACGACTTTCACAGTGCAAAGGTAGGACACTAACTAAGTGCGTCGTAAGGTTGGGATGTTATACCTGCAGCCGGCAAGGGAGGGGAGACCAAGGAATGGAATAGTCCCTCTCACGCAGGAGCCGTGTGGCCCGGCTGCAGAGGACAACCACACTCACGCGGGAGCCGCGTGATACGCAGCGGACGTGTTAAGGATTATATACTGTACAAGTATAAAGAAAGAATTAGAGAATAAAGGACTCATTCTATTACATGTTATCGATAATATCAAGTGGAAACAGGCGGTGGCTGCAGTCCTACCAGTCACTGATAATGAAATAAAAGAATAAGGAGTATAGGCGGTGTACAAACATACACAATAATAACTAATAGACCATTAAAGATAGAAAAGTTAATAAAAGATATTGATAAATCATATTTTATTTTTCATTTATTTATTTAAAATCCGACAGGATAACCAATAATTACAGGTACTTATCAATAATTTATTTATGTAATGTATTAAAAAATTCAAAACCAACTTGAGATTCAAACCCAAAACCTGGATGTAGACATACATTAGTACCAGTCTCACCATGTAAGTTGGATAAAGTGGGTAACTTTAGTTTTAATCATCATAATTAGTAAAGATAAATATAATAAACTTGCATCCGGTTACACAATAATACAATCGATTTGTTTTTACGAAAACGAATGATACATTTTAAATAAAGAAGCAACCTGTTTTCTGTGGAAATTTATTTATTAGATAAAAAAATAAATATCTTAGAATGTCTATTTGAAAATTAATCGATAATACAATTCTTAAATAGATATAAATATATATAAACTATCGTTTAATCCACTTAATATTTAAGCGGATGTTAAAGTCTTGATTTCACAGACATTGTAAAATCAAACTACAGAATTCTGAAATCTTTTATAGGTACTTACGTATTAACACCACCGCAACTACAGCTTTATTTAAAAACAAAGTAGTCAATTGGATTTCGGTGGATTAACATTAATTGGATTTTGGTGCTATAACATTAAGGTTATATTATTATAACATGCATAATATGAATATATTATGCATATATTAATGTTAATTATAAGAGGTTAGCGAGTGAAGCGAGCGTAGATTATATTTAGTTAGGTTATTCTGATATACGTACGATTTGTCAGTACACAAAGTCAACATAACCTAAACAGCAGCTGTAGCTGCGGTGGCGTTAATACATAAGTACCCTTTTATATTATGAACAAAACGTTATTTATTAACATCACATAAAAAACACGACTTAAAAGCTTGACCAGTAACTAAACTAGAAAACTCAAGTCCCCCGAATAAAAAATGTGATATCAGATCTCTAAAAAATAATAAAGCATCCAGGTGAAGACCCAATAACTGTGTAATTTTTAAAATTACAATGATTAGTTAATTAATGGATGATCTACTGTAGAAATTAAATGAAAACATTTGGAAGAGAGAAAAAATACTACAAGAATCTGCTCTAATTCATCCTCTACACAAAAAAGGAGAAAATGAAAGTTACGAATTACAGAGGAATTTCTCTTACAGTAACCTGCAAAATCTTACAGAAGTTATTGAGAATAAAATAGAAGAGCACATCAATTAACAATTTGAAGAATATATCAGGGTGGTTTAGAAAGGGAAGATCTTGAATAGAACAAATAGTACGTGTAAAATTAATAATCTGCATAGATTATAAACTTTTTAACCAAACATGTTCCATTGCCTTTTCTAAAGTTTAAATTATTTTAAATTATCAGAACCATTAAAATAAAAAAAAGCATAAGGTAATGCGATTGTTAACTCAATCCCTTTTAATTGTGATAGTCATGAAAGAATGATGGAAAACATTAAAACTAAATGCGGTAGAAAAAGGACAATCTAGGAAGAGATTGCTTTGCCTTTAAGGAAGATCAGGTCACAATTAGCAGACGATTTTGAAGTAATAAAAATTCAAATACAACTGTTAAAAGTAATCGCAGAAAAACAAGATTATATATTTCCTATGAAAAAGTAAATGTTTAAAGAAAGGTATCAGAAAAGAACAGAAGCAACAGAGTATTTATTTTTATTTTAAATTTTCTTAATTTTTTCAGAGATAGTTTTACGTTATCAGGTAAACAAAAATTATAAATTTTTTACATTTTCTCACATTTTATACTTTCAAAATTATGTCTAAATTTTCAAGTGTAAATGCATAACATTTGAGAAGTTATAACAATTTAAACTAGTAGAGATGCAGATAGAATTTCAGAGTGCAGTGAGAGACCTGGTATCTCAAGTCTCTCCCCTCTATTGTTTAGGTTTACAGCTTCTATTCTTTCCAAAACCCTTTTCTATGGAAGTAGGTAAAAAATTAAAAACTAATAAAGATTTTGAGGTCAATATTGATAACAGGCACAAATATCAGATTATATACTTCTTGATTGGTTACAATATTTGAAAACATTACTAAAATGTAAGACGTGTGATGAGAAGTAAACTTTAATACGAATTAGAACGTTACTTTTGATTTATTCAAGAGCAGTGTTATTTATGAAAATGCATTTGAGGAAAACAATGTTCACGAAAAAACATGTAAGTTGTGATTTTATAATAAGTCTCACTTGTAAACTTTATACACATTTTTTCTGAGCTGGTGGAATTCCTCAGCAACTACCAAATTATCCAACTGGCACTGGTTTTGGGCTTAAAATGTTTATAAACCTCACACACATATTATAAACTAGTATGCGATTAAAAGACTTTTAACAAAATTTACATACATAATTTTTCCCTTTGGGATGTAGATTAATATGCAACTTTAAATTAGAAAGACAATTAAAAAAAAATCTTTTGATGAAAGTTACAAATTAATTTTTCTCCTTAGTATGAATATTTAAATGTAATTTTAAATTATATTTTTCATTAAAGGACTTCTGTCAAAAGTTGAAAAGCAAAGTCTTTCTCTGTTGTGTGAATATTATTATGATGTCTCCTTAAATGGTATTTACTGTTAAATGACATTTGGCAAATGTTGCAAACATAAATTTCCTCTCTTGTATGAATATTAAGATGTCTCTTTAAATGATATTTACTATTAAATGACTTTTGACAGAAGTTGCAAACATAATTTTCCTCTTTTGTGTGAATATTAAGATGTACCTTTAAATGATATTTACTACTAAGTGACTTTTGACAAAAATTACAAATATAATTTTCCTCTTTTGTATGAATATTAAGATGTCTCTCTAAATGGTATTTACTATTAAATGACTTTTTACAGAAGTCGCAAATATAATTTTTCCCATTTCTATGAATATTAAGATGTCTCTCTAAATGGTATTTAGTATTAAATGGCTTTTGACAAACATTGCAAACATAATTTACCTCTTTTGTATGAATATTAAGATGTCTCTCTAAATGGGAATTAGTATTAAATGACTTTTGACAGAAGTTGCAAACATAATTTACCTCTTTTGTATGAATATTAAGATGTCTCTCTAAATGGTATTTAGTATTAAATGACTTTTGACAAAAGTTACATATATAATTTTTCCCATTTCTATGAATATTTAAATGCGATTTGAAATTATATTTATCATTAAAAGACTTCTGACAAAAGTTGCAAACATAATTTATCTCTTTTGTATGAATATTAAGATGTCTCTCTAAATGGTCTTCACTATTAAATGACTTTTGACAAAAGTTACAAATATAATTTTCCTGTTTTATATGAATAGTAAGATGTCTCTCTAAATCGTATTTAGTATTAAATGACTTTTGACAGAAGTTGCAAACATAATTTTCCTCTTTTGTATGAATATTAAGATGTCTCTCTAAATGGTATTTAGTATTAAATGACTTTTGACAGAAGCTGCAAACATAATTTTCCTCTCTTGTATGAATATTAAGATGTCTCTCTAAATGGTATTCACTACTTAACGACTTTTGACAAAAGTTACAAATATAATTTTTCTCTTTTGTATGAATATTAAGATGTCTCTCTAAATGGGATTTACTATTAAATGACTTTTGACAGAAGTTGCAAACATAATTTACCTCTTTTGTATGAATATTAAGATGTCTCTCTAAATGGTATTTAGTATTAAATGACTTTTGACAGAAGATGCAAACATAATTTTCCTCTTTTGTATGAATATTAAGATGTCTCTCTAAATGATATTTACTATTAAATGACTTTTGACAGAAGCTGCAAACATAATTTTCCTCTTTTGTATGAATATTAACATGTATGTTTAAATGGTATTCACTACTAAATGACTTTTGACATAAGTTACAAATATAATTTTTTTCTTTTGTATGAATATTGAGATGTCTCTGTAAATGGTATTTAGTATTAAATGACTTTTGACAGACGTTGCAAGTAAAATTTTTCTCATTTGTGTGAATATTAACATGTCTCTTTAAACTCTTTTTACTATTAAATGACTTTTGACAGAAGTTGCAAACACAATTTTCCTTTTTTCTATGAATATTTAAATGCAATTTGAAATTACATTTCTCATTAAAAGACTTCTGACAAATATTGCAAACATAATTTTTCTCTGTTGTATGTATATTATTAAGATGTCTGTTTAAATGACATTTACTACTAAATAACTTTTGACAAAAATTGCAAACATAATTTTCCTCTCTTGTATGATTATTAAGATGTATTTTTAAATGGTATTCACTACTAAATGACTTTTGACAAAAGTTACAAATATAATTCTTTTCTTTTGTATGAATATTAAGATGTCTCTCCAAATGGTATTTAGTATTAAATGACTTTTGACAGACGTTGCAAATATAACTTTTCTCTTTTGTATGAATATTAAGATGTCTCTTTAAATTGTTTTTATGATTAAATGACTTTTGACAAAACTTACAAACATTATTTTTCTCTAAGTTATGGGTAATAAGATTCGTTTTTATATCATTATCATGAACAAGAGACTTCTGAAAATTTTTTGTTTTCTCTTTAACATGAATGTTAATGTGTCCCTTTAAATAACATTTACATCTTCCACTGCAATATTCACAAACCAATTTCTTTACTTTCTGCACAGATAACTTGTTTTCATTACTTATATTCTCGACTACAGTTTCTATCGTAATATCACCGTATGCACACTTACATTCACTGGATTTTTCTTTTACACTTCTCTTACAATTAATACAATTTTTTATATTTCCCTTGATGGCTCCTTCATCGATAGTAACCTGAAAATTAAAAATAAACTAATAATTAAAAGATATTATAAATTAATGTAAAATTATTTCAATTACAATAACAAAGTATTAGATCTTGTAAAAAGTCACTAAATATGTAAAAAAAAATTGAATATTTTAAACATAATATTTATAATCAACATATCGTCTTGAATATTAATTAATCACCAAGTTAACTTTAGTATAATAAGGAACTTTACTTATAGTATGTTTACACACTTGGCTGAAACTTTATTATCATATGTATGTTTTTAGAAAACCAACAAAATGATTAAGCAAATTTATAACAGGCTAATATATTTATTATTTCTAGATCCATGTTGATCAGATCTACAAATCCACACATTTTATATATATAAAATTTTACATACAGGATGTCGGGGCTGAAGGTACCCAAAACTAACGGTATATTTAGGAAACTAGTTTTTCTAATCTCTTAATGTAGTCTCAAAAGACAGGATATATCCCCAAGATTTGTTCAACATACTCTCAGAGTTAGCAGACAAGCAAATTCCAATGTAATTGTAGTCAGTCAAGATGTAGACCACAAAAACAAATTCATTGTGTGCTTCGGTTTCAGTTACGCTTGATCAGCAGGTTGTGCAAACTAAATGGAATATCAATTCTCTTATATCAAAGTCTATTTGTATTCCAAAGATACAGACTTTAAGAGAAACTAGAAGCTTGGTTTTACAAACTGGAAGTCATCCAAAAGTTTCTATTAGCGATCAAGGAAGTGTTGCATTCACCGCCAGTTCTGTTAAGTCAATTAGGCAGTCTACTTATGAACTGTAAATTCCTTACAACTCCTACACATTAAACCAAATTATCACCGCCAATGATATCAGTTTGCTGCAGAGGTAATCATCATATTGAAAACAATTACATTTTATTTAGCGATGAGGATACTTTTCATATGTGCGGGAAGACACAATTGAAAAATTTGGTGTACCGTAAACCCCAAGCGGTATTTGAAAA
This sequence comes from Lycorma delicatula, assembly GCF_047948215.1. Lineage (NCBI taxonomy): Eukaryota > Metazoa > Arthropoda > Insecta > Hemiptera > Fulgoridae > Lycorma > Lycorma delicatula. Next base: position 48,616,880 of record NC_134467.1, read on the forward strand.
TGAAAGGAACATACTGAAAGTCAGTGTCATTTATGATGGAAAAAAAGAATAGCATCATAGGGCTGTTTTTTTTTTCAAGGAGCCCACTGTGACAGGGCCCATCTACCTCGACGTGCTTGAGAATTTTCCTGTTTCTCAGAATACTGCAGGATTCAGTTTCCAACAAGATTGTTGGTTTCCAAAACCACTTTTATTGAGATGTTGGCATGTTCCTGAATAACAATTTTCTGCATATTGGAACAGACAAGGAGGTCCAACTGTGTGACCACCTAGATCAGTCAGTTATCACTCCTCTGGACATTTTTGCTTGGGGTTTTATTGAAAGTTATAACAAAGAAAAGTTTGAGATTTGGACGATTTAAAACAAAAAATTGTTAAGGTGTTTGTCTAATAATGCCGCAGATGCTTCTAAACACCTGGCAAAAGTTAAGGTTATGGTAAGTTGCTGTGCTTATTAAAAAAAATTATAAATCTATATTAACTAGTTTTCATAATATAAGCTGTACTTTTCGATACTTTTAGTCAGAACACCCTGTAGATTATAGTGTGTAATATGTAAATACATATAATTATGATTATAAATAATATGATACACAATAAATAAAATTAAAACATCTCTTATTGCTTACTTTTCCAAATTATTACAAATTAGCACTTTTGTGGTATGTCCCTCTTCATCAATATATAAAAAATTACAAATTTTTTAAAAGGTTTTTAATACATCTGATGAAGTGGTGCGCACTGCAAAAACACTAATATATATACTTACACATACAGTAAGAAACTTAAAAACCGAACTGAGAGAACTTGAACTGCAGTTATTTGAATGATGCTCCTAAACACCCGGCAAGAATTAAGATTATCGTCTACGAGATAAAAAGGAGCATACATTGAAGTCGAATAACCTACCTTAAAACACGGTAAAATTCTGCGCTTATTAAAAACAACTATTAATTTATATTAACTGGTTTTCTTAATATAAGCTGTACTTTTGGATACTTTTAGTATGGACATCCAGTACATTATAGTATATATATATATATATATATATATATATATATATATATATGATAAAACTAAGAAAACATTATTTATAATAATATAATCTTATATTATAAATATATAAGATTATAAATAATAATAGTATGATAAACAATAAATTTATAATAAATAAAATGAAAACATCTCTTACTGCTTGCTTTTATCAAATTCTTACAATTAGCACTTTTGTGGTGTGCGTCTTTTTGTCAATGTATTAAAAACTTTTTAAAGTTACAAATTTTTTTTAAAAAGCTTTTAATACATCTGATGAAGCGGTGTGCATTGCAAAAGCGCTAATATGTATACTTACACACATAGGGTGAGTAACTTAAAAACCGATCTGAAAGTTTTGACTGCAGTTGTTGAACGTTACCTTTAACTCTTCTATTAGCATCACTATCGGTTGTGAATGTTATTACTCTAATCTACAGCTGTCAGTTGTAAACTATTCACGGTTCAGTGTGCAACAAGTTTCATTCCGTGAGTAGTGTTTTTCTAACAATGCCTTAATAGATCGAGGAACGGGATTTGTTTTAGAAGCTAATTACTGTTCTTGAATCCTTTCCAAGAACGCATTAAATATTCACTGAAAAATTTCTGAATATCAGAATCCCAGCAAAGAATAGCTTACACGATTCAGTTAGAAAAAGGCATCTGACGAGGCCGATTTCAAATTGCACGACGAATAGATGACCTTCTCTTATTACTCCAGAGGCCATAGCCAATATTCGAAGGATTTGTCAGACCAAAAAATTTATATAATAGTGATCACAATAAAGCGATATAAATCACTTATTTTGCCTTAAGATTCTTCACGGTTTAAATTTGAAACCGTATTGTGCAACAACATATGAGAACAAACTGAAAAAACTCAGTTAATGTGTATCAACTTCTGAAAAACATTGTCGATGGATAGATACACCTGATAATACACCTTTTGCCAGATGAGGCATGGTTTCATTTATCAAGGCTATCGAATGAAACTCCTACTGTTTCTGGTAATTCTAGAGGAAGGAGCAATTTTTTTTTTTAATTGTACTGTCAATAAAAGTGTTCTGTACAATTTTCACAGAATTCTATACTCTATTAACAGATTGTGGAAAAAACTATGGCTTCTTTCATCAAGATGAGGAAACAATGTGTTGCACATAAACAACTCATCAGCACACATTCATGCAGCTTTTACAATCACCAGAGGACAGTAGCCTCTGTGTTTACCAGATTTGTCTAGTTGCAATATTTTTCTTTAAGTTATTTGAAGGATTAGTTTAAAAATTGAAATCGTACACTATCGATAAGCGAAGGCCAACATTCACATTAAAAAAACTGACGTAACTGAAAAGATTTTGCGTCAGGTGACTCCCAGTACGATTACTTTAGCATTGTTGCATCAGCTGATGTCTGCATCAACTCACTTCAAATATCTTTTGTAAAGATACTGCAAATATGTTAAGTTCCTAATGTAAAAATAAAATAAAATTTTATTTTATTTTTATTTTGTTAATAAAATTTTGTCACAAACACGTTTAGTCTGTATCAGGTCTGTTTTAAATTGCTTACCTGATAAATATTCAAATATGACGATCCGATACAATTCGTAATAAATCATCCAGAGCTTATTAAAATGTAAATTCTATTAACAGATTACAATACATTTCAGTTATAACTGAAGTTTCAAAACAATACTTTTGCCCTTATACATTAATTATTTATCATTAAATAAGTCGATATTAAACAGAATTAAAAACAATTTTTTTTATGACAGACCACAGAAATAACAATACAGACATATATATATATATATATATATATATATATATAAGAAATGAACTGTATGAAATACAAAATTAACAAATCAAGAAATAATAATGTAATACAGTGGGGTGCCAATTTTCCAATGTCCAACTAACTGGACTGTTTAAATTCAGACTAGGCAATTAAAAAAAAATAATACACGTTTGAAAAATTTAAACACTATTCAAATAAATCTTTGCTTAAACAAGAAATTTTTTATCAAACTTTATTTTATTGGATTTTTAACTGTCTTTTTTGCAATTCATTTACATTTACCAAAACCATATACAGAGTATATTTAGGCCTTTGTTAAACTAAAAAAGTAAATTTCTACACAGTATTTTTTGTACCATATTATTGTATCTCTTTTTAATCTTTTTAATATCACCATTAATATTTTTTTTTTTGAAATTCAAGATCATTATTTCACCACTATTTATTACCAACACTGTAGAATAAACAAGCATTGTTCTGTTGTCAGTTTGCAACTGATACTTGTTATTCAGAAGATGCATTAAAACAATTAGCAACAAAATCAGCCGATTAGATCTTGTTTTTTAAAACTGGGAAGCGACCCTGCAAAATGAAAACATCTAACACATGAAGACTTCAGTAAATAATACATTAATAATTTTTAATAAACATAGTGTTGATTATTAATAAATATAAATCGGGTAACAGCAAAAAGAATGTTTTTGTAAATTTCATGTAACACATGAGTTGTGTCAAAACGGGTGCAATCAAAACAACACGTAGCAAACGAGAAACCAAAAATGGCCTAATCAATCATTTCTATATTTAATTATGTTACAAAATAATTTTAATAAACGTATGACAGCTGGACTTTTTTTTAGTCTCTATAGCCAAAATTAGGAACTGCTTCAGAGGATAAGATGAAATGGAAATTTTGTAGCGTGTGAAAATGCCATCCCTGACCAGGATGAAGTTAGAATCATAGAAAACTGAATAATTATCTTAGAAAAACAACAAATCAGCTTATAGCAGCACTAGCCATATAGTACAAGCATTAATTTCTTTCTCCTGATCATTATGCAATATAAAGGTTATCTTAATTAAAAACCAATAAGGTCTCTCTCTCTCTACATATATATATTTTGATAAGAAATATTGCAATCTATAATTTCATACTAAGGCAAAAACTATTTACGTTTTTTTTAAATAGACCTCTTAAGGATTACTCGTGCATAATCCTGACTTCTTTGTTTAACAAAATTTTTCATTTTTTCCTTAAATTTTTTTCCTTTCTTTGGTCCATCCATTAGTTTTCTAAAAGAATGTCTGTTGAAAATTACTTTTTTTTTTAACATTTAATAATTTTATGTCTTTTTCAGTATCTTTGAACCAGATTATTATTATTGTTTTTTTGTTAAAATATCTTTTAACAAAAATCTTTTTTTTGTTAATCTATTTTCTATACATTCTACATAAACGACTATAAAATTTGAATGTTCTGTTTCTTATTACATGATCCACTTTTTCAAAATTTTGGTAAATTTATGCTCATATTCTTAATTTAAAAATATTATCTTTGAGTTCTGGGTGATGAATTTTTCTTACAATTTTTTTTTTTACTTTTCATACATTTTTTCCTAAACATTTGATAGGTCTTGCAGTATATAATGCTTGTGGTAAAACTACAGTTTTTTTTTATAGCATCTTAATTTTGTATTTATGGTTAAGAATTTTTCACTGTGATGTTCCTTGTAAATTGATAAGCCGCTTCCTTCTTGTAATTAAATTTTTTATCTTTTGATCCATCTCCTTCTGAAATCATTATTTGGATTCTGTTTTCATTATTAGCAAACCATTTTGTTTAATCGCATGAAATTTATAGCAATTTTGTTTACACAATTTTCTAAATCTTGAATTTTGATTTTCATCTTTAATATCTTTTGCCAAAATTATAAGATTGTCAATAAATGTTAAAATATTTATATTGTAAATTAATTTTCATTTACTAAAAAAAACCTAATTCTTCAATGTTTTTTTTTTTTTTTTTTAATTTACTCAGCTGAGAAAAGATTCATCTAAGAACGAGACAAGTGAGAAATTTTAATTACTTTAAAAATAGTTCAAAGCAAACAGTAGCCTGTTGACTTAAAATAAACAACTATCAAAATCTATTCTATTTTAAATCTTATTTAGCCGGACTTTCAGATTGTACAAGGTAATACATAAATGTTTTACCTTCACTACACAAACACACCCCTAAGAGTCATTTTACAATATTTCAATGAATATTACTACTTCTTGTCCTGATAAAGAAAACCCAAGATTCTGTGGAAATTTCTTTAATCTTTCACCTAGTCCCCTTGCAATTCATTCACATACTTGCATACATGTTATTTACCACTAATGTATTATTTTTTAGTTACAGGTAGTGAAAAATAATGATGCACTTAAATTTTTTTGGCATAAATTATGAAGCGAAATTAACCGTTTTACACACATGACAAGGGGAAATTGTTTCTTAAATCATTAACACAAAAAAAAGAAAAAGCAATCATTTATCACAAATTTAATTCTGAGAAAATTGATTTTACAAGTCAATAGAAAATAAATACGGGTCAGATTGTTCAGAAAAGCTAAACCTGACAAAAATGACTGAAAATTTTGCAAAACGTTTTACAAACTTTCAACTTAGTTCTCATTTACAATTCGATACATTTACTCAGATTTTCCAACTTTTAAAATTCTTTCAGTATGATGTGATTTGTCCAACTCTGCGAAATAAGCAATTATCTCACGTTTGCATCATTTGAAATGAATCTTCGTCATACGAGCCATTTTTTCAGGTCTAGGAAGAGGAAATAATTAATTGGAGCAAAGTCAGATGACCACAGCACATGCTTTCACATGTCATTGTCAAAGTGTAAATTTTTATGTAGTTTTGCAGCTGCAATCTGAGACATGGGTACAAGTGAATTATCGTAAACAGCAGTATGTTTGGGTCAATGTGGCAGTACCCTCGATAAATTTCATTATAAAATAACTGCACAATTAAACTTACCGTTTCATTTTCAATTAACTCTGTCCTTACAATCTCAAGAGGATTTGTCACTTCGTTGTAATTATCATAACCGTTACACAGTGGCTCCTCTCTCATTTGCAAAGATTCATTTTCCTAAAACATAAAATCAACAATTTATAGTTTAATGACACAGTGGCACTTCCCATATGATGACATAAAAAAACAACAAAAAATCAAATTAAACTTGCACAATCAGGTGTAATATCATCTTCAAACTAGACTCCTTGAGTCAAGCAAGGTTCCTTAATACCAAAATTGATTCCACGAATATTGGTTATATATTTGAGCTTTATTTTTGATAAAGCTGTGACTTTATCTTTGAGGCTGAGGCAATAGCTAATAAAGTCGGTAGGTACCCTCTTAACAGTCCCTTTATAGAATGATACCCTTGCGGTTAGGAGACCCTTACTTCCCAGGTCAACTATTATATTAAATCGCAATATACCTAGACTTAGATGTCTTAATTCGTTAATTCAGATTTCTTGTATTTTAATTCACCAAATTACTTCAAAACAACAAGTATAAAAATTAATTTTCTAATTTCTTTGTGCGTATTTGTGGATTAAATTGCTTGGGTAATATATGTCATTAAACAAGGAATTATACTAATACAAATTGCAGACTTGTTCTTTGTTTGTTATTTAATAATAACTTGGTTCATAAATTTTTTTCAGCAGTGTTGGAAGGAGTGCAGTTATGGAAGATGTTTATCACTGAATTTAATTACAAATAGAATCTTCATTTTCATCAAATAATATTGGAGATGAAATAGTAGTCTGTGAATTTTTAATTGAATCTATTTCAATACATAAAATCCGCAATACAATATATAAAAACCCTTAAATAAACTAATGTAGAAAAGTGATAACATCAGTAAAATAAAAATTTTATTTATTTTATTATTATATTTAGAGGCTTAGTTCTATACTGAAGTTCATGAATTTAATTAAATTACCATAGATAAAAAATAATGTATCTTGAAGACCGATAGAATATTAGTAACGAAGCGATTAATTTGGATAAGACAGTTTGGGTTTTAATTAATTAATCTTAATTTTTATTTGAAAATTTTTTAAGCTTTTTGGCATAGAAGTGATATCTCCACGTTCATTGGCGGTAAGTAATATTCATAACCACTGATACTCTTATACAGAATTCTAAAAATTTGCTGAGTATTAATGAGTAAGTGTTAAGATAATAAAGTTCACCGCTAGCAAAAAACCTTTTAATCATTAAATCACTTTCAGGCTTGAATTTTAATTGCAACTTACTCATAGATTGTGAAAGTAAATAATGTACTTTGTCGATCATCAAAAATTTCTCTGAACCTGCCACGTAGTTTCTGCCTTAACCTAGTCATGTGAAATTACATTTTAACAAATGATATGTCATTTTGTCAAAATAAATATCTTAACAATTAAACCGCAAAATATAATTTCAATAGAACTTATGAGATGAAGAGGTAGGTGAAAACGATTTAAAAATAAATAATCATTACAATGTAAAATTAATATATTTATTGACTGATAAAGAAAAATTCTATTTTTAATCAACTTTTTGTCGTTTTATATTTTTGTACTTTAATGGAGTTCCAGGAGAGGTACAGCGGTGGGAAAGTTTCTGTTATCGAGCAATAGTTTCTAAAAAACCGAACTCATCTTCCAGCTATTCATGATGCAGCCTACCATCGACATCATCTGTCCTTCCAATCTGTTTTATGTTTTATTACACTTTTAACCCTAACGTTTATCTCTGAATTGTTATATTATCATATAGCATTACAGTAAACTCCTGATTATCAGAACCTCAGATTATCCGAATTGCTACTGTGCGTATATAGGCCTACTAATAATACTGTGCTGCTGTGCAAATTAGATTCTGAATGATGCTTTATTTGTCTTTATTTAACAAAGAGAGCCATAAAATAATATACAGTACATATTTTTATATCCGAATTTCCAGAAATAATGATATGACATAGGCCACCACACAATCTGTACTGTGTGTTTATAATTTGTGTACACTTAGTCTTTATGAAAAAAATTATGTGTAGGTACGAATTTTAATAAACAAATGTTGTTTAAATTATCTCTACAAACAAATATTCTGTAATAGGAATTGAAAACCGATAAGAAATAGGCTTTTTTGTTTGATGATTTACAAGTTCATTATACACAGGATAATAATCGATCTAAGTCAAGTCATATTGCCTAGTCAGCCAACAAACCTCTTATATGTGATGATATGAATGACACGTCACATTATGTACTATGTAAAATTTGCGCATGCTTTGTTATCTATACCGTATACACTATGTGTATAAACAGTATTGTATAGCTTGTCCAAGCCTAATAAGTTGCCTAATGAGCAGGGGTTCATAATACTACTCTATTAAAGACAGTATATATTCAGTACGACTATTGTTAATTCCAATTGATAAACAAATTCACATATATAATAGTTACCTATTTAATCATGAGTTTATATATTATTAATTTATTTCTTTCAATCAAATTTCACTCAATCAAGAGTGTACCGAATGTGTTAAACAGTAAGTGGTCGACCTGCTGATACATACGCCGTTGGAATTGTGAAAATTGGACAAGCAGTAACCAAGATATTGCAGTGGCATCCCATCGCACCTTCTCTCCATTTTCCGAACGGCATCCTGGGAGCACTTGAAAATATTATCATCTGATGGATACCATTGGGAGCCAATGGGGGTAAAAAAAAATTTTCAGAGCACTAGGGCTGACCGTTTCGAGATATTTGCAATTCCATCTGAAAATTCAGATGAAAAGTACTAAATTTGGGAAAAGAACTAAATTTTACCAAAACTTCGGTCACGAATTTAGATCCAAACTTACCGCAACAGGCTAGGTTATCTTTCACTAAGAAAATATGCACGTAAATGAGGGTTGCATATGTTCAACAGGCATTTTTTTCAGTTTGCAACTTTCCCCTCAATTTGGTTGTGATAACCCGTTTTACTGTACTTTGTTCTCAGTACTGTATTAAATCCTTAAATTTATAAATATATTATTTTATCTTCAAATATCTTTTACGTACAAAAAAAGACACAAAAAGGGTGGGGATATTGTAATAACTCTATACCGCTTACAATTCTGTCGCTACACATTATGTATGTAAATACTATCATAAACCGTAATCACATTTTACACTTTATTTTAATTTATTCTATCTCTTTTTAGAACTTAATTTATTGTTAAATTTACTACAAAACGAATGTGCATTTGTCATAGAACAGTTCACGGTAATAAATGGATTTTGGTAAATTTCTGCTCATATTCTTAATTTATAAATATTATGTTTCAGTTCTGTGCGGTGGATTTTTCTTATAATTCCTTTTTTTACTTTTTCCTAAGATATTCTATAGGTTTTCTGTACTATATAACACTCGTGGTAAAACTATCGTTTTATATTTTCTTAAATTTGTGTTTTTGGATCAGGATTTTTCATCGTGAATGTTCCTTGTAAACTGATAAGCCACTTTCTTCTTTTTCTAACTGGCCGGTCAGGGCATGCTTCGCTCACCTGACCGTTGCCCCCTAGACCCTCGACATGTTCGTATCCTTAAGTTTGTGAGAATATTAAGTATTTTACAGAAACATTTTCAGAAAAGAAATATTAGCGCGTACAGAATATTTTTCCAAACATTTTGTTGTTTTTATATTTAAAATAGGCTTAAGCAGAAGATGTAGAATTTAATAGAAATGTAATGTTTTAACGCTAGCCATATTGATATCAGGGAGTTTGCTTAGGAACACCGTGTTGTTCGTTTAGTTTTGTGCGTGTTTGTGTTAGTTGCCAATCCAATTCTGCTATTGGCACAGAGTGGACCACGTGATGTGCTGGCTGGATGCGAGCACAACAAACAACAAATCTATCCTGCATTTTTCTTACTGCTAAACACTAACTAATATACCCTTTCTTTTATAAATAAAATTAACAAATAATTAAAAATACAAATAATCTACACCGAGAAATTAAATTACATAATCTGTAAATTAACCGATAAAACTGCTTCTAGCAGGAGAGATTTGGCCGAGAAACAGCTCAGCATGTCCCCATAGGTCTGCTTTGCGCCAATAGCAGCTAAAATAAAAATGCGAGCACATGTGACAAACAAACAAACCCATGCACCATCCTTTTTTATATAGAGCGATACATTCAGGATAATTATTTCACCTAAATGTTTAAATTTTTGATCTTTTATGTGTTCTCCTGAAATTTTCATTATTTGGATTCTTTTTTTATTATTAGCAAATCATTTTGTTTAATCCTATGAAATTTTCTAAAATGTGATTTTTACTTTTAATGCCTTTTGCCAAAATCATAAGGTTGTCAGCAAATGTTAAAATATTTATAATGTAAATTAATTTTCACAAAAAATAATTTTACACTTATAAAAAAACCTAATTCCTCTGTTTTTTTTTTTAATTTACTCACACCTGAAAAGATTCATCAACAAATCTACCGTTAACACAGAAAGAAAGAGACAAGTGAGAAATTTTAATTTTTTAAAAATTGTCTAAAAAACAGTTGCCTGTAGATTTAAAGTAAACAATGATCATAATTCATTCCATTTTAAATCTTATTTAGCGGGACTTTCAGGCTGTACAAAGTAATTCATAAATGTTTTACCTCTACTATACAAAAGCATCCCTAAGTCATTTTACAATATTATAATGAATATTATACTTCTTGTCCTGATAAAGAAAACTTAGTTCCCTTACAATTTGATAATTTACTCAGATTTTCCAACTTTTTAATATTTTCAGTACGATGTGATTTGTCCAACTCTGTGAAGTAGGCTGTTATCTCGCACCTTTGCATCATTTGAAATGAATCTCTGTCATTTGTTCAGGTTTCAGAAGAAGAAGCAATCAATAGGAGCCGATCAGGTGAATACAATACATGCTTCCACACGTCATTGTCAAAGCGTAAATTTTCAGGAAGTGTTGCAGCTACAATCCAAGACATATGTACAGGCGCATTATCGTAATAAAACAGCAGCATCTTTTTGGCCGATGTGGCAGTCCCCATCGATCGATGTAATAAAGCATCAGAAGTGTAATGTTCTCCTACTAAAGACAAACCAAAACGCGGTAAAAAATACAATGAAGCAAATTAAAGAATCGACATTAAGTGCATACATAAACTTTCATTCATATAATACTTCAATGAATACACTCTGAGAGGGCTAGAATAAACTTCATACATCGCTTTCATTATAAAATAAATGCGGAAAATAAAACTTACCGCTTCGTTTTTAATTACATGATCTTCAGATTTAATTAAGATCTCTTCGATCGCAAGAGGATCATTTACGTCATCGTAATTATCACAACCGTTACTGAGTGGCTCCTCTTTCAGTTGCAAAGATTCACTATCCTAAAACATAAATTCAACATTTTAATGTTATAGTTTAATCACATGGTGATACTTCCCATATGACATAACAGAAAAAAACAAACAAAAAACAGAAATCAAATTATACTTACGCAATGAGGGGTAATATCATCTTCAATCGGGTGATGCGGTAAAAACAAGCAAAACGTTTCCTGTATGGCAACATCTTCAGTTTCTGGTTTGTCACTGTTAGAGAACATAGCTTCAAATGTGTAGATATTATTTACAGGCACATCCATTACCTTCAAAAATAAAAACATTCTAAATTACATTTTAAGGATTTATAATGAAAACAACAGTTGCTAAAAACTGTAAAACATTTCATTCATTGAAATGTTTAAAACAATTTATTTAAATTCTTATTCGTCTTTATTTATATTCAATTATTTTTTTTTTACTATACTATTATTTATTTAATATACTACACTTATTTATTATTTTTTTAGATGAAGAAAGAAGCATTTGGAAAAATATAGTTAAAAGAAGAGACAGACTTATAGGCCACATATTAAGGCATCCTGGAATAGTCCCTTTAATATTAGAGGGACAGGTAGAAGGAAAAAATCGTGTAGGCAGGCCACGTTTGGAATATGTAGAACGTTAGGGATGTAGGATGTAGGGGTATACCGAAATGAAACGACTAGCACTAGATAGGGAATCTTGGAGAGCTGCATCAAACCAGTCAAATGACTGAAGACAAAAAAAAAATTTTTTTTACTTGAAAATTTAAGAACTGGATTATAGTAATAATTTGTATATATATATATATATATATATATATATATTAAATATTGCAAAGTAAATGATTAATACGAAACATGACATCAGACACCCATCACTAATAAAAATGAAATATGGCCTGCTGAAATATCAGATGAACTAGACTCAAATGAAAATTCACGAGTCAAAGTTTTGGAATGTTAGTAACAGGGGAATGAAATTATAAGATAACATCGCTTACTGCTTTGTGCAATATTTTATTCTCCTGTATTTTATTATATTATTTATCGACTAAATATCTTTTGTTTATTTATTACAGTCCCTTAATTTTTGCCACATTGATCTGTTAGACATTAGTCATCATAAAATGAACAAGAATGTGACTTGCTCTTCCTATCTTCATCTTACTATAAACATATCCACTCAGTAGTTATTTCTGTCATTATTATATTTACTAGGCTATATATTATATTTTATTTACATATATATATATATATATATATATATATATATATATATATATATAATACTATATTTGCAGATTGGAGAAATATATTTAATGCTCATTAAAGTGCAAGTTGTCTAACATCCAGTTTTGTAGCTGGCTTTCATATTTGCAGGTATATGTTGTTCAGTAAATTGAGCATATGTTTATTAAATTAGTGCGTTTAAAAACTGTTTTTTTTTTTTAACAATATTAGTTATTGTAACGTATTAACAATGCTTTGCAGTTGCATTAATCATCCAAACAATTTCTGCTACATGTGTGGTGAGGTAACGTTGAAGTTTCAGAAAAGAAATATAACTACACCGATAAAAAAGTTGTACGAACTGTACTTTGAATGTAAATTAGGTGAACAGGACAAATCTTGGGCTGCGCTTATATAACATTGTCGACCGGTTGGATAAATGGACCTCGTCACATGCCATTTGTAATTCCAATGATTTGGAGAGAACCGAAAAATCACACCACAGACTGTTATTTTTGTGCAATAAAAATATGTGGGATAACAGGTAAACCTAGACGTACTGTTAAATACCCTGATATTCCTTCTTTTTTTCTCTTTTTCCTGTTTAGCTTCCGGTAACTACCGTTCAGATAATATTTCAGAGGATGATATGTACGAGCGTAGTCTTGTACGTTCTCAGTTCGACCACTCCTGAGATGTGTGGTTAATTGGAACCCGACCGCCAAAGAACACCGGTATCCACGATCTAGTATTCAAATCCGTGTAAAAATAGCTGGCTTTACTAGGACTTGAAAGCTGGAACTCTCGACTTCCAAATCGGCCGATTTGGGAAGACGCGTTCACCGCTAGACCGATCCGGTGAGTTTGATATTCCTTCTGCCATGTGGCCAGTGCCACGTAGCCAAGAGCTTCCGATTCCAGTACCACAAGAAAAATGGAACTTACATAAAGATGAAAATGTCAAATTTTGTGCCGACTTATCAGGCGATGAAGAAACAGATCCACACTTTTAGAAAATAGACGAACTGAACCCAATTTAATTAATCAGTCAGGAGTAAATGACCTGGTTCGTGATCTAATTCAAAGAATCGAGCAGAAATACTAGCATCAAGACTGAAAGGATGGCATCTTTTACAACCAACCACAAAAATTAGAGCTTTCCGTGACAGAAAGTCAGAATTTGAACATTTCTTCCCTCGGTACAAAAACTTAGTATACTGTAATGATGTGGACTCTTTACCGGAAGCTTTGGGACATATTCACCATCCTGACGAATGGTGAATTTTTATTGACTCGTCAAAGCTTAGTTTGAAAGCTGTTGCACTTCACATCAGAAATAAATACCCGTCAATACCATTAGCATATGTTGTTCGCATGAAGGAGTCTTATGAAAATAGTAAAGAAACTTGTAAAGAGAAACATTCAGTATGAGAAATATTTATGGCATGTTTATAGAGATCTGAAAATAACACCGATTTTACTTGGACTGCAATTTGGAGAAGAATATTGCTGGTCAGGCATTAGTAAAACCAGAAAAAGTTTATCTTTCACCACTACATTAAGCTAGGTTTATTCAAAAATTTTGTTAAAGCAACAGATTGTAATTGTGCTGGGCTTCAGTTTCTAAAAAACAAATTCACTAATATAGGCAATGCTAAAATAATATCTGTTGGACCATAAATAAGAAAACTAATGAGTGATCCGGTGTTTGAATGACTTGGAGGCTGCTGCATTGAAATCATTTCAAACAACTTCCTTGGAAATCACAAGACCAGTAACTACAGAGAACTTGTGAGTGAACTTCAAAACTACAAAGAACTTGGGTGTAACATATCATCCAAAAGCTATTTCTTACATTAACATTTAGATTCTTTCCCTAACAATCTCAGCGCTATCAGTGATGAACATGGAGAACGCTTTCACCAGAAGATACCTACAATGGAAACACAATACCAGGGAAAATAGAACGCATTAGCATTAGCTGTCTACTGTTGAAATATAAAGAGGGATCTACCTACAGCAAATTACAGCAGAAAATCCAAACGAAATAGATTTTAGGAGACTACAAAATGCATGTAATGTATGTCATATTACGGTCACCACACACTTTTTGTTTCCAAATCTATTAATATATATGAAATCAGAATAAAAAATACTACAAGAATCAGTCATTCACTCTAATTTAACAAACAAAAAGTTAAATTTTGTTTACCAGTGACATTAATATTCAATAATTTAAGGTGTAATCATGTTTCATGAAGCTGTTCCAACCTAAATATAAATTTTTAAAACAACTTTGACAAAAATACTCTTACTATTCAACGTTTACTATAACTTTCCTTGTATAATTTTGATGACATTCACAAAGTTGACGAAAACACGGGATTATTATTATTATAATCTAAAAATTATTTAACTGTCTGGGAGGACAAAACTATTGTTCATGTTTACATTACGTACTTACAAATATAAACCAATAGACGTTTAAAAATACGTTGAAGAATAAATTATTAAAATAAAAAACCTACAAAAACGTAAACTACTAAAAACGGACGAACTTAACAATTTTTTCTTTAACACTGCACTTTTAAATAGAAAAAAATATAAACTGCAGATACAAAGTCTTATTTACAGTAATGCATATAATATAGTCAATAAATATTAATATTAGCATAATTACTTACGTCAGTTAAACAAATAAGGAATATAAAAAATCAACTAACAAACTTTCTACAGATTTTTATCAAATCAATATTAGATCAGTTATTAACTCAAGCAACACAACTCGCTAACGGACAACTATGCCGGACAAACACTCGGATCGATAATGCCAACATGAAAGTTAGCGTTAGTAAAGGGGAGAATTGTGAACGAGTCGTTCCTTCAATTCGATTCTTTATACTGAACGAAAGATTCGAGTAGCGGTTTGCAGGAGAAACCGATTCTTTTTACGATTTTAACAATGAATTGGGTAGGCGACAGGAAACCAAATCTTTCTCAATTACGATTCGATTCGAAGCAATCTTTCTTATGCGTAGTTTGTACTACCATACCAAATTCTAGCTTGCGTTTGTTTTCTTTATATCCACGTGAGGCATAACTTATTACATCACCATCACTAATATTTATTGAACATTCAGCAAATTTATTACTTCTGATTATAAAATATTTTCATTAACTGTGCCATTTAACTGAGTTAATCTTAAACAATTAAATTTTATCTGTAAGCCTTATAACCCATTTTTTATGTTTTATCACCATAACTCAGCGAACCATCAACTAGAGCGAAATGAAAGCCAAACATTTTTTTTTAAAAATCAACTCAAAAGTATATATATATATATATATATATATATCTTTTTTTTATTTTTAACCTCCGGAAGCACCGTCAGGAATTAATTCAGAGGGTGAATAAGGGTGATATGAATGAGTGTAAATGAAGTCTAGTCTTGTAAAGTATCAAGTCAACCAGTTCTGAAATGTATGGTTAATTGAAACCCAACCACCAAAGAACACCGGTATAGACGATCTAGTATTCAATTCCGTATAAAAGTAACTGCCTTTACTAGTAAAGGCAGTCAAGTCCTAGGACTTGAACCTTAGAACTCTAAAAAAATTAGCTGATTTGCGTAAACGCATTCACCACCAGACCAATCCGGTGGATAAAAGTATTAATAACTAGAAAATTGATCTTAAACTAATTTCTCTAAAGTTATAAATGACAAAATGAATAATTTAAAGTAATATAGCTTGTACCGCACCTTATTTTTGAGCGAGCCATTGATTCCGTCTTTTTTTTTGTATCACATCGATGTTATGATGTTACATTTACTCTGATGTTTTTACTACTTGTAATACGCGCACAGTTACACAGACTTTGTTTTTAAACATTTTTGGTTCTATTATTACAAAAAAATAATGAAAAATAATAATAAAAAATTAAGCAAAATAAATAATTAGTTAGTACCTTTCAAATAAACTTTATAATATTTTACATATTTACATGTAGAAATATATTTTTTTCGAAATTCTTTGATGTAAGTCTACTTCGTCTTTCTGTCATTAACTGTCCCGCTTTTAAAAAAAAATCGTTCACAGGGAACAGAGGTTGTAGGAATGCAAAGTCTAGTTTGCATTATTTTGAAAAATATTGGATAATTAACCGCTTTTCTTTCCACCAAGAGAGAGAATTTTGAGTTCTTGAGATGAGCGGTTCATTTATATATTTATCTAGCTCTAAAATTCCTGCTATTGTTGGGTTTGTATTAGTTAAAATCGGCGTTACTTTTTTTTATCAAAATCTGCCCGTGCAATTGAAATGCAGGGTTCAATCATTTCTTGTTCAGTTTCAAACCTATTGCCTTGTTCGACCTGAATACTTCGAACTTTCTGTGAAAGTTTTGTGTATGCATTTTGGTAACACGCTTCATCTTTAAAGCCTTGTTTTTTTTTTTAAAGCGAGTATGTAATAGCATGCTTTCAAGCAAAATATTATTATTTTCAACATCCTTAAACGTATGTTGTAGTCGGTCTAACATCTTTTTATCTACTTTAACGATTTCAGAATTTTGAGTAGATGATTTAATTTTAAGTGCGTGTCTTGTCATCTGTTTAATGAAAAAGATTTTTGAAGTAGCGGCAGTTCTTTGAGAACTTATTTCAATAGTTATCTCTTCAAACATTTTCAATAATTTGCACATTTCAGCTATAACTGTTCACTCATCAAATGTAATATTATTTAGAATAGGATTCTCCAAAGCGATAGTCGAAATTAGCGGTTCTTATATTTCTAATAATCTATTTAACATGTGCAGGAGTGAGTTCCATCGGGTAGGCGCTTCCTTTTTTTTTTTAAAGAGGTGGAGGAACCCCATTTACGGGCGCCTAAGCAGTGTTGGGCTCGCTAACAGGTTCCGCCAGTTATAACCAATGGCGTATGTATACCCGCGCACTACCGACTAAACCTCCACCCCTGGCTTCCCCCTTCCTGGGACTGCTTATAAAAGCATTTCATCAGAAGAAGGGGGAACCGCCCACACACACAGTCATAACAATCCAACAATGTCACGCACCACACAAACAACACTACCGGAAGCAACACATACAGCACGTCAAATACATACACCCCGACAACAACACACAAGAACCTGCAAAAAACAGGATACGCTACTAACATCCACAACACCCACACAGCCGTGAAGACAGAAATCAAATAGTCACACCGCATACCAGTAGCCACCATCAGACGCACGAGCAGTGTCTCCGGCCTCGTCACACCCAGGAAACCCCCCACACGTACGGGGAGCCCCCCTAGGCAGTCAGCCGAGGACCTGCCCGCCCCCGCGCCGCCATTCACATCTGCGGGACTCCTCATATAAATGCAGCTTCGTCATGACCGTCCTCACGAATCTTTCCACAGTTTTCCACCGTGCCTCACCTTGTAATAGGACTCGTAGGTTATTTTCAGGACGAAACATGTATTCACGTCTTAGGTGTTATGAACATTTACCGGTATTCTCTGAACCCACTCCTACCGTCTCGAAACAGTTTGACTCGTGCCTATTCCTCTGCCCTTTGATCTCTCATAAAACCTACGGGAGGAGCTATTTTACGCTTCAAATGATAAACAGGTATCGGAGAGTCGTCGGTAACATCAGGTAAAATAGAGTTCATATTCGGTATATCGGTGTCAATTGGCATCATACTAGTGGTAATGATTTCACAGTCATACATATTATCAAGTAAATCCCCAAATTCATTCTCGTAATACGCAACAACTTGCGCTTCCATTCTACGAGCAGTAGAAACAGGGCGACCGGACTACTGACAACAAGCAACATCTTATAGGATTATCACGTGTTAATAATGTGCGGCACGTGTAACCTTATAAGATATTATTGTCGGATGACGGGGATAGGAAAATAACAGACTAAACTGCTTGGATGTATCATACATATATTATTGTGTAATCTAGTATACATAATTGTGTTATTATCCGGATCCACATAGTCCGGTTACATTAATTATTTAAAACTAATTTATATCTATTTCGTATGGACTACATACTAAACTAAAAACGTCCTTTTCAGCCGCTATTGATGTAATTGTTGGTAGAGGTAATGTTTGTCTGTATAACGCTTCTTTAACTTTGTCGTTGTTATAGTCTGGTTTCATGTGATGTATTAGATGTAATTCTGTTGATATTCTTATGAAATATTTGAATTTCATTACTCCTGTTTCGTCTTCTAAATATGGTTGTCCTAGTGTCATACCTGGATATGTAACTCTGTTTTGGAATACACTTCCCGATCCTAGGTATTGAGTTCCGGTTATAGTGTGACTTAATAATTCTGTTCCTGGTTTTATTATTTGGTTTTTTATGGTTGTTCCTGTTACTCCTGGTATTAATGTGTCCCATTTTTCTATTTTATTTGGTTTGTAACAGTAGTTGTGTGTTAGAGTTGGGAAGTGTATTGTTTTTTTATATTCCTTTCTTTGTTCTATTTCTTCTTTTGTTATTATGTCTAGTGTATCGGAATATAGTTTGTTGTCTTCTGACTTTAAATGATATGTCGGACCGACGTCTTCCTTTTTCGTTGTTTTCAGTTCTAGTGGACATCTGTCGTATGTTCCTATGACTAGGTTTTGTGATCCTTCAAATTCGTATGTTGTGTAGTTTGTCGACCCTCCTTGTAGTAGTCTCTGTCTAAGTACATTGTAGATTTCTATTTTAATTTCTCCTTTTACCCATGTAACACCCCATGCTAATTTGTTTAGTTCATTGTAAAGATTAATTGTTTGATTGTTTGCAATTTCTTTATCACACCACATAGATGTCCAGAATCCTGCGTATTGATATGGAACTGGTATTGGTCCTTGGTCTGATGTGAAATCCAGTGTCATGCAGCGGCTGTTTTTTACGATGTTGTAGTAGCTGTTTCCTCCTTTGTTCCATACATTCAGGACCTGAGCATACGAAAGAATATAATTAGTGTTTTGTTTAGATTATATTATAACGTATACTTGCCTTTAGTGGTTGTGTCCATATCCTTCCCCTCCTGCTCCATCTCCTCCTGGTGGAATTATTAGGCTGTTGTCTGACTTGTCTGGTTTTCCTTTTGGTTTATTTTCTTTTCCGGCCATTTATCCTTTAGTTGTTTCTTCAGTCTTAATAGTTCTAGTACCTGTTGAATATATTATTTATTATTGTTTTTGTATGTAGTATTTGTTAGTTAGTTTATTTGTTTGTTATTATAAGTAATGTTTATAGTTACCTCTTCCTGGTGTATTTCGTCGTGTTGGTCGTCTATTGTGTGCTCCTCGTCGAGTTCTATCACTCTCTGAAGACTGTCTTCTCCTGTCATTATATATAAGATGGCAAAGTGTATAGGGTTTATTATTCCTGGAGGTTTGTCTATTCTGTTTTGTGGTAAGTCTGTTGTTATTGTGTAGTCTTCTTTTCTGTGGAATATGGTTTTTTTTTGAATTTGAATATTTTAATTCGTTTTTAGGGTGGCTAAGAAAAGTAACAGAAGAAGACTATAAAAAAGACTACATAGACAACTTCTGGAAATCGGGTGAAAACAGTGCATACGACGAACACAACCACGACTCCTACAAAAGGTACAAAGACGAACTGGAGGAGCTGGACGGGAGACGACTTCAAGAAGAAAATAGAACAAATATCACAAACAATGGACAGACTAACGCAACTAAACAAACCATGGGCGTGGCCGAACCAAATAACGGAGAAACAACTATACCCAACCATACAGAACAAATGGGGATCATCAATCTACATTGCTCCGAGACGTTACGTGACACTACTTCAGAAACGGAAACACGAACCGACAATAACGACAGACCAGCTAAACGACGTAAAACAAGTCATAACGAACACACATACACACAAGTTTGCCCCGGATCCGCTGAAGGAGCTGGATTCCATTTTCCAGCTGTTGGAAGCAGAGAATGGGAGAGGTCTTTACTTGCTCTTGGTGAACACGAGTTCTCAGAGTATTCGAAAGACGATATGGTCAAGCATATTAACCATATTAGACAAACCGACAATGACGTGGACACAACACGGACACAAAGGAGCAGAAGTCCTATGCTTCCACACAAAAACAGAAGACGAAACAATAACGGCGATAACGAAATCAAAAACAGAAACGATACAGACACTGCAGACGGACAATGTACCTCCTCCGTGGAGATTCATATACAAGACAATTTTCACACACATAATGACAGACAAAGAGGAGGCAGCCCCTCCGCCGGACCGTCAAATACTACAAAAAAAACGAGAACTAAACGAAAGACAACGGACACTAATGACAAAACGACTAAAACTAAACATAAACGAACAAGGACAGACAAGAAACGAACAAACGACACAGATACAACAGACACAAATGAACACAACAGACGACCAACTCCTGGACCAGATGATGACACAGAAGGAAAGGGAGTTGGAGACGATACTCAATGCGGATACACCTTCATCATCCACCACAACAACCAAAACGCAACATGGAGAGAGTCAAGCAAACGTTTATACAGAAACGAACCCCAATTCTCAATCTACAACCACGGGGACCACAGCCCAATCATATACTTCGGAGACAAAAAGGGGGGAAATAGTACAAGAACAAGAGAACGAATCGGACGATATCTACAACTTGACGCTGCGGGACTTACAGAAATGTATGTCACAACGCAAAAGATTTACAATCTTAGGGCATTCATTCTGTATTGCATCCGTAACGGCACGACCTCACTCCATCAGTATGGAATTAAACGATAAACCAGACTAACAAAACTAGAACGAGACATACAGAAATAATTAGAAACACAAACGGACATAACGGACCATACAATATGTAAACAATACTGGGAGGACAAAAAAGAAAACAAACGAATCGGAAAATGCAAAAACACAAACGTAGTAGACATAATAGAAAACCTAATAAGTGAACACAAAATAACATCATGCTCAGACTTGGAAAGCAAAATCGACATAGACACGAAACGACAATTAATGAAAGAATTCGGACTTAACATAGACAGCTATATCCAAAAAATCATACGATACAACAAATATGAAAACATAAAACAAATAAAACACCAATCACTAACGAGAATAATGGTAGACACATTCAAAAAATACACAGAAGACTACGAAATAGAAGAAGAAGACATACAAAGGGCAAAATGGATAGAATACATGTTAACAGAAAATCAAATAGAACCAAAAGAGTTATTTGCATGGACAGAGATCATAAAAACCAAACGTTACAAAAAAATAAACGGACTAGTATTATACGGAAACACCAACGCAGGAAAATCACTATTAATAGATAATCTAATAGGACCTACACAACCAGAAGAAATACCACGAGAACGAGATAACAGTGGATTCCACCTAGACCAACTACCCAACGCAACACCAACAAAGCAGACACTGCACTGATGAAAAATTTCAAATCTCTTGCGTTTTGTACTTGTAAGACGATCAAAAGGTGTCTGCACAGCAATAACTCTGTTGTGAAAGGCATTAGCATTGACGTTTCTTTTTCACTCGATACAAATACTTTTGGCTCCCTCGAATGAGTCAGAGATATAGAAATGAGCATTATCCCTAAATATAGCAGACGCTATATTTACTGCTATTATACTATATATTTATACCGCTATATTTACTATTTTCACTGTTTTGACAGGTCACGATCTCACGCTCATGAGTTTGGAAGAAATGCTCGACGCCCGATTCTATATTGTTAAAGAAGCCCTCTGATTATTCTTCAGACGGAGTAGGCTTGATAAGTCCATCGTTGAACTTCCACATTAAATGCAAGTTCACCGACAGTCACACGGGGCAAATCGGTATTCAGGTAGACTGGCCTATCTACCGACTATTGCAAGAAGAAATTGGCACCGGCTAACTTCCCGTTGCCTATAACTTTAAAATGACATCGTTCATTTCGTTCGACGTATTGATTTTGCTGCACGATGACCGATTGCAAAATTGCTACGTTTATTTCATCGGTGTTCATTTCGAAATCAAGTTGCACGTTAGCGTACAAGTGATATTATGCAAGAGATATTCAGCGCATTTTTATTTTATTAGCATCGACGCAGAGTTCGCGGTTGAAATCGGAAACTTCCGGATACGGTTTTTGAAATTCGCATTTGATTTTCAAATGAGCGCGTTAGGGGTGCAGATGATAATTTTTTATACGACTGCCCAAAAAGCAGTGTAGTTATTTAGGGAGTGTGTATGAATGTGTGTTTGTTCTACCATAGCGGCTCAACGGCTGAACCGATTTAGATGTATTATCCTGCATTGAAATTTTTATGTTACAGGGTGTCATAGGCTACATATATATATATATATATATATACTTGGTAATATAAAAAAAGTAATTTCAAATTTTTTAAACATATACTGTAAGTATATATATTATATACAAATATTTATTTATGTAGCCTATGACACTCCCAGTAATGTAAGGAGTCCAACACAGTTACATGTAAACTGGTCCAGCCATTGAGCTGCTACAGTGGAACAAACATACATTCATTTATACATCCTAAATACATTTTAATCGTTTTTGGGAAGTCATATAATATGTCTAGATTTATTCAGATGTACCAAACTAATATTTATATTTACTTAAGAATATTACAAAGTGTAATAACATATATATATATATGTTTATTGACAATTTGTAATATAAATAACATATAAATATAATATATAATAAAATATAAATAATAATATAATATATTATTATTATATTATATATAATATAAATATAATTACACTTTGTAATATTTTATATATATATATATATATATATATATATATGTACATAGCTTATGAAACTTCTGGTAACATAAAGATTCCAACACGGTGTTGTACATCTAAATCAGTTCAGTCATTGAGCTGCTACGGTAGAACGTACATAAATAAATACACCCTAAATATATTACACTCCATTTTGAGCAGTCGTGTAAAAACTAAATTACCATATGCTTAAATAATATTTTGTCAACTTTTTGTTATTTTTAGCAGAGAAAGGTGATCAACCTGAGATTTTTACAGACTGGCCTTCAAAATAAAAATAATGCTACAGTTTCTTATCAGTTTTATAACCATATGGCTATTTTTATGAGTTTTTAATCTTATAATACAAATTTTTTCATTATTTTTAATATAGTCAAATAAGTATGTTACACTTATTTACTGAGGTGGCGATTAGGCAAATCTGTCAAGTGAATAATCATTATTGGTTTTCACTTGCCACTCTGCCTGAATCTGACTATCGAGGTGCTATGTAAGCATACCTTAATTTTTATTTCTTTATGTGTGGTCTCCACATTTGAATTTGAATTTGACTGTGGGTAACACCAGCTGAATCCGGTAGTTTGGTGATCATAACCGACAGCCTACAGTTTGGAAGCATGACAGAATTTTGAATTAATTTTATGTAGCGTGGTTTGATAAATCACTTAAATACCCTCTTAATGTTTCACTTAAGTACTTTCACCCACCCGGTTGGTCTGGTGGTGAACTCATCATTGCAAATCAGCTGATTTTGAAGTCAAGTAAGGTTGAAATCCTAGCAAAGGCAATTACCTTTATACGGATTTAAATATTAGATTGTGGATACCGGTGGTTCTTTGGTGGTTGGGTTTCAATTAACCATACATGTCAGGAATGGTCGACTTTGAGGCTGTACAAGACTACACTTCATTTACAATCATACATATCATCCTCATTCATCCTCAAAGTAATACCTTACGATGGTTCTGAAGGCTAAACAGAAATACAAAAGGTACTTTTTAAATGAATGCTTATTTAGTCACCGACATATTTCTCTGAAAACTTGATGAAGAAAATGACTGTAGTTTTGTTTTTGCGTTTTGTATACATGGTTTCATCAATCTTAACAAATTTATTCATAAACCATATTTTTAACACAATTACGATGGTAAATTACTTATTATCCACAATTTAGTAATAAATTTTATTGCAATGCAAATAGGAAACTTACATGTACATCATTTTTCAACATAGTCCTCTTGCACTTCAACGCACTTGGTCCATCGTCGCACAAGCTAGGAGATGTCCTCATAAAAGAAGGTTTTCGGTCGAACTGCGAGCCAGGAATGGACCGTTTCGTCCGAGGTAAATCGACGGTCCCTTAATGCCAATTTTGGTGGACCAAACAAGCGGTAGTCAGAAGGGGCAAGACTATACGAAGGACGAGCCGGTACTTCAAAGTCGAGTTTCTGAAGCGTTTCAGCAGTGTATGCAGCAAGTATGTAGACCGGCATTGTCGGGCAACAACACAACACCTTTCGACAGCTGTCCTCGGCGTTTGCTTCGAATCGCAAGCTTCAGCTTGGCAGTAAGCATCTCACTGTAACGCGCACTATTTATTGTCGATGAAGTTCGGCCCCTGATACACCTTCCGATCACAAAAAACGGATCGCTGAACGTTGCTGTTCTTTGGTGCAAACAGAAAGCTGAACAGCCACGGTTAACAGAAGGCAGTGATAACGGAACTAACCTAGCAGCATCAAACTTGCACACACATAACAATTAAACCACGCATGCATTTGCGCAACACGACAGTACTACCAACATAAACAAAAATATAACTAAATTGCGGATAATAATTGACTTACCCTCGTACTTGTTCCAATGCCAAAATAAAATTTCATGATAAAACACCGATTCATTTCATAAATCCTATCAAGCTTTTTGTGGTTTCCCACTCTAGATTAACCATTTCTTTGCTCCTGTATTATAGAAAACAAAGCACGATAAGAATGTTGTCCTTCAAACCTATTTCCTACTTTAAGAACACTTCTAAAATATTTTTTTTGGTCCATTGCCCAAACAGTTTGAAGTAGTTGGCAAGGATGGTTATTGCCGCACGTGATATTTGTGTAAAAAATATACTGTTTTTGGAGAAACATAATCAGAACCAATCCCACCCAACAATTTACATATTTCTGGAGTATAGATTAACAAGAGTACCGAATAATTATAAATTAAATATAACAATAAGTATGTTATTTTCGCTTGTTATACTTGGGGATATGTTATACATGTATTTTAACAAGATAGATGAGATGAAATGATTTGAGGTGAAAAGATTTTTAGCTTTTGCCAGGTATCAAACATAACTCTAGATAATCTATAACCTAGTACCTTAACTGCTAAGCTAGGCCAGTAGCTTAGCTGGCCTGCAGTAAGCCTACTGCTTTGGTTACATTTCAGATTACAGTTTCAGTTGCAGAATGCAAAATTTAAAAAAAGTTACGTTTTTCAAAATAAGCTAATTATATTTGGTAAGATGATAAAAAGATTTTAATATTGTATTAAATGATTACTGTTATTGAATCGGAGAAAACTGGCATTCACTATTTCTACGACTATATCCATTACGTAGAAAACAAGTTGTAAATGTTGTGTGGCAAATGTAAAATTGGTTTCTGTAGAGCTCATTAATTATACTCTATTAGGTAGTCATAAATGGTTTACCTTATTCCTTGCCTGGACCCTTAATATTGTAAACGAGCGAGACATTATCCTGGTATTGCACAGCGGCGTAGCAAGAGGAGTACAAGAGCAGAAATCTGTCCCTGGGCACAGCATCTAAGGGGTGTAATATAGATGTTACCGATTATCGACTAGTAGCAGACGTAATATTGAAACAATTTGATAATAAATTACCTTTCAAAGATCGTTAATCACAGTCTTACAACAAAGCATCTCTAATTTCTGGCTACAAAACAAGAGAGCAACAAAGATTTGCTGCCTTTAACTCAAAAAATACATCTGTTAACTGTGATAACCAAATACTTAATTTAGTCGGGATTCGATTTTAGTCTTGAGGTATGAGGTATGATACTTTTCAGTACTGCACAACCTATGTACGTTTATTTTTCACAGTCCACTGTTCGATCAGAGACTGAAAACTGCTCTTGGTGTATCGGTGAATTCAGAGTCAGAAAATTGTTGGAATAGAAACTGTTAAACTGAGATCACTCGGTAGAACTAATGGAAAATATAGCAGATGATCAGGATGAAAATTAAGACACAAGAAGTGTTGCGATTCAGTTGTTACATCAGATTTTATGTTTAAGTTTCTGGTTCTTCTTCGATTCTGAAATGCTATACTTTCACTTTATTTATTATTTTTTTCAGCAAAGTATTATAAAGAATTTAACAAAATAAGATGTCAAGCTATAGATCTTCTATAGATCTCAAGCTATATAAAGTATATTTGATTACTGGTAATTTGGTAAAAATTAAAAAAACAAAAAACTAAGATTAACAAGTACTTTTAAAAGCCTATATTATCATACGACAGTTATGAGGAATCATTTGTTGTGAGGTGCATATGGGTTTTTCAACAAATTTGGTGTTATTCCCATACACAATAATTGTGTATGTAACTGTTTGTCATGTTTTTTTTTTTTTTTAAGTTACATCTACCAATGTGACATGTGGCTGAATACAGTTAGTAGAAAACAAACATCTAGCGGCTAGCTCTTTGAAAAATGTTATCTCTACCTACCTTCAAAATGCAAGGTCTATAATACCAGAGGTGCAACTAGGATTTTCAACACCCAGGGACAAACTAAGTTTTCACGCCCCTTGTGACAAAATGTGAGTTGTAAAGGAGACCGTCATGCTTTCCTGGGAATTTTTGAGTTTTAGAACACAAAAACCTACATTTCATGGCGTATCTTTAGCGTATGAAGAGGATGAAAAATCTGACAACACGGTTGTAGCACTTTCCTTTCGTGGCTAAAAGCACGATCCAAGAAAGTTCTAGAACTGTGGATTGTTTCTGATGCACGGCTTATAAGCACACACTTCGATTTAAAATATTATCATTTTATTAAAATTTAATATTTTTCGTTTATTTAATTCAATGATTCTCACTACAGCATGCACGCATGATGTATTTATGTTGTGCGGGTGATGAGGTACTAGCGACGATGGTCAGCACTAATTAAACTAATATAATTTTTCAACATACATAGAACAAATTTCGCTTGTACAGTTGGTAGACCGTTCTGGCCATGAGACTTAACACACCAGGTACCATGTCGACCGGGCAATCAAATTCAAGACCCAGCCAGACTGTTACTTTTTTACGCTTTAAATATTATTCATTTATTTAATTCTACCGCTCGCCTGTGATGTTACAACATAGTAGAGTACAATAGCATTTTTTGGGAAGGGGTGTGATTTTGCAAAATTTTTTTTGAAAATACTGTTATTTTCTAATCGTTAACAAATGTGCCTAAGAAAAATACGACCTTAATTAGACAAAATGTTGAGCTGCTGAGGGTGACATTGCTGTACACCCTCATGCCCTTGA
Organism: Lycorma delicatula; assembly: GCF_047948215.1. NCBI lineage: Eukaryota > Metazoa > Arthropoda > Insecta > Hemiptera > Fulgoridae > Lycorma > Lycorma delicatula. The sequence continues at coordinate 48,644,800 of NC_134467.1, forward strand.
CCTTTTAAGTTGAAAATTTAATGGCATCAACGCCCCATATATAGAAGTTATCTGATCAAGTTTGGTCAAGATCAGTCCAGTAGTAACGGAGATAAAAGGTGATTTAGAGGCCAACATCAAATACACACACACACGCGCCCGCGCGCGCTAACATTCGTGAAATTTCTATTTCGTTTTTTTTTGTTTTTCAGGTTCCTTAGATGTTAAAACATCAAGATTCGGTGAAAACCGCATATGCCCAAATTGGATCGATTATAGCAGAGCTGTAGCTCTGCTATAGCGCTGTCTAGATGGGAAAGTAAAAGTAGAATAATTAAAGCAACGATGGTACTTTGAGATATAATTGAATAACAGTGAAGGACAGAATCAAGAAACAAAAATGTGTAATCCTATACTTGCCAAGATCGACCGGTTTTACAAAAGGCTTTATGACAACACCGTGAATTTCCATAACGTTGCTCAAGATATTCTGGCTTTACAAGAGTATTTCCTAGAAAACAGTGATGCCATATCCGAGAATTCTCTCGAAGAAGTAAAGGAACTGCGCAATATTTGCGATCTCAAAGTTAGAAAAACTGGCTGGAGAAACAGATGATGTAAGGCTAACAATAGAAAATGAAATGCTATGAATGATGAAAAGTACGCTTGAAAAAATAGACACGGAAATGGGATACAGATTTATCAACTTGAAAAAATTGCTTTCTCATCGTTTATTCCTTTCTTTTAGATATAAAGCAACTGATGTTGCAGAGAGCACCATCGACGAAGAGAAGAACTGATGGTGCAAGAGGACCATCAGGAATTAATTCAGAGGGTGAATAAGGGTGATATGAATGATTGTAAATGAAGCGTAGTTTTGTACAGTGTCAGTTCGACCGCTCCTGAGATGTGTGGTGAATTGAAACCCGATCAACAAAGAACACCGGTATAAATTCATCTCTATCTGTTAACTATGTCGTTTGCAAAGGACTCATAAGGAATACTCAGAAAGGTCCTGCGCCTATAAAAAACGAAATAGAATACGGTAGAAGACAAAATAATCAGATGAACGTACAGAAAATATCACATGTTATCAAACAAAGAAGGATCGTCTTTTACATTCACCCGCAAGAATAAACTCTTAACGTGCCGACAAACAGGAGAATGTAAGAAAGGATAACAAATGAACACCGAAGAAAATTAATTCATCGCCGAGAAAAAAATTGCAAAACATCTCGGATTTCCAGAATAAACAAAAACAACGTAAGTATACCCGGGAAGAAAAGAGTAAAGGAAAATACTGGGAAACGATGAAGGATACAGAGAAAGAAAGTTAATCGGGTGAAATAATGTAGTACACAATATCTAAAAAATAAAAAAAACATCAAAAATCTTTCTAATGCGCAAACTTACTTTTATTTTTAATAAAAAAACATTACTTGTAATAATAAAATTTAGTAAACTACATGTTACAAAATGAATAATAATAATATTTATAATTACGATGAAAATAAATAACGCGTAATAAAATTAAAAAATAAACCAACAGTAACGCAGATGACATTTATGACTGCGTGACAATTAACTCTTTAAAATCAACATGTTATAAACATAAGAAAGCATTATCATAATGTATAGCTTTCTTTAAACAAGTTACGGTAGCGATATAAAATGCCGAATAGCACAGGCGAAACGAGCTTTTAGTCAGAAATATAATTTGTTTACGTCAAAAATTAATTTAAACGTCAGAAAAAGATTTTTTAAAGTATATGTTAGGAGCGTCGCTTTATATTAAGTGAAACTTGGACGTTCGGAGTACCCGAGAGGAAAAGATTAGAAGCTTTTGAAATGCGGTGCGATAAGAGAATGTTAAAAATCAGACGGGTGGATAAAGTGAAAAATGAAGAGGTGTTGCGGCAAATCGACGGAGAAAGAAGCGTTTGGAAAAATATAGTTAAAAAGAAGAGACAGACTTTTAGGCCGCATATTAAGGCATCCTGGAATAATCGCTTTAATATTGGAGGCACAGGTAGAAGGAAAAAATTGTGCAGGCAGGCGACTTTTGGAATATGTAAAACAAATTGTAAGGGATGTAAGATGTACGGAGTATACCGAAATGATGAAACGACTAGCACGAAATAGAGAATATTGGAGAGCTGCATTAACCGGTCAAATGACTGAACACAAAAAAAAAGTTACACATATAAATAAAAAAGAAAATATCCATTCTGATTTACGATAAAAAAACATTTATGTTATCGAAGAAACGGCTGGGCACAACGAAGGAATGAATAAATATTAAATAAAATTACATGGAAACAAGAAATAGATTAATAATATGTCTGCAACTAAGGTACTTAGAAATACGACATAAGGAAGCAAAATCAAGAGAAACACTATCGCACTTCCTACATGAATATTCATTACCGCAATTACCGTTTGATATATTCAGTTTACCGAGCCTAAGTAGAATATCATTTTCCTTTGAATCGTATTTATTTTCTATTATTAATTTCTTTAAATTTTTCAATAAATTTATTTTAATCGCATTCAATTTATACGTTTTTAATTTCATAATAATCATTGAAGCGTAGATCGGAAAAAGTTCTTGAATCCTTTTCTCGTTACAAACGAATAAACTTTTAGACTCTAAAATGAGATTTTTATCGAACTTTGACAACCGACAACAAAATTTATAATAAGAAAAATTATTAATTATATTAGTAAGCTTCATTTTATTCGACTCGATTTCGCAAGCGTTAAGATGATAATCGTATTCCGAATATTTATTCGATTCTCTAACGCTTTTTTCTGAAAATATTAAAACTAAATGTTTAATATACGCTTTAAGAGTTTCCGCGAAAACACAGTGATGCGAAGCGTATTCAAACGGAGTCTCACCGAAAATATTTTTAGCATTAATTTCCGCATCGCCGTATATAATTAACGTATTTAAAACATCTTCTGAATCGGCAAAATGAAGAGGGGTATTTAACTCGCGGTCTGACCGCTTAGGATACGCACCCTTTTCTATCATCGTATTAATTAACGCTGCGTCTCTGCGATTAATAACGGCGTACATTAACGGCGTCCTCCCTTCGTCGTCGACATTATCGATATCGATACCGAATAAATTAATAAGTTTATCCATAAATTCTGCATCCGCAGCGTTGCCGACGATTTTATTTATCGTCTGTGAATCTTTTTTTAATATATCAAGACGATCTCGCAACAGGGTAAGCGCAAGTTCTTTATATTTAAACAGTTTAACTAACGTCGCTACGAATATGTTACCTCGTTTATCCTCTTCGAAGATATCTTCTTTATATCGTAACACTTCGATCGCTTTTTCAACATTTCTATCCTCACCGATAGCGCAAAGCAAAGGAGTGTCATCTTCGTGAAGATTGTCCAGAGCGACGTATAAATCCGCACCGTGATCTAAAAGCAAACGGAAAATTTTATCGTCGCCGATACATTCGTTCGATAACGCAAAGAACAAAGGAGTACGGCCTTGTTTATCGACAGCGTTTACATTCGCTCCTTTTTTTATTAACGCGGTAATTATTTCCAAGTCAGGATTTAGAAATTTATACCTACCGCGAATGGCGACCGTTAAAGCCGTCTCGCCGCGGTTATTACTTAAATTTACATCGGCTCCTGATTCGAGAAGAATATCGACGAGTTCTTTACTGCTATTTTTCCATAATACGTTCGACAAAATGGTTTCGCCGTATTTATCTTGTTTATTAATATCGGCTCCATAATTAATAAGAATTTTCGCGAGTTCTTTACAATCGGATAAAATTGCACGCTTTAACGGAAATTCCCCTTCATTATCTTCCAAATTTACATCCGCTCCGCAATCTATAAGTTTAACAACGATGTCGTGATCGCATTTATTAGTAATAGCGTAAATTAACGGCGTACGTCCGCATTCATCTACCGCATTAACATCCGCACCGTTACAAATAATATCGAAAATAATACTTTTATTCGTATTTAATTTAATTACGTAATTCAAAAAAGTTTTGCTGGAAACTGCTTCCCGATTCGGAATTATTTTAGCGCTATATCTATTTGTATTGCTATTCTTCAAAAGTTGTACAGAAAATGGTAACTCGTCCTGGTTTTTAAGTTTATTAACATCCGCTCCTTTATAGATCATATAATTAATTATGTCTTCGTCGTTAGGATATAAAATCGCGTACAACAAACAAGATTTCCCTTCATTGTCGACCGCATTGACATCGGCCTCCGAATCTATTAGTATACCGATAATGTTTTTATCGTTATTTTTTAAGGCGTACATTAACGGTGTACACCCGTACCGGTCGCGTTTATTAATAGTTTTACGAGTTATCAATTTACGAATCGTATTCCCGTCGTATTTGTTATTTATCGCGCATATCAAAGGGCTTTCATCGTATTTACCGACCGCATTAACAGCTCCGTTATCGTTAAGGACCGATATAATATCATCGTCTCGTCTGAGTTCCAAAGCCGCTAAAAGCGGATTGGTATTGCATTCGGCGATATAATTTGTCTTAAGATTAGCTCCGTTGCCGATCAATTCGACAATACAGTCTTTGCCGTAATTGTTTTTTAACGCTAATACAAGCGGCGTTTCGCACAAGCCATTCAACGCATGTACAGACGCACCGTCGGTGATCAACCGACGAATAAGTTTCGTACTTCTGTTTTTCTTGCTTAGTGCAGAAAATAAAACTTTATTCTCCGTCTGAAATTTACTACTTTCAACGATATTAGATCCCCTATTTAAAAGTTCAAACCATAAATTTTCATCGGTTGTAGACGCAGCGTTTATCAGAGGTATTTCGCCACAACGATTTTCAGAATTAACATTCGCTCCGCTATCTAATAATAATTTAATCGTATTCAAATCGTCACCGACGCAAAAACGTTTAACGGCTAAATGTAATATTGTATTTTTATAGCCGTCGCAAATCTCGTTTACATTCGCTCCCGTTTCGATAATATATTTTATAAAACTTACATTTCTTTTACTTATTATCGACTGTAATAAAGGCGAAATACCTCTCATGTCAGTACTATTAATATTTCCACCCTTATCGATCAATCGTCGTATCGTATCGATACCGGATCCCCGCATAATAGCGATGTTAATAATGGATGTTAAAATATCGGATATATCAAATATATTATTACTTTCCAAGTAATTTAACAAAACGGTAAACATTTCTTTACTTTTTACTTTATAAAATAAATAATACGCTTTAAAATTTGTCATTAAGGATTTGATTTTCACTTCATCCCTTATCAGTAACTCGTTCACTTCATCTACATTATTATTACATATTAACTTTATAAGATTATCGTAAACCATTTTCAAATTTATCGTTCTAGATATTTTGTATAAAGCAAATAATAACAGAAGACGTCTTTCCCGAGTCGCAAAATTTCAGATCTGAAACAAATAATAAAAGTAATGTTAACCGCAAAATATAAAAAAGGTAACGGATAGATAATTCAGGTTTACAATTATTATGATGTTATAAGTCGTGCGATAAGAAGCCGATATAAAAACAAAAAAAATTCGATGTGGGCACCACGAGACTTACTTGCACGCCTATTAAATTACAAATACACATTTTTTTTAAATGAAAAGTACGTAAAATTTTATTTAATTAATAAATTTTGATATTTTTTCATATATAATTTTTTTATTGTTATTATTGAATTATTTATCGTAAATTTGTTTTACAATCGTTATTAAAAAATCGATATATTTAAATTAAAAAAAAAAGAAGATGAAGTCTGATTCGAGCCGATGTGTCTTCCCTTTCTAAGATGGAAATTTTTCATTAATTAGAATTTCATTCGGCTATAACTCTGGAACCGATGAAAATAAGTACCGCTTATGAAAGATATACGAGGTATGTGAGAAAAGTAATGAGATCGGCAACACAGCGAACGATTTGGCAACGCTGTGTCTACGCTAGGTCTGCGCTAGATCGGTGTGTTCAACTTGTGTCCCGCGACAGGCAAGTGAGGATTCCGAACTTCAACGAAACAGGGCGATTGTAGTCGCGCGCCGCACTACTCTTGGCGCTTTATTTGAACGCGCGAAGATGCATGAACATATCAAGCGATCGGATTTATTATTAAATAATATTAATATTAAGGGATAAAAATTAGGACAAAATTCTATTCTTTGTTTAATACAGCAAATGAAAAATAATAAAATAAAAACAGAAAATAAAAAAAAAAACCATAACCGGATTTAAACAATAAAAAATAAAAAAAAAGAATGAAAAAAAAAATTGAAAATGAGTAAAAAAATGAACGAAACATTAAAAAAAATTTAAAATTGTTAAAAATATAACAAACTTATCTGTAATTTTAAAAACAAATAATAGAATGAAAAAAAAATTATGAAATTAGGAAATTGACCGAAGCTGAAATATCGTAAAATCGTAATAAAGAAAAGTTCACAAAGTAAAAAAATTAATAATATTGGAAAGTAGAGAAAACAATGCTACTATCGGATAACAAATTTATTGCAAAATCGTGTTTTTCTTGTACAGTGGGAGCAATTATGGAATTCGTCGGTTTCTGCCTTTGCTTTTTGGTAGACAGAAATTTCCGTTGAGGATCAAATTTTTGACGTTTCGTTGGCGGTTCTTCTGATGAAAACATGACACTTTGTGTCATAGAATTTGCCGCTCGCATGGTTGTTTGAGTCTGGACTGTTCTGGACATCTTACTAATCAATTCTAAGTCTGTATCCGAATTAGCTTCAGATAGCATATCTGGTAATCGATTCAAGATGCGGTCTTTTTTCCTTTGCAATTTTTTTTCTGTTTGACCTGTAAATTGAAAATAAAAAGTTTCAACTGAAATAATTTTTCGGTTATTCTGTTAATAATTGTTCTTAAAAATGTTGTTTTACCTGATAATTTCTCGGTATTTTGAAGATCTCTGTTATGACTCGTTACAAGATTGCATTGTTTAGGTATTTCCTGCATATAGTCATAAATCAATCGTTAAAATTTACGAGTCACCGTAAAACGACACGTTCAGTAAAACGACACGATGCAAGTTCAGCATCCTCACTTGCCTGTCGAGAGACACAAGCGGTCTGTTCATCCTCTCCACACGCTCAGTACGAGTTCAACCCCGTTCAGCCAACAGGTTATTTTTGACAGCGCCATCGGTGAAATTGTGTTTTTTGTTATGCGTTACGAAAACGGAGCGTCGCAGTTTAGAGCGACTTTTGCAGTCAAGTTTTGCGTTAAACCTGGGGAATCCGCGAGTGTGACCTTGAAAAAGTATAAATAGGCCTATCGGGAACATCGCTTTTCAAGAGCGCAAGTTTTCCGCCGGCACAAATCATTTTTGGAAGGGGGAGAACACGTAGAAGATCAACCTCGCTCAGGGAGACCTTCGACTTCAAAATCTGACGAAAACGTTGAGCGTGTGAGGGTTCTTGTGAGATCAGACGTCGTTTAACAACAAAGATGACGAGTGAACGGTTAAATTTAAACGCTTTCACCGTACATCAAATTTTGACAGACGATTTGGACATGCGAAAGGTTTGTGCGAAATCGGCGCCGAAAAACCTCATAACGGAACAGAAGAACGATCGAAGAAAAGTGAGCGTCGATCTTCTCGAGAGGATCGACAACGACCAAGAATTCTTCAATCGTGTGATCACAGATGACGAATCCTGGATATTTGAGTACGATCCTGAAACAAAGCGGCAAACCGAAGAGTGGCACACTCCGTCATCTCCTCGATCGAAAAAATGTCGAATGAGCAAATCAAAGATCAAAACCGTACCGATTTGCTTATATCACAGTAGGGGTATCGTGCATAAAGTATTTATTCCTCCAGAACAAACTGTCATCCACGTGTTTCACAAAGGTGTCCTTGAAAGGCCGAGGAAAAGAGCGATTCGCGCGAGACCAGACATTGCAGACAAGCGGGTGCTTCATCGTGACAATGCCTCGTGTCGCACGGCCATTTCCATCGGGGAATTTTTGACCTCAAAACGCATTCCCGTGGTTCATCAACCTCCCTGTTCACCTGATTTGAGTCCTTGTGACTTTTTCCTTTTCCATAAACCGAAACGTGTCTTAAAAGGACGTCATTTTGGAACATTCAAAAGACTGTGACCGACCGGTTGAAGCCTTCCAGCGCTGCTACTAAGAGCGGGAACAACGACTCCGCCGGTGTATAGCCGTCCAAGGAAACTACTTTGAAGGGGATAGCATTGTTGTTTGAAAAAAGTAAAAACTTTGGTAAATAAAAAGTTAGTTTCATTACTTTTTCACACGCCTCGTATTTTTGAAAAGCTCTGAATGAAAGGTTATTAGCGCATTAAGAGTTTTGGATTTTGGGGGGTTTTGGACACTTTTGGTTCAGTCGATTGCAATCAAAAAGGGAGGTGCACAATTAGATGTTACAGCAGTCCTAAATCCAAAATTTCAACATCTTACGGCTAATAGTTTTTGAGTTACGCGAGATACACACATACGTACAGACATCACGTCGAAACTATTCAAAATGGATTCACGGCTGATCAAAATGGATATTTATGTTGAAATTTGAAAACCGAAATTTTTCGCGATTACAATACTTCCTTTAATTCGTACAAGGAAGTATTAATCGCTTAAAGATGACAAAATATGTTAAACGTCCGGTCAAAATTTTTTCTTGAACCCGCCTGGACAACACAAAACAATCGACAAACTTTTATTAACCTTAATTAAAGAATTACGGGTTAATCGGTAAATAATTTGATACGATCAGAAATTTGGATATCTTTTTATATCGAGCCTACGTTTAGAAAGTGCATTTTAAAGCGGGTGAAAAAACTATTCTACAAGTCGTGTACGATCCACAAAGAATATATTGAAATATATTTATATTATGAAATATATTTTTAAAAATCACAGTTTAATGAATATCGACAAACCTCCCCAACCCCACCATTTTCTGAAACGTTAATGATAATAAAAAGTACGGACGACATTTATAAATCGATTACTGGAAAAATTCTATAACCACTCGCGGCCGAGTACCCGCGCAGATAACAAGGGACTATGCTTATGAGACCTGTTTTGATGTCTCGATGTGTTTTCCGACTACTAAGGGTGTTTATTTGTATTCTAGGACAAAAATTTCATATGCAATAGCGAAATTTACACAACGGTATATTTATCTTGTTTATGCAGCGGCTGATTTAAAAGTTACTAACCTATTTCCAAAAATTATAAATTTTCATCGTTTTAAAATTATTGATTTTTCAATAAAATATAATGAATTTGTCGTATTTTGTTACTTAATTAGGCAAACAATATTGGTGATGTTCTATGCATATTCGTCTGGATTATTTATTCCTAAATCGCTATTATGTCGGAATAATATTAGACCCGAAAATATGAAAATAGGAAACGTACGTTTCTTTTTTTTTACTTTATTACAAATAATTTATTTTTTCGTTTCAACGTTCCTTTTGAAGGTTATGTGTAAAATAAAAAGTTGTGCGATAAAAAAAAAATCGGATGTAAAGTTTTTCCACGCGCGCTTTGAACCGCATTCTACAAGGACGGGCGGTATGATGAAGCGGGGGGACTCCAATACCCTCTGAGCAAGTAGCGAGTGATACCGACGTCCAAAAGGAAGGTAAACAGCGACGTAGTATGTGAATATTAGCCAAATTCACTAAACTATACTTATTTAGTCGAAGCGGTGATCTAAAACAGTCCGAGAAGAAACGGTCAGAATAATATAGCCGTCAGAAGTAGCGTCAATAGTCGGATGGTGAGGGGGTGAGGGACAGCCTTCAGTGAAGCGGCCGTCTGTCCGTGCTTACGCGGGTGGGCGGCGGCGATGTAGCTGCGGGGCTCCTACGCCCTCCTGCCTTGTCACCCCAGGGGTTATGACGTACTTAATTGCAAAACCGGCCCCGAGCGGAGAGAAACGGTGAAACCGGAGTTTTAGTAGTTAGGGTGCGGGCTCTACAATAACATCTAGCCGAACCCGTGCGAGTGAGTCCGACCCTCCCACGCCTCGACGGGGGTGCGTAAATAATGGTATTTCTCCGCAACATCGATAAAAAAAAAACTAAATTCTAAGAATTAAATACTTCAGACGACTGAAATAGTAATATTTTTTCTATCTCATCCTAGTAAACAAAACAAAAGCCTTTCGACTACAAGACCGTCATCGACGTCTCGTTCTCTGATTTTATATATTTTTTCTTTTAAGACATCAATTTGTGTACGACTCGCTGAAATGCTGTGAGGCTGAAATTTATCTCGTTTTTTTCCTGAATAATTACCCACAATTTACGATGGAATGAATGTTTGTATAGATTAACGGTCATAACGTAAAGGTATATAAATGGACGTAGCGGTAATAAAATCACTGGATGCGTGAATCATTATTATGCTGTAATTTAAAATAACAATGCGCTATTACACAGAAAACGTACCGATGAAAATTGAAAACTAATTAATTATAAGTACGAATTATATCCGTAAAGGGAAAGGCGCTAAGCCGACCTTCTCCGTCAACACCGTAAACATTACTCATCTAGTAAATTAACACTAGTTTCAAAATCACCGCTCGCGCCAGAGCGCGCCTACTGACAGCGGCAATAACCAAACGATAGAAAATATATGAATGTAACTCAATTATTATCCGCAATTTAGTTATATTTTTGTTATGTCGGTAGTACTGTCGCGTTGCGTAAATGAGACAAGCGCGGTTTAATTGTTATGTCTGTGCAGATTTGACGCTGCTAGGTTAGTTCCATTATCGCTACCCTGCCGATAATCGTGGCCGCTCCGCTTTCTGTTAGCACCGAAGAAGAACGACGTTCAGCGATCCTTTTTTTGAGATCGGAAGGCGTATCAGGGGCCGAAATTCATCGAAGACTTTCGGTACAGTACGGCAACAGCGTGTTGCCGCAACGTAGTGTCTACCGACGGATTGAAAAACGGTTCGTGAAAATGAAAAAAAAACGGTCGCACAAGTGTTACGCGCGACGAAGGAGCCGGACGACCGTTTACCGCCACAAATGAGGAAAACATTGAGCGTGCGCGCGACACGGTTTTCTTAGATAGACGAGTAACTGTCGCTGAAGCGGCACATCGTCTGCAAGTTAATCACGATTCTGCCTACGAAATCATCCGCAACAGACTCGGGTTTCATAAAGTCTGTGCAAGACCGGTCCCAAAACGAACACACAGTCGCATAAACAAAACGCGCTTGGACATCTGCCAAAAACATTTGGATCGCTACGGTAACGAATAGGACATCTTCTTAGACAGAATCGGTGACGAAACACGGATCCGTAATTACGACCCGTAGAGTAAACGGCAGAGTACGGAATGGAAACGTCCAAATTCGCCCTGCAAAAAAAAGTTCAAGACCCGACCGTCCGCAGGAAAACTGACGCTTACGGTTTTTCGGGAATCACAAGGCCCGGTACTGGAATACTACGAGGAAAGGGGCGCGACAATAAACAGCGGGCGTTACAGCGAGATGCTTACTGCCGAGCTGAAGCCTGCGATTCGAAGCGAACGCCGAGGACTGCTGTCGAAAGGTATTGTGTTGTGGCACGACAACGCCCGTCCACATACTGCTGCCCGCTCTGCTGAAACGCTCCAGAAATTGAACTTTGAAGTACCGGTTCGTTCTCCGTATAGTCCTGATCTTGCCCCTTCTGACTACCGCTTGTTCGGTCCACTCAAAGAGGCGTTAAGGCGCCGTCCATTTATCTCGGACGAAACGGTGAAAGAAACGGTGCATTCCTGGCTCGCAGCTAGACCGAAAACCTTCTTTTACGAGGGCATCAGGAAGCTTGCGGGACGATGGACCGAGCGCGTTGAAATGCAAGGGGACTATGTTGAAAAACGATGTACATGTAAGTTCGCTATTTGTTTTGCGATAAAATTTATAACTACACTGCGGATAAAACTGACTTACCCTCGTACGTTTCTATCGAATTCATCGACGGATGACGATGGTCCTTGATGTTTTGGTCTCTCTTTCCGCGGAGCTGTAAGAACACTTTCTTCTGCTTCTAAATCTTCCTTCCGTATCTTAGATTTTTTCTGGGCAAAAAAAATTTCACGTTATCATCCCCCGGAAAACAAAAATATGAAATATAAAAATAAAATATAAAATCTAATAAGACGACAACAAAATAAAAACTTACAAATTTAAAAACAAAATTAAAACTCAAACTAAAATACTAAAAACAAAGACAACACAAAATAAAGAAAATTTTAAGAGCTTTATTAAAAAGTATGTAAAATATTAATACTTCGGAGAAATAAAAATCCAAAACTTCTTTATTATTGCCCAGGATTTGAAGAAAATTCACGGGCAATTTAAATTTACGACGCAAGGCCGCATAACGTGTGCATTCTACAAGAATACGATAGATATGTTCCGCTCGTAAACTCCAGTGTAAGTCGTCGCTTTCAGATTTCTTTTCTGAACGGGAAGCTCAATTTTACCCTCGCTATACACCTCATCGCATTTATTTATAACTCTACGAATTATTTCTCGGGCTTCACTGTGTACTGTTTGTCCTCGTTTCAGTTTGGAATTCATTTTTTTAAAAAGCAGTATTTTAAAGAACTGCAGTTACGAAAAAATGTATTCTTCTAGCTACTGAATATTTATAATACGTAAAAATATAATATATTAATATATTTACAAACTAATAAAAATATACAACAAAACAACGCTACGCAGAACTAAATGAATAACAAAAATTACGGAGTAAACCCTTGTCAAAAGCCGGAACGCTTCCTAGCGAACGAACTAAAAAATAGTAATACGGAAGCAGAAAAAACAGACCGCTTGCAAATGCAAACACGATGTTTTTATTCGACAAATAACAGTACCGTTGCTATAGAAACCACACCAAGGACGGTGAATGACCCTCCGCCACGCTTCACCCGAAACTCGCCTTCCCCTTAGCAACCTACATTATCGACGCCTGGAGGCTGGAGTGCGCTGAACCGCATCGATAATAATTTCATCAATAACAGCGTCGTGTTCGTAGTTGTTATAAATACTAAGTAGTGAACTTGTTTCCCGAAAAGTTGTGCTTTTGGGATCTGGAATCCTCAGATGCGGAAAGCTATTTCATTTTCTACTGCAGTAGATGTAATACCGTTATACACAACCAAAATAAATATCGTTATCGGCGTATTCCTTTTCTAAATAAGTGCGGCATTATTTCAACGGTAAACCGATAACGTTCAAACTAAAATTCATAGAAAACTTCGGTAACGACAGCACAGTTCAAATTACCCGAAAATGTACCTGTACCCGAAAATGTATGTGAAAATGTACCTTACAGAATGATTTACACACTAATACAGGTTGTTGATCGGCTGTTGTTATTTTATTGCCACCTTTGAACAAAAAATCTTTTGTATTTCTGTTATTAATAAAATACTTATTATCTAAGTAATTTTAATTTATTTTTACTTTACAATTGTTATTGTAATTTCCATTTTCTTAATTTTTTTAACGGCAATTTTTTATAATGTTTTTTTTTTTAATTACATAAATTATTTTCTGACGATAAAAGTAATGTACTGTTTCTAATTATAATTACTTTTTTTTAACTTTTCTTTGTTTTTACTTTCTTGTACGAAGTAAAGTAAATACTGTGATCGCGGAAAATTTCAGTTTTCAGATTTCAACGGAAATATCCATTTTTACTATTTCGGCGTGACGTACGTACGTATCTAATGACGTGACATACAAAAGATTAGTCGTAGTATGTTGAAATTTTGGAATTAAAATTGTTGTAACCTCTAGTTGTGCACCTCCTCTTTTGATTACAATCGACCGGATAAAAATTTCCAAAAAAGCCCAATACCCAAAAACACTGGATTTTGGAATTTTTCATAACCGTAGTAATAAGACTTCATCGAGAACTTTTCAACGATATATCGTAAGCGATACTTATTTTCATCGGTTCCAGAGTTACAGCCAAATCAAATTTAAATTAATGAAATATTTGGATTGTACAAACGGGAGGGCACATCGGTTCGAATCTTTTTTTTTAAATTTAAATATATCGATTTATTAATAATTATTAACCTCCGATTGAAAAAAAATTACAATAAATAATAATTAAATAATAACAATAAGGCCTCAGATTAACAGTAGAAGGAACACTAAAGAAAACAAACCGACATACTTGGCATTTATAGACATAGAAAAGGCATTCGATAACGTAGATTGGAATAAAATGTTCAGCATTTAAAAAAAAATTAGGGTTCAAATACAGAGATAAAAGAACGATAGCTAACATTTACAGCAACAGTAATAATTGAAGAACATAAGAAAGAAGCTGAAATAAGAAAGGGACTCCGACAAGGATGTTCCCTATCCCCGTTACTTTTTAATCTTTACGTAGAACTAGCTGTTAATGATGTTAAAGAACGATTTAGATCCGTAGTAACAGTACAAGGTGAAAAGATGAAGATTTGCCGATTATATAGTAATTCTAGCCGAGAGTAAAAAGGATTTAGAAGAAACAATGAACGGCATAGATGAAGTCCTACGCTCTTGCGTAGGACTTCATCATTATTTTCACGCGGTAGTTCTTACTACCGCGTGAAAATAAACAAGAACAAAACAAAAGTAATGAAATGTAATAGAAATAACGAAGATGGACCGCTAAATGTGAAAATAGGAGGAGAAAAGACTACGGAGGTAGAAGAATTTTGTTATTTGGGAAGTAGAATTACTAAAGATGGACGAAGCAGGAGCGATATAAAACGCCGAATAGCACAAGCGAAACGAGTCTTCAGTAAGCAATATAATTTGTTTACATCAAAAATTAATTTAAACGTCAGGAAAAGATTTTTGAAATTATATCTTTGGAGCGTCGCTTTATACGGAAGTGAAACTTGGACGATCGGAGTATCTGAGAAGAAAAGATTAGAAGCTTTTGAAATATAGGAGAATGTTAAAAATTAGACGAGTATATAAAGTGACAAACGAAGAGGTGTTGCTGCAAATCGACGAAGAAAGAAGCGTTTGGAAAAACATAGTTAACAGAAGAGACAGACTTATAGGCCACATATTAAGGAATCCTGGAATAGTTGCTTTGCTATTGGAGGGGCAGGTAGAAGGGAAACATTGTGCAGGCAGGCCACGTTTGGAATATGTAAAACAAATTGTTAGGGATGTAGGATGTAGGGGGTATACCGAAATGAAACGACTATCCCTAGAGAGGGAATTTTGGAGAGCTCCATAAAACCAGTCAAATGACTGAAGAAAAAAAAAATTTTTATCTATGAGTTATTAGTTAAATAAAAATGTATGTATTTTTAAAAATGTGTATATGTAATTCAACAGGCGTTGGTGTCCACATCAGATTTTTTCAACTTATCGTACAACATTTTGTTCAACATTAAATTTGCCATAAGTTTTATTTGAAAGTTTCATGTATTTAAAACCCATTTAACAAAGTTACTGTACGTCAACTTAAAAAGCAGGGTTCTTTACCCCAATTTATTGGTTTTCTGCACAGATTTCTCAAAACTACAGATACGATTCTGGAACCTTTTTTATTCGATTTTTCAATTAAAAAAAAAAATGAGAAACCACAAATTCTGTCCCTCAATTAAAGTCCTAAAAATTTCAGTACGATCTCGTTTGACCTGGGTACCTGAAATCCGAACGAAATATTTCGTTAGCTTTAACTTGTCGAAAAAACATTTTAGGATACTTGTTTATATGCATTTATTTATTTATATACAGTAACAACAGATTTACACCGATTTAAAGTTGTAGATCAACGATAAATAAATTTTATAACGTGCGAAAAATGCCATGCCTGACGGGCATTCGAACCCGGGGCCTTCGGATGAAAGGCCGGGATTGCTACGGTTTATACTGTGCGCAAGGAAAAGTTTAACTACGTACATCGTTCGCAAATTCTCTGTTTTTCTCTCTCCCTTATTTATTTTTTTTTAACTGATTTTTTTCTTTTTATCTATATATATAAAAATGAATGTTTGTCTGTCTGTATGTCGCTTATGCCTTCCTAAACCGTTCATCCGATAGCGATGAAACTTTGGGGAACGGTTGACGCATACCAGGGAAGGTTTCTGAATCAGTTTGGACCCGCTAGGTGGCGCTGGCGTCGAGATATTTCATAAATTGTATTTACGGTCCGATTTGCCTCGTATTCAGAATAAGTGTTACTTACACGGAAAGAATTATCTCTGCAAAAAATGAACCCGCTAGATGGCGCTGGGGTTGAGATATTTAGAAAAGTTTTATTTATGGACCGATTTGATTCGTATTCAGAATATGAATATTAGTTACGCGAAAATAAATATTTTTGCAAAAACTATACCCGCTAGATGGGGCCGGTGTCGAGATATTTACGAAACAAACAAACAAATATAGAAACAGACTTTTTTATTCCATATATATATATATAAGGCATGTTCGTATGTGTGTCCGGTAGAGACCAAAAAACTAATGGACCGACTTACGCGCGGGCAAAAGAAAAAAATGGAAAACGGGGAAAAGGGAAAAAGGTGGAAAGAAAATGGGGAAAACGGGAGAGGGTAAAAAGGAAACTGGGAGAGAACTGAGGGAGAAGGGTGAAAGAGAGAAGTTGGAAAAGGAAAAGGGAAAGGAGAATAAGTGTAAGGTAAAATTTGTGATGTTCAGTTTTTAATTTTTTTATCAAATTTTCAATTCTGTTCATTTAAAAACTCTCTCTCTCTCTCTCTCTCTCTCTCTCTCTATATATATATATATATATATATATATATATATATATATATATATATATAGCAATAGCGAAGCATTGCCGGGTCTGCTAGTATCTTTTAAACGTACGACATCGTTTTATTTATTTATTATTTTTTTATATTATCAATAATTAATTATTTTTAATTTAATAATAATAATTATTATTTTTTTATTTATTTTTGATATTATCAATAAATATAATTAAAATGAAAAATAAATTATTATTGTAAAATAAGATAAAAATTAATAATTAAATATTTACCTTCGTCTCTCTTTTTAATCTTTTTTATAATTTATTAAATCGTAGGTGGACATTTAAACTTTAAATACCTCTTAGTTCGGTTTTTAATTCTGTCTCTTTAATTTTTAAATACCATCAGCGATGAAATATTACGTATTTTAATCCATTTAAATTTTAAATACCTCTAGTTTGTTCGATTTTTAATACTGCTTTTTTCTTTTCTTTTTTTTTTTAATGCCGTATTACTAATGAAAAATTATGAATTTTAACCCATTTAAATTTGAAAAACTTCTTTATTTAAATTTTATTTAATAAATGTGCATATATGAATACGAAATAAAATAAAATAATTATATAAAATTTTAATGTTTTACTTAAGTAACATTTGTTTGTGATTTTCTTACTTTTTTTTACTTTTTAATACATTTGAGGAATT
This sequence comes from Lycorma delicatula, assembly GCF_047948215.1. NCBI lineage: Eukaryota > Metazoa > Arthropoda > Insecta > Hemiptera > Fulgoridae > Lycorma > Lycorma delicatula. The sequence continues at coordinate 48,662,259 of NC_134467.1, forward strand.
TTATTACAATAAAATTAAAAAAATCCTTTTCGGCACGCCGGAAGGCGGAGGTAGATTTCACCGGTGCTAAGTAGGGGATAAAAAAGATTTCCGCCTTAAAGTTAACAAAAACTTCAAATTTACTAAATACGATAACGGTTGCGTGTGAAAAAGTTTCACATGTTACGACAAGCCCCATGTTCTTACAATTACAGCAATATTTTGGTCATTCCTTGCCGTAACGGTTAGTCGTACAAAAAATTGTTTCAAAAAAAAGTTTTAGGTAATTTTTAGAGGACTAACGACCACCTTAAACCGACAGGCGATAAAGCGCCTATTAAGGTAGGTACGTTTTTTGTCTTCGAAATCCCATTTTTTTCATCCCCTGGACCAACGGTCGGTTATAGCAAACTTTACTTAGATAAGTTTTATGCCTTTATCCAAAAGATAGTAAGAACTAAACGAATTCGATATTTTACTTAATAAGAAAGTTATAGCGATTTTTTTTAAAGCCACCCGTTCCCACCCCACGGTCTGATTTTGGCCGTTAACGACCTCGACCGAGATTTTTGTCGAGTTATTTTTAGGGAACAATTTGAAAGTGATCGGCAAAATTACGGCAGTTATCGTGTCCACAAGCACTACCGACTAAACCTCCACCCGAGGCTATCCAACCCCGTGACACAGTTTAAAGAAGCATTACTTCAGGAACGGGAAGATCGCACGCACACACACACACACACACACACACACACACAGAGAGAGAGAGAGAGAGAGAGAGAGAGAGAGAGTGAGTGGGAGAGACACAGTGTGTAGGCAACAAAGAGACTGGAGAGGGAGAGAGTGGGAGAGACAGAGACTCATCATACTCCATAATTGCTATGATGCAACACATCATAATATACACCTAAGTTGATATAACTAGATACATCCTTACGACAAGAAGCAGCGTTGACCTACGTCATACAGCATCAATACAAACCATCATCAATCAATCATATCAAAATATCCGCAGCATTACAAATATCAAAAATAATGCTTTTGTTCACATTAAAGTTAAAAAATAGTTATAGTTATAAAAAATAGTTATAGATTATAGTTTAAAAATGTTTTACAGCAAAGTACTTATAGATTCTGGATTAATTTAGCGCTAAATATTTTGGTATACTATTCTTCAAAAGTCGTACAGAAACTCGTAACTCATCCTGGTGTTTAAGTTTATTAATATCCGCTCCTTTATAGATAAGATAATTAATTAAGCCTTCATCGTCAGCATTTAAAACCTTTCTTTTCATTTTTTCTGTTTAGCCTCCGGGAATTACCGTTCAGATATTACTTCAGAGGATGAGTGTAAATGAAGTGTAGTCTTGTACATTCTCAGTTCGACCGTTCCGGAGATGTGCGGTTAATTGAAACCCGGCCGCCAAAGAACACCGGTATCCACGATCTATTATTCAAATCCGTGTAAAAATAACCGACTTTACAAGGACTTGAACGCTGGAACTCTCGATTTCCAAATCGGCTGATTTGGGAAGACGCGTTCATCACTAGACCAACCCGCTGATTTGACAACAGGCTGATTTAACACGTAAATTTTTTCTTCTGGCTGGTGGGTCAGGTACTCACTCACTCTCTCTCCACACACACATTTTGTGTGTGTGTGTGTGTGTATCACCCACCAAAATGTAAAACTCATGTTATCTGCTTTGAAATGAAGTTTGATTATAAAATTTTCCTTTCAACCGCGGTATGCGATATCGAAAATTAAACGCGCGTGCTATCAGTCACACTGTGAAAAATGCGCAGGCGCTAATGAAGAGCTCAGATTAATGCAAAAGAGCCGGAATAATTTTTGTTCTGAAGATATCTTCAAACAACGGGTTTCTGTTGACCTTTGTGAACTAACTACTCGGATTATCCCGTTTCAAGAGTACTTAGATAAACTTACTTCAAGCACGTTTACAGCAGGCCGACCACCGTGGCGCGAGCGGTAGCGTCTAGGCCTTTCATCCGGAGGTCTCGGCTTCGCATTCCGGTCAGGCATGGCATTTTCCGGGCGATCGAGTACCGAGACGCTGCAAGATCGAGTTTAAATATCATTCGTTTATTGAATTCTACCGCTCACCTGTGATATCACAACGTAGTAGTTTGGAGCATTTTTTTGGGGTGGGATTTTGCAAAAATTGTTATTTTTTAATCGTTAACAAATGCGCCTTAGAAAAACATGACCTTAATTAGGCGAAATCCCGAGATACTGAGGGTGACCTAGCTGTACAGCCTCAGCCCTTCGGCCTTTTACGTTTAAAATCTAATAGCATCAATATCCAAAATATGGAAGTAATGTGACCGAGTTTGGTCTAAATCGGCCCGATATTTCGTAAGTTTATTTAGAGGCCGACACTGAACACACACGCGTACATACCAACATTAACATCCGGAAAATTTCCATCCGGTTTTTTTTTTGGGTTCTTTAGGTGTCAAAACGGCGAGATCCAGTGAAAACCGCATACGCCTAAACAGCACCGATTACGATACTTTTTCTTCTAGAGCTATAAAGCTGTCTAGAATAGTTTATTCCTAGAAGGAGCCGACTTTGAAGCTGCCATTTTGGATTTAAAGTAGGACCCACGCCTAAGAAGGTGTCCACCGTGTAAAAGGGTATCGATATTTATAACTGGGGGAAAATAACTTTTTTCAACTTCTTTTTTAAATTTTGAAGCGGAGGGTATTATCTTATTTCAGCGACTTTATTGCCTAATAAAATATATTTTGATAATTAAAAATCTGAAACCGTAAAAAAAAATCCATTTCCCATTTTGGAGCTCCTACAATAAAAAAAAAACTCAAGGGAGTGAGCGGGTTAAAATTAATTTTTAAGAAAATAATTTCCAAACGACGACAATAAATTACAAAAACAATAACTTTTTAAAATTGTTTAAAAAATACAACGATAAAGCTAAAATATTTATCATTTTATTTAAATAAAATAAATTTCGTTTATTTAATTCGAAGATTCTAACTAAAGCGCGAGCACATACCGTATTTAATTCGCGCGGGTATGGGGGTAGTAGCGGCGACGGTCGGCACTAACTAAACTAATGTAATTTTACAAATTAAACAGAACAAATTTCGTAAGTGCGGTCGGCAGAAAGGTGTAGCCGCAAGGCTTAACGCGCCAGGTATCGAGTCAACCGGGCGATCGAGTTCCAGATGTCGCCGGACGAATTAATTTTTTACGATTTAAATATTATTCATTTGCCGGCCTCCGTGTCGCGAGTGGTAGCGTCTCGGTCTTTCGTTCGGAGGTCCCGGGTTCGAATCCCGATCAGCCGTGGCATTTTCACACGCTACAAAAATTGGTATTCATGTCATCCCCTGAAGTAATTCTTAACGGTGGTCTCGGAGTTAAAAAAAAATGAATTTATTTAACCCGATTTTTACGTTTCTTGGCCACGAGGTCAAGAAAAATTTAAATTACTAGTGACCGGGGGTAATACTTGGTATAACTTAATAAAAAACGGGGTTGTTTTATTTGTTTTTTCTTACTCGTTATAATTCCAAAACAATAATAGGTATATAGTGTTAATTTTTTCTTAATTTTATCGATTATTGTGTTCTTGACCCAGGGTCAATAGCCGTTTCTTTGCGTAACATATTCTTGAGCTTAGCGCCAAGACCCGATTTTATGTTATGAAGTTATATATTTATAGCTGCTCTTTATCTCAAGAGTCAATAACGAAAACACGCAGACATAATCGTTCGTGCACGTTACAAGACTTCACGGCTCTTACGTCTTGCGTCGTATAGGGTTATTGAATACAGACATGTTGATTCTTGTCAGATCGTTCGATCAATAATTTTGGTCTTGCAATGCTACTCCTCGGTTTGCAAATAACCATCGATGTAGTTAGTTAGCGTCGGTTTTGTTCTTTAGATAAAATAAGATTAAACCAACCGGGTCGGTCTAGCGGTGAACGCGTCTTCCCAAATCGGCCGATTTGGAAGTCGAGAGTTCAAGTCCTAGTAAAGCCAGTTATTTTTATACAGGGAAAAATAGATTTTTTGATTCACTTATTACGAATGTTAAATTAGTTTTTCAAAATTCAAAATGGCGGGCAAAAATCAACAAAACTTTGTTATTTATTTCATTAATAATTATTAATCTATTACGACGTTGAAAAGTTCTCGTTTCTCAGCATTAAATTCTAATTAAAAACAGCGAAAACATTTTCGGCCTAATAGAATTACGAACATATTAATCAACATATAATTACGAACATATTTTATTTAACATATTAATCGATCGAAATTAAAGCAGCCGTTTCATCAATTCTTTAAATTTATTTTTGTCAGAAAAGCAATTATTTAAACCATTTAATTAAAAAAATATACAAAATTCGTATATAACCGTGTAATTGAATACTTAGACGACATATTTTGAGAACAAAATTTTTTATTAAAATTTTTCATCAAATTAAAAGATTAAATATGATTTTTGAGAGACCAATTACGTTTGACAAAAGATTTTTGAAAAAAAAAAAATAGTTTCGATTACAATGTTGAAGTATGTGGAAAGAACTATCGTCAAAATTTAATTTTTTATTGTCGTTTCCCCCCGCTTGAATGAAGTAGATAATATGTAGATAATACATTTATAATTAATCAAATATTTATTTTTTATTCAAAAATAATTGTAAATAATTTGTTCGTAAATAAATATAACTAAAAATTATGAATAATTAATAATAATTTAAATGTTAAAATTATAAACAAAAAGCCGTCGATTTAATTCACGTTCAAGTCGTCGTTTCTTTATCAGAAGTTGAATTTGAAATACGTGCGTGGCTCGACTGCGAGAACTCGAGCAAGCGATCGGCTTATTTCGGACGAGTTCGTGGCTCCACACCGTCCTGTCACGAGACACAAGTGTACGCAGAACGTGTTAATTCTATCGCTCACCTTTGACGTTACAACAGCTGTACGTCGGTGTTACACTAGCGCTCCTTGTGGTGACAAGGCTTACTACCGACCCGGTATGCCCGCTCTGCACTAATTTATAGCATTTTTTGGGGTAGGGGTACGATTTTGCAAAAAAAACCTTTTTTTCAGATATTGTTATTTTTTAATCGTTAACAAATGCGCCTAAGAAAAATACGACAATTAGGCGAAATCTCGAGATACTGAGGGTGACCTTGCTCTACAGTCTCACTCCCTTGATCTTTTATTTTGAAAATTTAACGAAATCAATGACCCATACGTAAAAGTACTCTGACCAAGATCGGACAAAATCGATGGAGATATTAGGTGATGTAGAGGATGACACCCGAACACACACACGTATGTGCGAACATCCGAAAAATTTCCATCGGGTTTTTTGGGTTCCTTGGATGTGAAAACGTGAAGATCTGGTGAAAACTTTATATACCCAAATCGGACCGATCGCAATACTTTCCCTTCTACAGCTATAGCGCTATCTAGACGGGTAAGTAAAGGTTTTCGCTTAAGCGCCCCAAGAAGAGTATGTAATTTTATTTTGCCAGAACACCCCCACCTCTTTTTCCAATTTTTGCAAACATTTTTCTCCTTAAAGGTAGTACCTGTCTACAAAGTTTGAAGAAAATCAATCGGTCGACAGGGTCCAGAGTTATAAGAATACTGGCACAATCATCTGTCTGAAATTGGGCCTGGGAGAGTTAGAATAAAATTTTTGTCACAATATTTACAATTTATTTTAAACGATTATTTTTTTTATAAAAAAACAAATTTTTAATGTCTCCGTAAGGCACAAAACTTTAAAAAAAAATTTGTTTTTAGATTTATTTTGATCAATCTATTATATATTTTGTTGTTAAAGTTGTAGCTGCTCTAGCTGTACTGTTAACTCCGAGAAAGTAAAAAACTTGAAAATAGTGTTTGGTCATGTCAAAGTTTGAAAGCAAAAATAAATGTTGTTCATTCTCAATTTTGTTGAGAATTTTTGTATTTTTACGCATAAATTGTGTTCACATGCTACATATTTTTTAAATTACTATTTTTCCAGAAAGGTAAAGTCGATATATGGGTGGAATATATTGAAGAGTTATATGGAGGAAATGAATTAGAAAATGGTGTTATAGAGGAAGAAGAGGAAGTTGAGGAGGATGAAATGGGAGAAACAATACTGAGATCTGAATTTAAGAGAGCATTAAAAGATTTAAATGGCAGAAAGGCTCCTGGAATAGACGGAATACCTGTAGAATTACTGTGCAGTGTAGGTGAGGAAGCGATTGATAGATTATACAAACTGGTGTGTAATATTTATGAAAAAGGGGAATTTCCGTCAGACTTCAAAAAAAGTGTTATAGTAATGATACCAAAGAAAGCAGGGGCAGATAAATGTGAAGAATACAGAACAATTAGTTTAACTAGTCATGCATCAAAAATCTTAACTAGAATTCTATACAGAAGAATTCAGAGGAGAGTGAAGGAAGTGTTAGGAGAAGACCGATTTGGTTTCAGGAAAAGTATAGGGACAAGGGAAGCAATTTTAGGCCTCAGATTAATAGTAGAAGGAAGATTAAAGAAAAACAAACCGACATACTTGGCGTTTATAGACCTAGAAAAGACATTCGATAACGTAGACTGGAATAAAATGTTCAGCATTTTAAAAAAATTAGGGTTCAAATACAGAGATAGAAGAACAATTGCTAACATGTACAGGAACCAAACAGCAACAGTAACAATCGAAGAACATAAGAAAGAAGCCGTAATAAGAAAGGGAGCCCGACAAGGATGTTCCCTATCTCCGTTACTTTTTAATCATTACATGGAACTAGCAGTTAATGATGTTAAAGAACAATTTAGATTCGGAGTAACAGTACAAGGTGAAAAGATAAAGATGCTACGATTTGCTGATGATATAGTAATTCTAGCCGAGAGTAAAAAGGATTTAGAAGAAACAATGAACGGCATAGATGAAGTCCTACACAAGAACTATCGCGTGAAAATAAACAAGAACAAAACAAAAGTAATGAAATGTAGTAGAAATAACAAAGATGGACCGCTGAATGTGAAAATAGGAGGAGAAAAGATTACGGAGGTAGAAGAATTTTGTTATTTGGGAAGTAGAATTACTAAAGATGGATGAAGCAGGAGCGATATAAAATGCCGAATAGCACAAGCTAAACGAGCCTTCAGTAAGAAATATAATTTGTTTACATCAAAAATTAATTTAAATGTCAGGAAAAGATTTTTGAAAGTGTATGTTTGAAGTGTCGCTTTATATGGAAGTGAAACTTGGACGATAGGAGTATCTGAGAAGAAAAGATTAGAAGCTTTTGAAATGCGGTGCTATAGGAGAATGTTAAAAATCAGATGGGTGGATAAAGTGACAAATGAAGAGGTATTGCGGCAAATAGATGAAGAAAGAAGCATTTGGAAAAATATAGTTAAAAGAAGAGACAGACTTATAGGCCACATACTAAGGCATCCTGTAATAGTCGCTTTAATATTGGAAGGACAGGTAGAAGGGAAAAATTGTGTAGGCAGGCCACGTTTGGAATATGTAAAACAAATTGTTAGGGATGTAGGATGTAGAGGGTATACTGAAATGAAACGACTAGCACTAGATAGGGAATCTTGGAGAGCTGCATCAAACCAGTCAAATGACTGAAGACAAAAAAATAATTTTTCCAGAAACATTATGTCTGATAATCTAGAAAATTGTTCAAAGTTCTACGTCATAAAAAAATCTGATGTGGCCACCGCATGACTTCCTTGTACACCTATTAAATTACACATACACATATTTGCTACTAAAAATTCCCTTAGCAATTTATATTAGTTTATATATTAATTTTGTTTCAAGTCGCTCAAGTAGATATATGGTGTAAGTGCGGACATCGGTTCGAATCAGATTTCTTAACCGTAAATTTTTTTACCTTTTTTTTGTGTTATAATTGAATTATTATTTATTGTTAAATTTTGTGTTTACAATCGAAGGTTATTAATAAATCAATATATTAAAATTAAAAAAAAAAAGAAATGAAGTCTTGATTCGAACCGATGTGCCTTACCCTTATAAGATCCAAATATTTCATTAAAAATTTTATTTTGCTATAATTCTGGAACCAATGGGGTAGCGGTGGAAGAAACGACAGACAAACCAAATCATTAAACAGCACATTACTGTTCCACGCCGTAATATAATTAATACGTAAAATGAAAAAATCGGTGGGGGGGTGTAGATTTATGTAATCGGCTCGTGGAATATTACCGGTATTTTATAAAAACTAAAAACGGACTTTAAAAGATGCGATACACCTTTTTGATCTAGCTATTGTTTATAGTCGGACGGGGTACCGCCTTGAATGTAAAAAAAATTCTCTTCTTAAAAAAGATTCTAGATCTCTTGTTTTTTTGTTTGGCAATATCTGAATACTTGATTCACGGGTTCAGGAAACGACAATTTCAAGAAACTTTAGACGACGATGATGTAAGTAACATTTCTAGAATCGGGAGTAGCAGTAACGTTTACATACCTTCGCCGATCCCATTTGCCGACAAACGTTGCGATCTAGTCGCTTCAAAAAGTTTCACGTAATAACAAGTTACCTTACGCGTGAAAAATTAATATTTAACTCGTGTTATTTTTAATTTTAAAAACTTATGTAGTTTACTTTTTTACTGAAAAATGTGTGAATGCTTTTTAAAGTTATTCATTTTATCAACGTTTTATTATTTTTAATTATTAAAACTGGTTATAGGTTTATAAATTTCTTAATTTTGACATGCACGTAAGCCTACTTAGATAACCGAGGAGTTTTCAGTAACGCAACAAACAGAAATTTTATGCTATGTACTTTACTATTATTTTGTTTTTTATTGTGTAATATGTCCTTCCTTTTTCCTGTTTAGCCTCCGGCAATTACAGTCAGGTATTACTTCAGAGGAAGAATGAGGATACGTATGAGTGTAAATGAAGTGTAGTCTTGTACAGTTTCAGTTCGACCGTTCCTGAGATGTGTGATTATTAACTGAAACCCAACTACCAAAGAACACCGGTATCCACGATATAGTATTCAAATACGTATAAAAGTAACTGCCTTTACTAGGAGTGGACGCTAGAATTCTGGTCTTCCGAATCAGCTGATTTGGGAAGACGCATTCACCACCAGAACAACCCCGTGGGTTTGTGTAACATGCCGAATTTAATACTACTTTGTGTAACAGATTGTCCAATTACAATTTAAAACATACAAATATTTATTGTTACTTGTGTTTACAAACAAACAATACTCAAAACCGCCTCGATAAGTACAATAGGTTATAAAATAGGTTTAAAAAAATAACCAAATATCACAATTGTACCGGGTGTGAATTTACTCCCAGATGTCACAATTAATTGTGATAGGACTTAAATATCGAGGCACTACGGTTTTCGGTTTTTTTTTTTAAACCGACCGTGTATACAGTGTTACTGCATCCTATTTATGCAAATTATAAAAGGAAAACAAAAACTCTATTCGATCATCAGAAGCCAAAGGGTTAAAAATAAGCAGATACTCTTCGATTCTTTAATGGATAGAATTATTGGGCAAGATCACACAACAAAATTAAATTATTTGAACATATACATCATTAATTAATAATCGATTAAAAAATGTTTTTTACCAAAATATAAAATGATTATAAGCTACTACTTACTATGTATGCTACACAGTAGTTTGTATATACCGATTGTGTTATCGCCTCATGTTACAACAATTATTTATTGTTTCAGAAATATAAAACTAACTGAACCGATACACACATTTTGTGAAAAAAAATATCAGCGTCCACAAATTTTACAATAAATTTACACATGCAAAAATAACACAAACATTTACTGCATACGCACGAGACTAACAGGAAAAGTTGTAATCTCAAAACACTTAAGTTAAACATTTCGACTGAAAAATCGAAATACATCGAGAGATCTTTTTGTTGTTCAAATGATCGAACGAATTATTTTTTACGATCGACAAAAAAATGTTAGGTTATGATTAATTTGTTTTCATCGGTTTTTTAATGATAAATACACATTTGAACTTTTTATATTAATTTTCTTATCGTTCTCACCGACATTAATATTATTAGTGTTATTATCTTGAACAGCGGGTTTACTTATATTATTGCTATAAGAATCGGGAAAAGTTTTATTTAGGAACAAACGTTTGGAATGACTACGAGTTATTTAGCAGCTAGTGAAATATTTTTCTATTACTATAAAAATGATACTTGACAGGATCTAATTCATATATCTAGGCCGATTTAAATATTAATTAATACTTAGAACTTTTGTAACGTCAAATTCAGTTGAATTGTATGTTAAAATTTTTTTTAAATGTTCTTTGTGACCAGTCTCGGTTCTTTTTTGTTTCTCCCCGCCAAAAGTTTGCAAGTTTTTCGCCTCGAAATAGCAGGAAAAACTTAAAGAATACAGTTAGAAATACTGATATTAAGAATAATCAGGTTGGAGAAATAACCCGAACAGACACTAACGTGCTGTTTCATACCGGTCATTTTAAACATGTTCATATAAAAATATAAGCATAATTTCTTATATTACAAATATAATCTAATCAAACTTAACCTACGCTCGCTAACCTCGACTAATTATTAGTAATGATTTGATTATTTAAATAATAAATAACTGCAATAATTACTGATTTTTTATTCGAACACTCATAATTAGTCAAGGTTAGCGAGTGTAGGTTAGGTTTGATTGGATTATATTTATAAAATAAGTAAATATAAATGGTTACATCAGGTTATTTCTCCAACCTGGTTATTGTTAATATTAGTATTTAATACTATCTTGAGTTATTTACAGTGGAAAGATTTGCAAACGTTTGCAGAGAAGAAACGAAAAGTACCCCTTTCTTGCCAAGTCACCTGTATATACTAGGGGGGCGTGAAATCTAAAGTTTGTAGTCGAGGCTAATACTGTGTATATCAACGATTATACAAATATTTCTCGTGCCAGTGTTTACAAAACTGTAAACTAAATTTATTTACGATTCAATCTCGCTTATTTTACAATTTACATTAAAAGTAAATGTTATTTAACAAAGGAATTTTACTCCAAATCGACGTTAAGTATATTTTATTTCATAATATTAATTACAATTAAATTAAAATTATCTGAACTATTTCACTTCAACACATAAAAAGACAAAATTATGAAAAAGTGGTACGTGTAAAAATTTTCCAGATTCCTATTCCTGCAAGTATATGTAAAGATGATTTCACTTAGGAAAGATTTATTCAGTTAAATATGACTAGGTATAACATATTCTGACCGTCTGTGTAAATAGATGTATGAAATAAGATTACATTTGGTTGACTTTAATGTCAGACTGTACCGTTTTCATAACTTTTCAAGTGAACCTCAAGCATGTAAAAACTAATTTAGAAATGAATCATTAAACAATTAAAAATGAATGTTATCAGTGTAAACATAATTTTTGTTTCCTAACATGCGATACGTGATTTTAATGTTTTTTTATGCCTAAAACTAATATGAACTCAGAATTTTTCTATCGCCCACCATTTTTGAAAAAATTTTTAATTTTAATTAAAAGATTTTTTCATTTTTCAATGTATAGTTAGCATTTTAATCTCCTATATTGTATTTTGTTAGCTCATTTTTTATTGTTTAACTTTGTTAATATAATTTGTAAGCTATAAATAAACAATACTAGACAAAGAATTACATCATATCGTAGTCACATATTATGACATATCTAATACTGAAGAGTGAGCCTTCATGGACAACATTAATCATGTCTAAACAGGTCAAAACTTGTAGCTGAAAACACAGCTGTGTTTGTTTTAAGCAATGGATTTAGGAATAAATTAATTTTGTTCAGTGTTATTGCTGTCTTAAGTTTCTTACAGTGCATGTCATAATGCCTTGAAATTGTGTAAATGATGCGGGTGCCTTTTTTTATGTATGTGGTGGTAAAATCAAATAGAAAAAAATAATACACCTTTAATTAAAAAAGCATATCATTTGTTCTTTCAGTGTAAAATTGGTGAGGATAGAACATGTGCTTCTCATATAATATGCACTAATTGTTCTGTATATTTAAGATGATGGCTGAAAGGTACACGGAAGGCTTTGCTATTTGGTGTACCTATGGTTTGGTGTGAACCAAAGGATCATGTTACCTGATTGTTACCTTTGTTTAACAAGTGTGTCTGGAATTTCTAAAAAATTTCAACATACTGTAAAATATCCTCCATTGCAATCTGCAATCAGACCTGTACCTCACAGTGAAATTATTCCAGTTCTTGAGCTGCCTTTGAATGTATGTTTCAAAAGCAGTGATGAAGAATCAGGCAGTACTGAAAAAGACAACAATGATTTTGATTTTGAGTTATCTTCTGATAAGCCACATCTTATATCACAAGGTGAATTAAATGATTTGGTTAGGGATTTAAATTTATCAAAAAATCAAGCTGAACTGTTAGGATCAAGACTGCAAGGTTGGAATTTACTTCAAAAAAATTTCAGGCTTTCAAAGCTGACAAAAAGAACTTTCTCAGTATTTTATTGATGAAAGTAGTTTGGTTTTTTATTGTGCAAATATTGATGAGCTATGTTGCACTTAGGACAAGTTCATAAACCTGAGAACTGGCGCCTTTTCATAGATTCATCCAAGTGTCGTTTAAAAGTGGTTCTACTACAAAACTGTAACAAATATCCTTTGATACGAATTGTTTATAGAAATTTGAAAGTCGGGTTCCCGTTGCCCTTAAAAATGAAGGAGAGGTATACCATACCTCCAGATCGTGTATAAATCTATACAAGGACCTTCCCTTAGTCATGATGTGCCATTCTTGCTGCCATGCTTCCATCACGAGGCTGTAAAGCCTCCTCCAAAGGCGGAAGATGGGCAACTGTTTGAAATTTAGAACCGGTGCATTGAGATCACCGTTCCGCTCTGGTACCGGCCTGGCTAGAAACCGCATCCCAAATACCTCGGCTTCCCTCTTCGTAATTTCCCCATGGTCACCCGAACTTTCACAACTAAATCGATTGGGAGAGCCTTTCCCAATACAGTAGTACCCTCGTAGGAGGTTGTTTTAAAAGCACCAGTACATACAATTAAGGCTCTGCGCTGGGTACTTCTTAAATTTTGAATAAGTGCTCGATTTCTTTCCAACCTATGCGCCCAAACAGACGCCGCGTAAGAGGTCATACTTTCGAAGACACCTCGCTACACCGTGTACAAATGACAGCCCGACAGTCCATAATCCTTTCGAGCAATCCTCCTAAGCATGTGCATTACATTCCGTGATAATTAAAGTTCTTAAATTAGTTTTTGTCATATTTCATAACATAGATAAAAATATGTAGAAAAAAAAAGGGCAAAATGACAAAAGTTTAGTGAAAAAAAAGGGCATAATAATAACCGCTAAAATAACAGTTAAGGGGTTAAAAACATTATTACAAAATATACCATTAAATATCTGTCTAACTGCTAAAAATGAAAAAAAAAAATTCAACAATTAAGACAAAAATAAGCCAAAATAAAAGAATTTTTTTTCTTAATATAAATTTACTGTCAATGAAATATTGTAAAGGTTATAAAATAAATATATATATATATATATATATATATGTGTGTGTGTGTGTGTGTGTGTGTGCGCGTGTGTGTGTGTGTGTGTGTGTGTGTTGCAATTTGTTCAACTAATGATTAATAAAGCTACCCCATCATCGCACAATAAGATGAGGATTATATTTGACATGTAAACAATGTGTAGTCTTGTACACTTGGCCTACTGGTTGGTCTAGTGGTGAATGCATCGTTGCAAATCAGCCGATTTCGAAGTCGAGAGTTCCAGCGTTCAAATCCTAGTAAAGGCAGTTATTACTTTCATACGGATTTGAATACTAGATCGTGGATACTGATGTTCTTTGGTGGTTGGGTTTCAATTAACCACACATCTCAAGAATGATCGACCTGAGACTGTACAAGACCACACTTCATTTACACTCATACATATCATCCTCTGAAGTAATACCCAACTGTGATTCCCGGAGGTTAAAAAGGAAAAAATCTTGTACACTCAGGTCGACCATTCCTGAGAGAATGTTTAATTGAACCCCAACCATCAAATTACATTGATATCCACAGTTTAATGTTTAAATTCGCATAAAAGCAACTAGCTTTTACTAGGATTTGAACCTGAGAATCTTATACTTTGAAAATTAGCTGATAAACAACTGATTTGTGACAAGTAGTGTTTCCACTAAAATCAGCCTGGTGGTCTAAATATATAAACTGTACATAGTCAAAAATTTACATATTAGGTAACAACAATGAAAATTTATTACAATAGGATGCCAGTTTTTCAGATATTCAACTTACTGCAGTGCTTAAATTAAGACTAGGCAATTTAAAATCTATACGTTATTTGAAAAATTAAAACACCATTCAAATAAATCTTTGCTTCAACATGCTTTTTTTTATTGATCTTTACTTTACTGGGTTTTTTAACCTACTGTTTTGCAATTCATTTAGCAAAAACATATTTAGGCCTTAGTTATAATCAAATTTTTACATATTGTATTTTTTGTACGATATTACTGTTTTTTTTTCTTACATTGTGTATACATTACAAATCTTTCTTTAAAAGCTTTTATTTAACTCCTTTAGGAATAATCAAATCTTACAACTGCTATATCTTTTGATCTATCGTATGAAAATGATTGAAATTTGGTACATGTATGTAACTTCGATGACAAAACAGCACTACGGTGTCAGAATTTGATATGACCCACCCCCACGCTAAATTCATGTATTTATTAGTTGAAAATTTTAATTTCTCATGAACTATCATATGAAAATGATTGAAATTTGGTACATGTATGTAACTTCGATGTGTAAAAATAAATATTTTTACTTTTTTTTTAGTCAAAAAAAAAAATTAAAAAAATATATTTGATTACATATAAAAAATTATTATTTAAAACAGCTTTTATTTAACTAATATTAATATTAACAAATATAAAAAAGCACTGAAAAGTAAAAAATAAATATCTTAATAAATAACCAATAAATAAATGTAATAAGTATTAAATTTTAAAATTAAAAGTAATGAAAATATTTAGGAAAATATTTTTACCACAACGATTTAACAATCTTTCACAATCAGATTTGAATGAAATTAATAATTCTGAAAAAGTTTATATAATACATAAGGGTTTGAAAAAACCGTCTACTGGTCATAATTTAGAGTTTACATGCGGTATTGATGTTAAGTTGTGTATATTTTAGAGATGTAACGTATTCGTTTTGTATGAAATGTAAATTTAGAACTCCATCGCGTAATTGCGTAGTAGTTGAAAAAAATAAAATACGATCTAGTTGCAGAATTTGTAAGGAAACTAAATTAAGGCATATTTAAAAAAAAAACTAAACTAATTAACGAAATCTAACAGGCTAATAAAACGGATGTAAGTTAATTTTTATTATTTTTTTTTCATATAAACATCTCAATTCTAACGGCATATTGTGATGACCCCAAGCCAGTGTATTTAACCCATCGAGTTGTTCTAGTGGTGAACAGTAAATCACTTCGTAAATCAGCTGATTTGGAAGTCGATAGTTCCAGCCATGATGAAAGTAACAAGGGGTTAGCATCACAGGATTCGGCGCGCATGCGTATACGCTCGTCCAAAAATCTCATTTTCTACCGGGTTATTTGAACATATAAGTAAGGGATTTTGGGACAAAAGTTTTTAGTTGTACAAAAATTTTAAATACATGATAATGATTAAACGAGCTAACAATCGAATATTTATGAATGATTATTCACTTTCAATATGAATTAGTATTATTTGGAACTGAAAGTTGTAATATTTATTAAAAATAATAAACATTTTTTTTTAATAATCCTTAATAAAAATAAGTATTTTATACAAGTCTATTGATTCTTAAGAGTATTGAAATTGATTGTTAATTAAGATTAAATTCAAAATAATGAATGAAAACATAAACAAACTAACAGGGGACACATCTTATGAAGTGCAACTGACACAAAGTCTTAGTGTAGCGTGTGTGGCTCTATGGTAACGACTCCTTTTGCTATTCCTGGGGTTCGGCATCGAATCACCGATAATTTTTGTTTTTTTATGTTCATAAAATATTTTTTTTACTAATATTATTTTCCATTTATTATGTGAAACTATTTAATGCTGTTAAAATGGAAAATCAACTAAATGGGAGATAACTTATTTCAAAATTTTATAAATAAAGATCTGATATTATTTATTTTGGTCAATCTTCGGAATTGATGATTTTTTAGTTTAATTAAAAATATTATCGCAAAACAATTTTTGAAAGAAATTGCTTTTAATAATCTAATTTACACGGGAAAATGAGATATTACTTATTTTTTTACGGATACCAAAATGAATATTACTTTATAATACTGAAATAAAAATAAAATAAAAAGTTGTTGTTTAGTGAAAAATAATTTTATATTCAATAAACATATTTTTCTAATGAGTCAAATGAAATGCAAGGTATTTTCTAGGTAAACCATTTTAAACTGCGTGCAATAAAGATAACAATTGTTCTGCATTCAGGTTTGATATCTTAATCCGTTTTGTTTTATAACTCTGACTCATTTTTTTGCCTGGACAAAGCAGAAAAGAATTTTCTCTCTGAAGACACAATTCTGTTTTAGCTTTTACACGGATAGTTTGTCTCTGAACTTTCTCGATTTTATAACTACTCGCTATTAAACAGTGTTTTTTTTTATACAAATTTATTTTGATACAAATGTAAATATGCCGTCGTGTTATTTCCCCAATTGTTTGAGCAGAACTGATTCGCCAGCGAAAAAGAACGTGAAATATTTTCCGTTCCTGGAGAATGAAGCATTCTAAAGTGTGTGGCTACAAAAATGCGGAAAATCACGTGATAATATAAAAATTGAACATGGTAAGTTCAAAAGTGTGTTTATCTGAATTTAAATTTTGATGAAATAAATATGATTAAATTTCGAACTCAAATGCCTGTATGGGAAAAATGAAAAGAATATATTACTGGCTAATCGATCAATGGAATGAAATGTTTACTTCCTATTTATAAATATTAGAGTAAAAATCCACAATTCGACGCCAATTTTCATATATGTCAATAAATTTTATTCTTTTATGTTTCAAAAGTTTTTTTTTTTTTTTATAATTCTGCCTTTAATCACATTGATGTCTTGCTTCTGTTTGTGTGCCAACCGCATAAACGAATTTAAACATCATGGCGGGAAAAGTATTTTTGGACGAGCCACTGCGCAACGCTGGGTGAGCAACACCTTGTTACTTTCATCATGGTTCCAGCGTTCAAATCCTAGTAAAGCCAGTTATTTTTATAGGGATTATACTAGATCGCGGATACCGGTGTTCTTTGACGGTTGGGTTTCAATTAATTACACATCTCAGAAATGGTCGAACTGAGACTGTACAAGACTACACTTCATTTACACTCATACATATCAAACTAATTCATTGTGGGAAGTATTATCTGAAAGGTAATTACCAGAGACTGAACAGAAGAAAAAGTATTTTTATTATGCAATAACGGAATTATTTCAGTCATGACTGAAGATGCAGGATCCCTCAATAGTACTTAAATGAAAAATTAAGGTAAGATATGTCTTACCTTAATTTTATGTCTTATATATTATATATAAAATAAAAATTAAACAAGAAAAAATATACAATATGAACATTTTCAAAACTGGTAGGGCACAAAGATCAGAACATATGAAAAAGTACTGAGAGGACACCGCAAGGCCCAAACAGCCCCATCAAAGAGACTTGGATAATGTACTGACTAAGTGATGTTATGTAACCATATAAGATAATATAAACCATTTGAGGTACACAAGAAGCACCAGTTAGAACTTTCTTTCTTTTTCCTGTTTTGCCTCTGGTAATTACCATTTAGATATTACTTCAGAGGATGATATGTATGACTGAAAATGAAGCGTAGTCTTGTACAGTCTCAGTTCGACCGTTCCTGAGATGAGTGGTTAATTGAAACCCAACCGCCAAAGAACACCGGTATCCACGATCTAGTATTCAAATCCGTATAAAAGTAATAACTGCCTTTACTAGGATTTGAACACTGGAACTCTCGACTTCCAAATCAGCTGATTTGGGAAGATGCATTCACCACTAGACCAACCCGATCGGTTCAGTTACAACAACTGGTTTGTGTTGGGTTCAGTTACAAGTACTGCTTTCTCTGAAATTAACACGTTCAGTGCTAGAGGAGTATCAAGAAACGATCAATATGGCTGACTTTTTTCTAAATTCATACCTTTAAGACCTTTATCAATGCCACTGTTTGTTTTTTTTTAAGTTTAGTAATGCTTTTTTGGCCAGAAACCGACAAAATATTTAAGATGCCTCAGTGACATCACCTGCTACATAATACAGACCTAATACATCATCTGACTAAATATCATCCATTCTTCCACTATAGTCTGCTGTTATTTGTAAATAATGAAATATTTATGGCATCGAAATAATTTAAATTCTTTATCAAAATATAGGCTTTTTTATATTTAAATATAAATTTTTGTGTTACGAGTTATTTTGCAAAACATGAAACAATAACAACAAACAACAAAATAATTATAGTGTTATATTTTCATTAGTTTTATTCATACTGTACAATCTACAGTAATAGTAGCATTATATTATGAACTTTGTAGACAAAACAAAGTTAATTGTTATACTGGGCAAGACATAAAATAAAAACACAAATATCAGAATTGATAATTATTAATTTTATTATAATAATCAAACAATATGTTAATACTTTATCAAAGGCAATCTTAATACATAACAGTACTGAAAAAACAGTTCAAAGGAATAACAAACAGTAGTAAATATAATAAAATATTAAAATGGAAATATTAACAATAAAAAATTGAAACTAAATGTAAACTAGCCTACATTTATGTACTTATGTACTAGCCTAATGTACTTATGGTAGATATCAAAACAAGGCGATAAATTAAGAGCTGGTTGCAAAGGACACAATAAGCAATAATATTGGGATTCTCTTTTGATTAAACTTTTTTTGCACGCACACTAGAGATTCATCGGTTTCCATTTGCTGCGAAATATGAATTTGGGTCTTGCCAATGCCTCTACAAACTACTAATTCCAGCCTTATTTTCTATCGGTTAATACAGATTAATTTTTTAATAAGAAGTCAGTAATGATGTTCTTACACTTAAATTTCACCTTACCTATCACACAACTGATAAAATTAATTTTAAAAAAATAACTAACAACTGAATGCAAAATAATTCTGTAAAAATTTATTGAACATTAAAAACATGAATTGTAGCGGTATAATATTTGTAATCCATTGTGCACTGAATAAGTATGAAAGATTAATTAACCGGTCAAGCAGACAAAGGTAACTTTTACTAAGAAACATACCTGAGTCCAGATTGAATATGGAGAGGGAAAAATTACATACTTGTATATCACAACAGCTATAACTTCAGTAAAGAAATGGACATTTGATGGGCTGATAAAAGGTATTGGCATCCAGGAAGGATGATAAAGACAATTATTCCCTTAATACCAATGTCGGTGAAAGAAGGGATGTAGATTTAATTTGCAAAACCGTCATTCATTTCCTCTAAATTTACAGTTATTAGTAGTTTTCTAAAAACTTTAATTCTTTAATGAAATTTTTTTTGTAGAAACTATTTCAGAATTTGCAATGTAATCTCAGAGCCATTTCAAATAGGTTATTTAGCAAAAGAATGTTGCTCTACATAATTTCTATATATTTTCATAAGTTGTATAGAGAGTGTGATAAAACTGTATCGAAAAAAGTAATTTACCAGTGGAAAGTATAGTTTACAAATCTCCAAGAGAACATACTTGTAAAAAATCTGAACTATAGTTCAGATTTTTTAAAAAAAAGGTGAAGATAAATCTAAATAAAAAACTATATCCTTGCTTCCATTAAACCTAAGGCATTTAAGATGTAACAGATGTAATTAGTCCTGATATATTAGATGGAATGGAAAGAGATAAATAAAAGAACTCAAAGCTAGCCTACTTGTAAAAAATCTGAAATTTAACCTTACCTGCAAAAATAAAGGTGAAAATAAACCTAAATGAAAAACGTTATCCTTGCTTCACTAGAACCTAAGATATTGAGAACGAAACAGATCTAATCGGTCCTGATATTAGACAGAATGAAAAGAGAGATAATAAAAGAATAATGTCAGAAACAAGTTTTCTGAATAAGAGCATTCTATGTTGAAAGAAGAATCGATTAATTTGAGATCCACATGTATTTCAATGGTTTTTCTAAAGTGAAATCTTGACATTGAGTTCAACAGACTGCAAGCTCAAGAGAAGTGACAGCAGAATAATGATTAGTTAAGACTAGAGAGGACCACATACAGAATCTTCATACAGTGTTAACAGTAATTACTGCTTTCAAAAATTGAAAGAATCATAACTAAAATGATGAGCATCTTATCTTATCTTATCTTAGCATCTTATCTTTTATAAATGATTAAGCAAAGATATTTCAACCAATAACATGATTGATTAGTAATCCTATCCATTTTATTTGTAAAAGTTATATTAAAATTAATGTTAATTTGAAATACAGACTGAGTTAGTCTAACGTTTTTCTCAGCCGTTTGAAAAAATTTCATTCTTACTAATCTCTGTTAAAAATGACACTAATAAAGCTCAGGCGACCAATAAGATTTTAATATAACATTTGATGTTGATGACTTAATATGAAATGACATTCCAATCGATAAGGTGTTGCGTTGAAGTAAGTGAATCTAAATTATCATTTTTTTGAAACATAAAATTTTGCTGAATTCAATAATGTGATACGGTAACTGATAAAATTCATTGAAGAAATGCCTTATCGTTTTATTTTTGTAGTGGATAGTCGCATATTCATAGAATATATATTCATATTCATATAATAATGCATCTATATTATATAGATGCATTATTTTTTAATTAAATATACATAACCTTGAAAATAAATGATTTTATCTATGGAAAGTAATAAAATTTAATGAAGAAAAAAAAATCATTCTTTATTCATGTTATTTCTTATTCCTGTTTAGCCTCCAGGAATTTCCGTTTAGGTATTACTTCACAGGGCGATGTGTGAGTTTGAAGTGTAATCTTGTACAGTCTCAGTTCGACCATTCCTGAGATGTGTGGTTAATTGAAATCCAACCACCAAAGAACACCAGTATATCCATGATCTAGTATTCAAATCAGTGTAAAAATAACTGACTTTACTAGGACTTGAACGCTGGAACTCTGGACTTCTAAATCAACTGATTTGGGAAGATGCTAGACCAACTAGACCAACCTGTTGGGTTTTCTGTAATGTTAGTTTAATTTGAAATTATGTAATATTACATGTGAAGTTGTAATTGACAAGTTGCATGCATCAATGTGTTTATTTCAGTATATGAAAAAGTTTAGTTTTATTTGAGAATATATATATATATATATAATAAAAACACAAAGTACTTTTGAGGTGATCACATTTAATATGAATACAAACATAACCTCACAAATTGGTGAGTTTAAAAGAGTGAAATTCTTAATTCATATTTCTAGTTAGTATTTTTTTAAATGCTATAAATTTTTTATATGAAAATGAATACGATGTTAAAAATAAAAATTCAACAGGTTTTTCTCAAAGTGAAAGTGACAGAAGCTTAACCAGCTTTTGTCTTCAAATAACGCTGATGCTACATTTTAAGGAAATAATATTGACTGATGTGAAGTAATAATATTCTATGATTTAACGTAAAATAATGCATGATGTTAGGTGGTCTAATCCAGAAACATGAATTTGCATCCATATTTATACATGTATTGTCTTTTAATTTAACTAATATTTTTATGAGTACAATATTTCTGTATGGCACATATTTGAATTTAAATAAAGTTTTCTGAATTTGTTTCATTAATATAAATATAAAAGAAATCAATAAATCCTTAATACATTAATCTGTAACTTACTGATTCTTTTATTACACAAATCTTTTTTGTATAAATTTTTTCCCAGGCCCTCAGGAACAGAGGGAAAATAAATGGAGACATATTTCACCAAACAACAAGTAAATGGAGAGAGATTCTGGCTGAACCGTAGTTAAAAATAAAGGAAAAACTTAAACAATCTTCAATATATTGTATGTAGAATACTGATATTCTAATACTGGAAAAAACAATATTCTAGTATCAAGTTGGGATTCTAAGTACAAATCTTAAAATGTGAGATCTGCTCCCTGCTAATTAGCTTTGTGAGTGTAGATCTATTAATACTTGGCTTGTCTTTTGGTCTGTACTCGACTAGAGGAATTCTTCCTACACGTGTAAATTATTCTGTTATAAAATGGCAGAAAAAAGTGACTTCATTTTTCTGGGACCCAAATTATTGTTTAAGGTCGATATACAAGAAATTAAAACACAGACTTTGCATATAAAAATTAAAGATTCAGTTGCTACTGATGAAATTCCTTTGTCAATGCTTGAGTCATAAACGACAAATTTAATCGATAAATCTTTCATTAGTAGAAGATTTATCAGTAACCTCAAAATCTCTTATTATTTTGTAAAAGAAACTAAAAGTATTTAATTTACAAAATTAAAGATTAATTTTCTGGAAAAAATGACCGGTAATAGATTTACAAATACTTGAAATACATGTATCGATAATAATCAGCGCGGTTGAAATTCTATCGAGTTTCAACTGTTGAAAACTACTGAAATAACTATTTCTCAGCCGAATGTTTTTTAAATAACAGAAAAAATGCGTAGCCTTGATTTTTTTTTTTGTAGGTTGAACCATTTTCTCTTTCTTTGGCACAATTTCACACAACCACCGTCGTTTGGTCTCCGACATGTAACGGCGAATCTGCGTTTCATCTACTGCAATAGAACGTTGAAAAAAATCAGCGGAATTATATTTAAATAAATTTATAATAGCCTTGAGAAGTTTACGGTCAGCTTTTAACAAATGCAGCAACCATAGAGCAGAAAGTTTTTCACACCCAAAATGTTTATAGGGGTAGTGGGCACATCTATTGAAATATTTGTGATGTCAACAAGCTCATGCGCGTAATTGTAGCAAACGCCGTCAAGAGTCGGTGGTCATTTAATACAACATTGTGGATTATTTGAAGATTTCGTCAGTCTTAGCAGGTTTTGGATTAACCTTACCAGTCGCCGCTTGCCCGTACAAGACGGCAGTGTCGGGCTCGCACCGACTAAAACCCCTCCCCCTTACTTAACTTAAATTATAATTTACCGAACTTGACCTATAACTAAAATTATATTTTAACAAACTTGACCTAAACACTAGCGGCTTTAAATCCTAACCTAAAGGAGTGAGGTTAGCTTGTAATATAACCCCACTAAACTACAGCCCCGCTGACGGCGGCTGGCAGAGCTTTCCCCCTACGGAAACCAAAAAAAAAAATAAATAAAATACAAAAAAATTCAGTAATGAATGTAAATTATGTCCGTGAATTTCTTGATAAAATAAAACAAAAATTATGAAAATCGTATCGCTATTTACAAAAATAATTGCTTCCAGAAGCCCGATAGTACATAGCCTACAGTATCCGTGTTAAAAATAAATCCATCCGTATTATCAAATTATTATTATTTTATAAATATTAATTTATTACCGACAAATCAATCCGTATTTGTTTTTGGATAAAATATTTCATATCGGGTAAATGTTTTCTTTAAATTTACGTGTAGGAAAACACTCCCCGTGTATTCTTAAATACTGCACCTTGTACAGACGGTTCTTGATTAATTAATAATTAGAAATTTAATGAGACACACAGACAGACAAACAATCATTTTTATATATATCGATTCAATAACGTTTACTTTCTTAGCAAATGTTAAACGTTAAATGTTCCGTGCATTCGTAAAAAAAAAAGCACGTAAACATCAGAATGTTTCATTTACTAAACGATTTACACGAATCGCATTTACCGGTACAAAACAAAATTCTGACAGCCCGTTTTGGTATAATTTTTTAAACTTTTTCAAGTAATCGCAAAACACGGTATTATAGTTTAAATAGGGTTTACGTAATCGAAATAAACGGTAACGATTAGTTTTTTTTTAAAGCACTGTAGAGTAATACAGTGTCATATGACCGAATAAATGAAATCGGTTTAGCATCCGACGAAAATTTATTACTTCAATTATGCGGTCCAAAAATTTTACGTAATGTACAACATAAATGTTACTATTGACGGGAATAATATTTACGTAGCGACGTTATTTCTTACTGAGAAACGATCGCGCAAATTTTATCCGTATTTCAAGTTAACGTTAGGATTTGCTTAGTGCGATCGGTAACTCTATATAAGAATTTAATTTCCACGTGGAGGTTTACAAACGTTTTTTTCTATTTTGTGTTGTTTTCGTTCGTCGACTAATGCGTAATGCGTGTCCGATTTGATTAAAACAGAGTCTACAATTTATTTGCGATTTAATTTGTATTCAAATTAGCGATTGCGTATATCTAAGCGGGTTTTCAAACAACGAGACTCGTTTTCAATAAAGATATCTGTTATATAACTAATTTGCAAACGTATAAAGTTTTGAAAAAAGTTGTTTTTTTCCAGGTATATTTCTGTAAACAACGTTAGGAAAAATTCATTCTGTTCATCAATAACGGTAAAATTAATAGTTTTTCACGTTTATCTGTTGTAATTTGACGCGGTAACTTTTGTCGTGTAAAATGAAAGAATAATAATTAAAAATTAATAGGGATAAAAACAAGTTAATAAATAAAAAATACAAAAAGAAATTACAAAAAAATATATTTGATTACGTAAAAAATTATTTTTTAAAAACGCTTTTATTTAACTAATATTAATATTAACATTAATAAAAAAAGGAAACAAATTAGAAAAACCCTCAAAAAGGAAAAAATAAGAATTAAATCAAATTGAGAATTTTAAACACAAGAATATAATATAAAGGGTAATAAGGAAACTGGAAGTGTGATTAGGGAGAAGTTGGAAAGCGAAAAGAGGAAGGAGAAAATTTGTGAAATTTTCAATTGTGTTCATTTAATCTCCCTCTCGCGCTCTTTCTCTTTCTCACTCTCGCGCGCGCGCTCTCTCTCGCTCGCTCACGCTCACTCACTCTCTTTCTCTCTCTCTCTCTCTCTCTCTCTATATATATATATATATATAGCAATAGCGAAGCATTGCCGGGTCTGCTAGTATCTTTTAAACGTACGACATCGTTTTATTTATTTATTATTTTTTTATATTGTCAATAATTAATAAATAATTATTTTTAATAATTTTTAATTTAATAATAATAATAATTATTATTTTTTATTTTATTTTTATATTATCAATAAATATAATTAAAATGAAAAATAAATTATTATTGTAAAATAAGATAAAAATTAATAATTAAATATTTACCTTCGTCTCTCTTTTTAATCGTTTTTATAATTTATTAAATCGTAGGTGGACATTTAAATTTTAAATACCTCTTAGTTACTTCGGTTTTTAATTCTGTCTCTTTTAATTTTTAAATACCGTATCACCGATGAAATATTATGTATTTTAATCCATTTAATTTTTAAAAACTTTCTTTGTTTAATTTTTACCAAATAAATGTGCTTATATGAATACGAGATAAAATAAAATAATTATATAAAATTTTAATGTTTTATTTAACTAACGATTGTGATTTATTGGTTTTTTTGTTTAATAATTTTTACTTTATACATTTGAGGAATTTTATTATGATAAAATTAAAAAAATCCTTTTCGGCACGCCCGAAGGCGTAAATAGATTTCACCGTTGCTAAGTACCGGATGTAAAAGATTTCCACGTTAAAGTTAAGAAAAAACTTCAAATTTACTCGATACGACTAGTCGCATGTGAAAAAAAGTTTCACGTGTTTAGCGTACAAGCCCCATCTTACAATTCCAGTAACATTTTGGTCTTCCCGTGCCGTAAGGGTTGGTAATACCAAAAATTGTTTGTGAAAAACGTTTTAGGTGTTATTTAGAGGATTAATGACCGCTTTAAACCGATTCGATTATGCGCCTATTAAGGGAAGTATGATTTCTTTGTCTTAGTAAGCCCATTTTTTTAACCATCTGGACCAACGGTCGGTGATATCAAAATACTTTACTTAAATAAGTTTTAGGCCCTTATCCAAAGAATAGTAGGAACTTTAAACGAATTAGTAGGTAGCTTTCTTTCGAAATCTACCTAAACGTCTTAACGA
Organism: Lycorma delicatula; assembly: GCF_047948215.1. Lineage (NCBI taxonomy): Eukaryota > Metazoa > Arthropoda > Insecta > Hemiptera > Fulgoridae > Lycorma > Lycorma delicatula. The sequence goes on from NC_134467.1 coordinate 48,688,588, forward strand.
ACGATACGTTAAGCCGTTAACATCATATACAGAGTGTACCACGAAGTTCTTCGTAGATTTTCGTAACTAATTCTATTCGTGAAAATAATGGAAAAAATTCACCAACAGAAATGTGTTAAAATGCTTCGTTAGCGAGTTACGGCCGGTAAAAGATTTCGCTCGGATTTCAGCTATTCCGGTAAAATGAAGTCGTACTTAAATTTTTGGGATGTTAATTAAGGGACAGAATTAGCGATTTATTATGGTTTTTTGAGCTGAAACGTCGAATAGAATGGGTCTGAGAACAGTATCTGGAATAGTTTTTGTACAATCTGGAGTGAAAACCGATAGATAGGGGTAAAAAACCCCGTTTGACGTACAATAACTTTGTTAAACGCGTAATAAATACGTAAAACTTTTAAACAAAACGGTTTAAGATGCGTTTAGTAAAACGAAGAAGAATTCGAATTTTATTTAGAAACAGTACGATACTACATTTGTCAGAAAAGTATTTCTTTCATGTAAACAAAATCCAAATCCTTGTTTCGCGATGAGAATAATATGTAAAAACAAAATTTACGGATAAAAACTGCTGTTAAAAAGTTAAAAAAAATAAATACTGGAAATTAAAGAATTGTAAAATAGAAATAAAAAAATAAAAAAATTACTTGGATAATAATTTTTTTATTAATGATAAAAATACACTAAATTAATCTAAAAATTATTTCAAAGTCGGCAGTAAAATAACAATAGCGATCAATAATGCGCACTACTGTAGTAGGGTTTAAATCGTTCTGTAAGGTACGTTATGTGTATCGGGTGCTGTAAACTAACCCATCGGGTTGATCTACTGGTGAACGCGTCTTCCCAAATCAGCTGATTTGGATGCCGAGAGTTCCAGCGTTCAAGTCCTAGTAAAGTCGGTTATACTAGATCGTGGATACCGGTGTTTTTTGGCGGTCGGGTTTCAATTAACCACGCAAACGACGACAAACCACGCAAAATTAACGACAGCACGCTGTGCTGTCGTTAGCGAAGATATTCTATGAATTTTAGTTTGAACGCCATCGAAGTAAAGTCGTACTCGTTTACAACAGAAGAATACGCCGATAATGGTATTTATTCATTTTAAACGTATTAAAAACGTATTATGAAATACGTTTTCCGAATGGCCGGATTCCAGATCCCAACACAATTACTTCGGGAAACAGGTAGGCTACCTAGTATTCGTACCGGCTACGAAATATCTGTCCAATACGACGTTGCTAATCGATAAAAAAAGTGTATTAAAAGTGGCGCGCTCATTTTTGAACATTTATTATAAAACTGTACACGTACAATGCACTTCGGTACAGTTTACTATTTCTAAATAAAATTTGAATTTTTCTAATTTTTCTTTGTTTTATTCATCGTCGACGTACACCGTTTTATTCAGAATTAAATTCTCTACAAGTTTTGTTTATAAGTTTTACGCGTTTATTACCCGTTTAACAAAGTTATTTTACTTCAAAATTAAAAAACAGCGTCTTTTACCCCAATTTATTGGTTTTCACCCCAGATTTCTCAAAACGTACTAAGATACGGTCGTGGTACTTATTTTAATCGATTCTTCAGGTCAAATACCACGAGAAGTCACTAATGTTGTCTCTTAATTAACGTTCTAAAAATTTCATCGGGGTATCTCAAATCCGAACGAAACCTTTTACCAACCATTAACTCACAAACGAAGCATTTTAGGACATATGTTTAGATGAATTTTTTCCATTTTTAAAAGCTTTTATTAAACTCGCTTTAGGAATAATCAAATCTTGCAGCTGCTGTATCTTTTGATCTATCGTATGAAAATCAATGAAATTTGGTACACGTATGTAACTTCGATGTGTAGAAATAAATATTTTTACTTTTTTTTTAGTCTTAAAAAAGATAGAAAAAAAAACAAAAAAAGTATTTGATTACATATAAAAAATTATTTTTTAAAAAAGCTTTTATTTAACTAATAATATTAACATTAATAAAAAAAGTAAACAAATTAGAAAACCCCTCTAAAAGTAAAAAAATAAGAATTAAATCAAATTGAGAATTTTAAACAAAAAAATATAATATATTACTGAAAAGTAAAAGATAAATAATATAAATGTCTAATAAATAAAGGTAATAATTATTAAATTTTAAAATTAAAAGTAATGAAAATATTTAGTTAAATAAAAGCGTGGCGCAGTTTTTAATATTTAGAAATTTAATTTTGAAATAACCTTGGAAATTCGACGTCTACCGTGCGGTATAAAAACTAAGATTTTCTTAGTAATCCTGTAATTTACATTTCTTGTAATTAATTCGTTGTCGCAGATTAATTTGAAAGATGAAAGGGGAAAGGGTTAATAAGGAAGGAGGAACAGAAAGAGAAATGACGGAAGTAAAGAAAGATAAAAAGGAGAAAATGAAGGAAAGAGAAGAAAAAAACGGGGTAAACAGAAAGGAAATACAGTATAAATGAAAATGGAAAAACTGGAAAAGGAAATGGAAACGAGAAAAAAGGGGAAAGAGAAGAAAGAGGAAGGAGGAAAGTGAAAAAGAAATGAAGGAAGTAAAGGGAAACGGGTAGAAAAAGGAGAAAACTGTAGAAAGGGAAGAGGGAAAATGGTGAAAAAAGGAAAGATAGGGAAAATGGAAAAAAGGAAAACAGGGGAAAGCAAAACGAGAAAAGGGAAAGGAGAAAAAAGGAAGAGGGAAAGGAAAATGAGGAAAAGAATAAGAAAGGGAGATAAAAAGGAGAAAATTGTGGAAAGGGAAGAGAGGAATGGGGGAAAGAGAAATGGAATGCGGTAAAAATGAAAATGGGAAAAGGAAAGCGAGGAAAAAAAAGGGGGGAAAATGTGAAACGGTCACATACACTGAGTCGGTGATAATTTTTTACAACATTGTGGATTTTTGTGAAGATTTTGTCAGTCTTAGCGGGTTTTGGGTGTCCTGAGCTTTTATCGTCTTAAACTGATGTGCAGCCACATTTAAATTCAGCAAGCCCACTTTTTTAATTGAAAAAAATGAAGAATCCTTAAAAGTGAATTTAAAACTTTTTATGCCTGTTGGAATTACCCTTTTTAACATATAACAGTTCAAAATTAATAAATTTTATCCGTATTCCAAAAAATATCAAACTTGTTTGTTTTATTCTAGCGCTATACAACCGTGAGAATAAACGTATGCATCTGATACTTCATAGCATACCATCTAAAGAATCATACTTAAATAGTAATTTGGTCATAGTTGCATCACATCTGTGTTGGTTCGAGAACTTTCTGAACAGCCCAGGTAAAAGATTATATATATATTACATTTTAAAATGTATTTAGCGGTATATATTTATTTATATGCAGGGTAGTGCTCTCACTGATTTAAACCTTTCTCCCATTCTTACACCTAGATTTCTTTTTTTTTTTGTTTTGCGTAGGAGGAGGGTAAAGCTCTACCAGCCGCCGCTTGCCCGTACAAGACAGCAGTGTCGGGCTCGCACCGACTAAAACCCCTCCCCCTTACTGAACTTGACCGAACATAACCCCCTCCCTCAACCACCCTTTCGGATGTCGCCTCCCGAAAACGCACGATACCAATCAACTTCTAACTCTTCTTCGCCTAACTCTCCCTCACCCAACTCTTCTTTGTTGGGGTCTTTTTTTGGGATTTAATTGCTGAAAAAGAAAAAAATACACATCTCAAATTTCTTAAAAATAAGGTTATAAAAATGTTTCAGTTTAGAAAAATAAACTAAAATATTATTTTCCAAAAAATAATATCTAATAAAATAACTGATCCCATCAGAGGATTACAGTAATATAAATTATAAATTTAAAAATAAAATCGATCTAGAAGTTTAAAGGCCTCTCATAGGCGGTCTGTTCCTTCAGTACTGTATCTTTGTTAATTTTTAATTTATGAAATTAAATTGTAGCACTAACATTTTAGTTATCTCAAAACATATTGGCGTCAATATTTTATATTATCTTGTAAGAATACAATTTCATAGCGTATACTACTACAGTATATATATATATATATTTATATATACTACTACAGCATATATATATATATTAGTTTTTATTATTTATTGAACATTAAAAATTATGAAATTAAAAAAATTATTTCAGTACTGCATTTCAATACATCTAAAATAACGTGGAACGATTCGATTAACTGTAGAAAAAGTGATCGATATTAAAATTCATGTACAACTATAAGCCATTTACGGTGATGAAATGGAAGACTGTGAGTAGGCGGACGATAAAATTATACGCATCAGAAACCGGTAAAGCAAGTATTAACGATAAACTTCGTAGCGCTCAACCGGTTTCTGCGATCGATGAGAAGCACAAAAAGAATGAGGATGAATCGTTTTAAAACGATCATAGCGCCACATTACAAGTCTTTGCCACCAAATAGGAAAATAACGAACAGAACATATTAGCGCACAAGCAAACTTACACAAAAAAATCTTGTAATACCAACGAAAGGAATCTTGTGATCAGATAACATATTCTCGTTAGGATATATTTTGATAAGAGAGATAACTTTCTTTTCAATATCGCGACAGAAATTGAAACTTGTCTGGATCATTATGGTTCGAGAAAAAACGGCAAAGCACGGAATACCGGCGCTATTGTTCTCACAATAAAAAGAATTCAAAATGCAATCCTCTTCAAAAAAAAAAAAAAAATCCGGCGTTCTGGGATTCCAAACGAGTGTAAACGATCGATTACCAGCAGGCCGAATCGACTACAAATTCTGCGCAACACATGGAAACATTAAAACACCTTCGGAGATGTACGTCTTGTAATATACCGTGGAATCGGTAATTCCGCAACGCGATAATGCTCGATCATTAAGGACATTCATTTCACCACATGGAATGGAATGCAAAGTTGGCGGGAGTTTATTTCTCCCTACTTATCGCAGAACCTGGACAGAGTCCCTTGCTGCTGGATGATTCTAATCGGGCTTGTTTTTTTTGAAAGGGTTATTTTAAATGGCGGGTCTAATTTTTTAAGTTTTGTTTATTATTTAGTGATTTTAAGACGGATTTAGTTGCATTCCAATCCGTTGTTGAACCGGCGTTATCGAACCCATTTTTACGGGCCGACCGCGGAAGGCTAGGCTTATGAAACCTGTCCTCCTGACGTAATTCCCCTTCAGACCGTTTACTGAAGTCCTTTCGGTGATAACGCTTCATAGGCTAGCAGGAATACGCCACAACGGGGCACTAACTATAAGGAGGGAGCAATGGGACCCCTACTTCAGAGGAGTCGCAATTGCTGGTTTATTTTACTCTACTTGTAAGTTTTAAAAAGGAGAGGTTGTGTAGAAGCTCTTCAACCGCTTCTGCTGTGGCTGCCCATTTCACCACAGGTGATGTGAACTGAGAAGCTTGTGGATCTAGGAAAGACTGTCAGAATTCTTCGTCGACAGAATGAGAAAATCGGTTCACCATTAGGTGAAATGTTATTTTGTAAAAGGTAAACCGTTAATCAAAACACAAACAATTTATAAAAAATACGCAAATTTTCATACTTAATAGAATCTGTTTATTTTTATAGCGATTGCGTGTTGCATCCCTTATATTAGCTAATTTAAATTTTATACATAAAAAACCATAACTCAAATCACACATGTATGATTCAAGAGAGGTTTCAAAATTATCAAATTAGGGATAAAATAGCCGATAAATCTATATCTCCTCAAAAATATATTATACAAACACAGTATATACAGTAATTAGCTAATGGACTCTTTAAACGTGAGTAAAACATATATACTTTTGGAGTTATAATAATTACTATACGTAATGGTAATGTTTTTTTTTTTTTTTAATTAGTTACTTTGATAAGTTGTTTTACTTACGCATGTGGGTGGGATGATGAGATGGAACACGAAAAGTAAACTCATAATAATTACCAGTTCAAAAAACATGGTGTTGTCCAATGAAAGATAATATTATGAATGAAAGTATAAATGTAAAATCAAATACAGAAATATGATAAATCAAGTCCCATAACGGTTACTCGAATAGTTTTTAAGATATCAGACGTAAAACACAAAATTCGGTGTCAAAAAACAAGTTTTTTTTGTTAGGTTTGTAACGCAGTAGCTTCGTTAAATGACTTACAAATGCAAAAGATTTAGTTACAAAAACTTGTAAAGAATTTAATGTTGAGAAAACTAAAATAAAAATGTTAAAAAATCGGGTTTTTATTGAATCAAAATAGACAAAAAATAGAGAGAAAATTGTATTCTGTACCTAATAAACATTTTTAATACAGCAATAAATACAAAAATAAAATACATTAAATTATAAACGGGGTAACAGAATAGCAAAGCTCAATTACACTAATTGTTCGAAATTATCTCCTTCAGAATATACACAGCACTCTGCCCGACGTAAAATATTTCCGGCGACTTTTAGTATCATCTTGGGATAGTTTCGTACAAATTCAATAGAATTTCGATTAAAATACGATTTTAATGAATAACTCTTCTTTAGTATTAACTTTTGTCGGAATATTATCGTTTTCATGCGGCTCCAAATGAAATAATCGAGTGGCGTTAAGGCAAGTAATCCAGGTGATCAATCGATTGGTACAGCGCGTAAAATCCAGTTTAAAAAATTAGCATTCAGGTGATCTCTAGCTACTAAAGAAAGATGCGGCGTTGCAAAATCTTGCTGGAAAATCATTTGTAATCTAGTTCGTAAAGATACATCTTCCAAAAAACCCGGAAAAATTATTTATCAAGAAATTAACGTATTCGATAACGTAGGCTGGAATAAAATGTTCAGCATTTAAAAAAAATTAGGGATCAAATACAGAGATAGAAGAACGATTGCTAACATTTACAGGTGTCCAACAGCAACAATAATAATTGAAAAACATAAGAAAGAAGCCGTAATAAAAAAGGGAGTCCGACAAGGATGTTTCCTATCCCCGTTACTTTTTAATATTTACATAGAACTAACAGGTAATGATGTTAAGGAACAATTTAGATTCGGAGTAACAGTACAAGGTAAAAAAATAGATTGCTGATGATATAGTAATTCTGGCTGAGAGTAAAAAGAATTTAGAAGAAACAATGAACGTTATGGATGACGTCCTACGCAAGAACTACCGCGTGAAAATAAAAAAGAACAAAGTAATGAAATGTAGTAGAAATAACGAAGATGGACCGCTGAATGTGAATATAGGAAGAGAAAAGATTGAGGAGGTAGAAGAATTTTGTTATTTGGGAATTAGAATTACCAAATTTGGACGAAGCAGGAGCGATATAAAACGCCGAATAGCACAGGCAAAACGAGCTTTCAGTCACAAATATAATTTGTTTACATCAAAAATTAATTTAAACGTCAGGAAAAGATTTTTGAAAGTATACGTTTGGAGCGCCGCTTTATATGGAAGTGAAACTTGGACGATCGGAGTCGCTTTAGCTATTTTTTTTTTTTTTTTAGGGCGAAAAACGGTTGAACGTTATCATCGCCCGGAAAATAAATAAATAAAAGTAATTTAAGGTTTTTAGATAAAATTAAAACTTAAAACTACTATCACACAAACAAAATCCGGAATGGGTGTAAAAGGCCCATTCTCGGATAACAAAAACACTAACATGTAACTTAAAACTATGTTAAAAACTATCACATTAAAAATAAATAAAACTTAAAACTAAAAAAGGAGATAAAACTTAAAACTATTACGTTTACAGTCTTACAACTAATATCACAAAAATCTTACAACTAATATCAAAGACGAATTTAAAAAACAAACAAAAAAACAAAAAATATGAATATATATAGAAAAAAAAAAAAAAATCCGATAGGGAGTGTAAAAGGCTCGCTACTCGGATAACAAAAACAATACATAGGACAATACATACAATTACAAAAGAATACATACTTATTAAATTTTTTGCATTAACCCTATACTACGTAAAAACATAAACATCCGGTTTAAAACCTCCTTATCGTCACGCAAGATACCACGGTTGTTACTAGGTAGTTTAAATTTACGACGCAGTGCCGCATAACATATGCAGTCCACGAGTATGTGGCACACAGTCACGCGGCAGTTGCATCTTGCGCATAGAGGTGGTTGTCCTCTTGTAAACAGGTACTCGTGTGTGACTCTCGTGTGTCCTATCCGCAATCGACAGAGAACTACTTCCTCACGCCGGGGTTTTCTGTATGAGGAGTCCCATGGTAACACAGAATCTTTAATCTGACGGAGTTTATTATCAACGGTAGCCGTCCAATCACCTTGCCACCTTGTTCTTAATAATTGTTTTACATAGTTAATGAAATCAGAAGTAGCAACTCGGGTGGTGAAAGGAGGCTGGTCACATGCTTCTTTGGCAGCGGAATCTGCATGTTCATTACCTGGAATCCCTACGTGGCTAGGGACCCGGCAAAAACTTAATTCTGTGTTGCGATTATTCAACTCGGCGATTGCGTTGTAAATTTCAATGACGATAGGATGTTTGGAATAAAGGTTTTTTAAGGCTTGGAGAGCACTACACGAGTCACTGCAAATAAGAATTTTTCTATATTTAGGGTTAATGATATTTAGAGCCTTATTTATAGCGTATAGTTCAGCGGTAAACACACTCGTAATACCGGGTAGACCAAACATATAAGTTCTCTCATTAACAACAAATGCACACCCAACTGTATCATTTTGTTTCGATCCATCAGTGTATACAACCGCGTCTGGTTTCATCTTGGAGAGAACACACTGAAACATTTGCTGAAAGACAATAGATGGTGTTGATTGTTTATTGTATGTGGTCAGGTCAAAATTAAAATTTATAAGGTTTATTCTCCACGGAGGATATGAGCAAGGATATATAGGAAAGAATGACGGTTTGTCAACATTTATATGCTGCAGCAGACGCCAGGTACGGATACCTACCGGTGCAGTACGACGTGGATGGTCCTCATACTTTCCTAGATTAGGATTTCTAAAGATGACTCAAGAACCGGGTGATTTGGTTGTCCTCTGAGACGAGCAAAATACGATAATAAAAGCTGGTCTCGTCTATCCCAAAGTGATGGTTCACCACAGTCTACCAGTAAGCTTGCGACAGGACTAGATCTAAACGCGCCTGTGGCAAGCCGAAGGAAAGCATGATGTACACTATCCAGCATTTTAAGCACGGTTTGACGAGCTGATGAGTAGGCCACGCAACCGTAATCTAAACGGGAGCGAACAAAGGAATAGTAAAAACGTATCATACATGATCTATCGGCTCCCCAGTTGGTGTTAGTAAGGACTCGCATCATATCTAGAATTTTGGAACATTTTGTTTTCAATTCTTTTAAATGTTTGACCCAAGTAAGACGGCTATCAAAAATTAAACCTAAAAACTTAACGTAAGTAGAGATAGTAATAGTCTCACCGTTCAGAAAAATTTGCGGAATAGAAGGGTTTCGTAGCCGAGAAAAAACTACACATTTTGTTTTTTCGGATGAAAATGTGAAACCAGTAATCCTGGACCAAGCTTCAAGGTGAGATATAGTGTTCTTCAGTAGTCTCTCTGCTGTAGGTGCCGAACGGCTTGCAATGTAGATAGCAAAGTCGTCAGCAAATAGAGAGCATGAGACAGGAGCCTGAACACATTTGGTAATATCATTTATGGCTACAGAAAATAAGGTGGCACTTAATACACTATCTTGGGGCACTCCATTCTCCAAGATGACACTATCTGAGAGCGAATCATCCACACGAACACGAGCCGTTCGGTGATTTAAGAATCCCCGGATAAAAGCAAGCATATTGCCCTTGATTCCCCATTTTTGAGAGTGTTAAGAATACCACGTCGCCAGGCTGTGTCATACGCCTTTTTTATATCGAAGAAGATAGCGACGAGGTGCTGCCGATTTAGGAAAGCGTTTTGTATGGCTGTTTCCAGTGACACTAAATGGTCAATAGAAGATCGTCCTTGACGAAAACCACACTGTTCTGGAGATAGAAAGCCATGTTTCTCCAAGTACCATGTAAGTCTGCGGTTTACCATTCTCTCCATTATTTTACACAAAACGCTTGTTAATGAAATAGGGCGATAGCTTGAGGGGTTCGTCTGGTCTTTACCAGGTTTTAGTACTGGTATAATAAATGCTTCTGACCAGCCGGGTGGGAAGACTTGTTCGGAGAATAAACCGTTGAAAATATTCAAAAGTTGTTGTAGTGCCGAATTAGGAAGGTGTGAAAGCATAGAAAGGCGAATGTTGTCCGGTCCAGGGGAAGTGTCCCGTGAATTTTTAAGTGCATGTAACAATTCTTTAAATACGAATGGAGTGTTTAATTCACCAACCGAATCACCAATGTTTAACGATAATACTTCTATTTGTATCTTGTATCTTTGAAAATCGTTATTATATGATGAGGTGAGAGACACCGAGCGGAAAGATTTTGCTAGACTATTTGCCACTTCCGAGGATGATGAAAGGAGTTCTACTTCATCAATAAGACCAAGAATAGATTGTTTCGGTGATCCGAAGATTGCACGAATTTTCTTCCATACAGTAGACGTGGAAGTAGTGCGTGAGATAGTGCTCACGTATTTCGTCCATGAATTCCTCTTAGCGTCCAAGAATACTCGACGGCACACCGCTCTAGCCCTGCGGTGTAAATTTAGATGTTCTGTTGTAGGCCTACGATTAAATTTACGTAGTGCCTGCCGTCGATTCCTAATAGCATTTTTGCATTCATCGTTCCACCATGGAACGAAAGGACGTCTAGGATTACCCGATGTTTGTGGGATATATCTGTTGGCATTCTTAAGTATCATGGACGTAAAAGAAGAATATTGGTCAAGGATGTTCGCTCCATCGTCATACTGAGATTGGAATGCTTTACGGTATCCGTTCCAATCTGCCTTTTCAACAATCAATCTCCGTGGCCTTCTTTTAATCTCGCAGTCTACACCGAAACTAATAATAATTGGTCTATGATCACTGCCGTGAAAGTCATCACAAACCGACCAATTAAAATGAGGGAGTACATTCGGTGAGCATATGGAAAGATCAAGGTTAGATACAGTACCAGTTGATAAGGACATAAATGTGTGTGATCCATTATTCAGTAGGCAAAGGTCAAAATCTTGTCTCAATCTGTTTATCATATTTCCTTGAGTGGAGCAGAAGGTTGAGCCCCAGGAAATATGATGGGCATTGAAGTCTCCTACTATTAACGATGGAGATGGTATTTGTGTGAGGAGATTTGAGACATCTAAAGCACTGAACTCAGTGTTCGGTGAGAGATACAGATTGCAGATATGCAATTTGAAGGGAATAGAGACCTTTACTGCAATAGCAGGAATGACAGTGGTTAGTTGAATTCTTGTAGCTGACACCCCATTCTTCATGAAAATCGCTACTCCACCACTCTCCCTACTGTCTACTAGGCAGTCGTATCTCTCGCAGAAGTATCCTCTAAGTGTAATTCGGTCATGTTGTAGAAGGTGAGTTTCCTGGAAACACATGATTAGTGGATCATGTGTGTGCGCTAGTACTCTAATATCTTCAATGCGGGACCGGATACCTCTAACATTCCACTGAATAATGTTCATAAGTGTAAAAAACAAATAAAAAAATAAATTTCGGAAACTATATAAAAATTAGTTGTACGTGATTCGGTTTTTCTTTTTTGTATTTTTTATTTTAAAGAACTCCGATGCCCTAGGGTCGGGTGGTTCTTCAACCATATCCTCCAGTATATGAGGTGATGGTGGAGGAGATTTATTTGAATGGGATGCTGTAGTTGACATCCCAGAAGAGATAGTTATGTGGGTTCCCTTTATGGGGAGCTTATTAGGTGGCTTACTGCCAGCTGTGATAGTCGCTATTCGTGGCGGTACGACTTTGGGAATAGGAACTTTCGTATGTATCATACTGTTTGATTCACTAGCTGCGACGCAGGACTTTTTATTCATTTTTGTCAGCTCTGAGATAGTGGCTGTAAGTGAAGCTACTTGATCAGATAGCATCTGAACAAGTTTTTTAAGCTCATTGCAGGATCCGCACTGCTGATTATTAGCATTTGTAGGAATTTGTTTAGTTGTAGCGGTGGCAAAAGATACATCTGGTTTAACCAGGTTCCGTGAGTTGTTTATCTTTTTATATTCTCTACGTGCAGCCGGAAAAGATAGTTTTTGCTCCGTACAGATTTTGAGAATTGCCTTTTCTTCTTTAAAAGTTGGGCAATCTCGGGAGCGGGCTGTGTGTGGACCACTGCAGTTTGCGCATTTTTCACTTTCTTCGCAGTTAGTGTCATTGTGACCTTCTTTAGAACATCGAGCACAGATCTCCGTTTTTGTACAAGATGTTGTAGTATGACCAAAACCTTGGCATCTGAAACATCGCCGTGGGTTGGGTATGAATGGTCGTACCCGAACCGAGAGGTAACCCACTTTAATCTTTTCTGGTGGAACAGGGAGATTGAATGTTAATATAAGAGACGGTGTCGGTTCTTCTGTTCCGTTCTGCCGTTTCATTATACGTTTCACTTCAACAACATCTTGGTGGCAAAGCTCGTCAACTATTTCATCGATATGTATATCTAAGAGGTCTCGACAAAAAATTACACCCCTGCTCGTATTTAAAGTTTTGTGGCTTTCAGCACTTATATTTATACCACCCATATTACGGAGACGTAAGATTGATCGACTCTGTTCGTCGTTGAATGTTTCAACCAGAATCGATCCGTCGCGTAATTTCCTGATGTTCTTCGGGGAGCCACTTGCACCTGTTAGAGTTTTATTTATAAGGAAAGGTGAAACCTTTTGGAGGGAGCCACCTTCCTGACTATTTCGGAGAACAATGAATCGAATATTTTTAGTGTTCAAGTCTAAAGATTTGTAGTTCTCTTCCATAGGACTTTTATCCTCGTCAGACAAAACTGACCGAGGTCTCTTCGCAAGACATAATTTGGTGGTTTTTTCAGATGGACCACCAACCATCATTGTGTTTATTGTTGGAACTGAAATTTTGGTCCCACGAGTACCGGCGAAAAATGGACCACTCCAGCAGAGCGCACGCGTACTGGAGCTAGAGCTAAGTACAACTGGGTTCGCCCTGGTGCCCAGTGGACATCGTTCGAGACTCACTACGTAGAGCCATTCACCCATCGGCACGATTTGTTCCCACCTTGGGTTACGGTTGCGTTTCGTAAGATGTCGCAACACCACCGAGTGTTAATGTAAGAAATATCAGTGTAGGATGTTGTTGTGTAATTGTGTGAGTGTGTATGTTGTAATTTATGTAGTGTTCTTGGTGTAGTATATGTGTATAATGTAAAGTGTTCTGCAGCTCACTGTATAGTGGGAAGAATAGCTGCAGAGGCTAGGCCCGTGGGGACGCCAACCCCCAAAGTCTTAAAGAATAAGACACCCCGTCGGGGAGCTTTAGCTATTGGAGGGACAGGTAGATGGGAAAAATTGTGCAGGCAGGCCACGTTTGGAATATGTAAAACAAATTGTTAGGGATGTAGGATGTGGGGGGTATACCGAAATGAAACGACTAGCACTAGATAGGGAATCTTGGAGAGCTGCATCAAACCAGTCAAATGACTGAAGAAAAAAAAAAATTCGATTCATATTTTTTCTATAAAGTACCAATTCTTATTATAGAGGATTTAACTGATCCTGTCTAATCGTTATCCGTTCTTAATTAACAATAAAATAAAAATTAAATGAAAAATGAATTACTTGATAATGAAGAAATCAGTTGTAGGCTGTATTCAATTGGCAATCATAAAACACTTGTACCGAGCCAAAAATTGATATCTTTTGCGAGATAACCTGAAGTTTAACTGAAGCATGCCACAAATTAAATCTTCAAGTACCCGCAGCACGGAGAACCAAAAAAAATTTATGCAAACACGTGTCCTATGCACTTTTTAGTATTCGAAGAATTTGCCACTGAATTCAATAAATACTTTGTTACCGTGTTAAATCAAATTTTATCCCGTAATTCATATAGATTTAAATACGTCGATACATTTATATCATTTACAACCTTTTCATGTCATTATTACGTACATATTATATTACTTTGTTTTAAGTTACATTTATTATATTTTAGTTTAACATCTTTTAAAGGTGATGAACTATATCTTTTTACTAATCAGTAGCACATTTAAAAATACAAGAAACATTTTATAAGTAAAATAATATATTATAACAACTGTTGAACTCAACTTGGATCAGTATAATTGTATAATTTATATAAAAAAGAAGAAATGATTTACATAGATTGTTTATCATAAGAAAGGAGGATATGAAACTGACAATAACTAAAAGTTATGTTATTTCAAATGAAAATATTTTCACGGTACCTTATTTTTCTGTTTAATTAAATTATTCGATTTGTTCCTGTTATTAGTAAAATATTAAACGGTTGTTTTAATAATGTTTTATGCTGTATACATTTTATCACATTTTCTTATGCATCTATTATTAACTCTTCCGTAATCCAGAGTTTGATTGGCTTTGAATTTCGGATATAGCAACACAGCTGATCGGTAATGATCTCAAAAGCAATAAAAACATCATTATGCATTTTTGCATAAATTATGCAATGTATTTCACGCATAGCGATAGAATCATTGTAATAAGGATAAAATCATAACCTAAACCGACAACGATTGTTAACGTCTATATGCCTACAAGCAGCCATGATGATGATGAGGTAGAATGTGTATACGAAGAGATTGATGAAGCAATTAAACACGTAAAAGGAGATGAAAATTTAATAATAGTTGGAGATTGGAATGCAAGCATTGGAAAAGGCAAAGGAAGGAAATATAGTGGGTGAATACGGGCTGGGCAAAAAGAATGAAAGAGGGGACCGACTTATAGAGTTTTGCACAAAGTATAATTTAGTAATTGCCAACACCCAATTTAAAAATCATAAAAGAAGAATATACACTTGGAAAAAGCCAGGCGATACTGCAAGGTATCAGATAGATTATATCATGGTTAAGGAAAGATTTAGAAATCAACTCGTTGACTGCAAAACTTACCCTAGAGCAGACATAGATAGCGACCATAATTTGGTGATAATGAAATGTAGATTGGGGTTTAAAAACCTGAAGAAAAGGTGTCAGATGAATCGGTGGAATTTAGAGAAGCTTGAGGAAGAGGAGGTAAAGAAGATTTTTGAGGAGGACATCGCAAGAGATCTGAGTAAAAAAGATAAGGTAGAAAATGTAGAAGAAGAATGGGAGAATGTTAAAAAGGAAATTCTTAAATCAGCAGAAGCGAACTTAGGCGGAATAAAGAGAACTGGTAGAAAACCTTGGGTTTCAGACGATATATTGCAGCTGATGGATGAACGTAGAAAATATAAGAATGCTAGTGATGAAGAAAGTAAAAGGAACTATCGGCAATTAAGAAATGCTATAAACAGGAAGTGCAAATTGGCGAAAGAAGAGTGGATTAAAGAAAAGTGTTCAGAAGTGGAAAGAGAAATGAACATTGGTAAAATAGACGGAGCATACAGGAAAGTTAAGGAAAATTTTGAGGTACATAAATTAAAATCTAATAATGTGTTAAACAAAGATGGTACACCAATATATAATACGAAAGGTAAAGTCGATAGATGGGTGGAATATATTGAAGAGTTATACGGAGGAAATGAATTAGAAAATGGTGTTATAGAGGAAGAAGAGGAAGTTGAGGAGGATGAAATGGGAGAAACAATACTGAGATCTGAATTTAAGAGAGCATTAAAAGATTTAAATGGCAGGAAGGCTCCTGGAATAGACGGAATACCTGTAGAATTACTGCGCAGTGCAGGTGAGGAAGCGATTGATAGATTATACAAACTGGTGTGTAATATTTATGAAAAAGGGGAATTTCCGTCAGACTTCAAAAAAAGTGTTATAGTCATGATACCAAAGAAAGCAGGGGCAGATAAATGTGA
Organism: Lycorma delicatula; assembly: GCF_047948215.1. Lineage (NCBI taxonomy): Eukaryota > Metazoa > Arthropoda > Insecta > Hemiptera > Fulgoridae > Lycorma > Lycorma delicatula. The sequence continues at coordinate 48,704,519 of NC_134467.1, forward strand.
AGAATACAGAACAATTAGTTTAACTAGTCGTGCATCAAAAATCTTAACTAGAATTCTATACAGAAGAATTCAAAGGAGAGTGAAGGAAGTGTTAGGAGAAGACCGATTTGGTTTCAGGAAAAGTATAGGGACAAGGGAAGCAATTTTAGGCCTCAGATTAATAGTAGAAGGGAGATTAAAGAAAAACAAACCGACATACTTGGCGTTTATAGACCTAGAAAAGGCATTCGATAACGTAGACTGGAATGAAATGTTCAGCATTTTAAAAAAATTAGGGTTCAAATACAGAGAGAGAAGAACAATTGCTAACATGTACAGGAACCAAACAGCAACAGTAACAATTGAAGAACATAAGAAAGAAGCCGTAATAAGAAAGGGAGTCCGACAATGATGTTCCCTATCTCCGTTACTTTTTAATCTTTACATGGAACTAGCAGTTAATGATGTTGAAGAACAATTTAGATTCGGAGTAACAGTACAAGGTGAAAAGATAAAGATGCTACGATTTGCTGATGATATAGTAATTCTAGCCGAGAGTAAAAAGGATTTAGAAGAAACAATGAACGGCATAGATGAAGTCCTACGCATGAAAATAAACAAGAAAAAAACAAAAGTAATGAAATGTAGTAGAAATAACAAAGATGGACCACTGAATGTGAAAATAGGAGGAGAAAAGATTATGGAGGTAGAAGAATTTTGTTATTTGGGAAGTAGAATTACTAAAGATGGACGAAGCAGGAGCGATATAAAATGCCGAATAGCACAAGCTAAACGAGCCTTCAATAAGAAATATAATTTGTTTACATCAAAAATTAATTTAAATGTCAGGAAAAGATTTTTGAAAGTCTATGTTTGGAGTGTCGCTTTATATGGAAGTGAAACTTGGACGATCGGAGTATCTGAGAAGAAAAGATTAGAAGCTTTTGAAATGCGGTGCTATAGGAGAATGTTAAAAATCAGATGGGTGGATAAAGTGACAAATGAAGAGGTATTGCGGCAAATAGATGAAGAAAGAAGCATTTGGAAAAATATAGTTAAAAGAAGAGACAGACTTATATAGGCCATATACTAAGGCATCCTGGAATAGTCGCTTTAATATTGGAAGGACAGGTAGAAGGGAAAAATTGTGTAGGCAGGCCACGTTTGGAATGTGTAAAACAAATTGTTAGGGATGTAGGATGTAAGGATGTAGAGGGTATACTGAAATGAAACGACTAGCACTAGATAGGGAATCTTGGAGAGCTGCATCAAACCAGTCAAATGACTGAAGACAAAAAAAAACAAATTCAATTAAAAAATCGTATTTACTTTATTGAACAAGCATAAATAAGAAAGAAACATTGCATTTAAGTTTTAATGGTATTTTAACATTCAAATATATTTAATTTATTTATATATCATTTTAAAAATGTCATGGAAAATAGATTTAAAAAAATTATTACCTTATTATGTAAGAACCCCTTTGGATACGTAAAAGAAATAATATAATATAGTATTGTTATATAAAAAATAAATAGTTAAAATATTCGTGTTAATTTGATTAAAACTGATTTAATTGTATAGTTTAATTTCTAATGAAAGAGTGGGCATTAACATCTGTGGACATTAGCCTGGTGAAATTTGGTAGCGTATGAAAAAATCCCATGCCTGGCTGGGATTCCAACCCAAGAAAAAATTATATTATCAATTAATTAAAATATTAATTCGTTTATATCATTTTGATATCAAGTTTTTAATATTCATAATAAACTAACATTTGTTAGTTTATTATGAATATATTATTTATTATGTTTAATATTCATAACAAATGTTTGCTACTGCAAACATTTGTTATGTTTATTATATGTTGCTGTAATATTTTCCCTTTTCAGCATTTATAAATATATCTATTTTTCATTTAAAGTTTTCAATTAAAACTAATCAGTGTATTGTAATTTCTTCAGAGGAACAGGAGCCGAAATTTTGAATATGAAGAATGCCGGTAAAATATGAAGAATATCCGTTCTTCATACAGGTAAAAACGTATTTTGACCGGTTCTTAGCATTACACGACAAACACTAATAGGAGGTAACAGTACTTCGTTTCACATTTAAAGAATTTTTTTTATTTTTTTTTTAGCCAAGTAACCAGAGGCAGGTGCAATTTATTTTACCTTTCTTCATCCCTTTTAAGGTTGACTTTCGAAAAATCTAGAAATCTCTTATTAGTTATTCATGTGCGGTGTGTGTGTGTGTGTGTGTGTGTGTGTGTGTGTGTGTGTGTGTGTGTGTGTGTGTGTGTGTGTGTGTGTGTGTGTGTGTGTGTGTGTGTGTGTGTGTGTGTGTGTGTGTGTGTGTGTGTGTGTGTGTGTGTGTGTGTGTGTGTGTGTGTGTGTGTGTGTGTGTGTGTGTGTGTGTGTGTGTGTGTGTGTGTGTGCAGAACAATATTCTGCTCATATTCCAAATATTCAGTACAACAAAGAAAAAATTTAATTGAAACAAAATATGCATAAACTTACACCTGAACAAGGAGAATAAAAAGACAACACCATAAAGATACACTTTAGTCAATAGAAGAATCTCTCAGTTGAGAGACTATTACAAAACCTTCAAAAATTGGCTCAAAAAATGCGAACCCCAACCATGCTAATAAAAAATTAAGCAGTAAACTGTCCTATAACAATAAAGACAACACGGAAATCCTAGCTAAATATTTCAAAAACTCCTAAATTGCAAAGAATACCTAAATTTCATATCAACACCCCAATAACACCACCAGAAAACATCAATCCTCTCACAATAAAAGAAGTCCACCAAGCACTGTGTTAGATGAAAAATTACAAAGCAGCGGGAGAAGATAAGACTTGTAGAGATCTGGAAACATGTAGGAAGATCAGCAAATATTTTCCGTAGCTTGTCAACATCTGGATGAAAGAAGAACTACCAGAACACTTTATGACAGCTCTAATTCATCTGCTACATAAATAAGGAGACATACAGATCCTAATAATTACAGCAGAATCTCACTCCTAGACGGAACATACAAAATTCTTTCAAGAATCATCCTCAACAGGATCGGTTCACAACTCAAGAAAGAACTAGGAGAATACCAGTGAGGTTTCAAACTCTGGAAAAGCTATCAAGACCAGATCATGAGTTACAAGCTAATAATGGATTACAATAGGAAAAGAAACAGACATGGTGATGACATTTGTAAATTGCAAGAAAGCTTATAACTGCATCCACAGAGAATCCCTACTAAAAATTCTAAGACACCTTCAACATAGCAAATTAATAAACATACCAATAACATATACCAAATTAATAAGCATGACAAAACTGACCCTCACAAACACTAAGTTAAAGGTAAAATTCAGAGGCGAGCTCTCGAAACCATTTGAGATCAAAGCCAAGGCGATGGGCTCTCATTGCTATTATTCAACCGTGCTCTTGAAGTGGTAATGAGGAAATGGCTCAAAAAATGCCGCCCCCCCAATGTAAAAATAGGCTGAAAAATCAAAACTAATTATCTTGGTTTCCCTGACGATTTAGCACTGCCAGCAAACGACATCAACAAAACTAAATCACAGATATTAGACTATCAAAACATTGCAAATACAATTGGTCTCAAAATATCATTCAAAAAGACAAAAATTATGCCCCAAAAACAAACACAATTAAAAGAAGTAAACATAAACGGTAATAAAAGCAAAATAATAGTAACCCAGTTTAAATATCAAGGAGAAATAATAACAAACGAAAAAACCTCAATCTAAATAAGAAGAACCAAGCTAGCTAACGCTCAAAGATTAACCTGGTACATCTACAATAAAAAATGCCTATCAATAAATGCAGAAATAAGACACTAAAATACACTTATAAAATCAGAAGTCACTTATGCAGCAGAAACACTCATCCACCTGAACAAACAATAAGACAAACAGACAGAAATACTCCAGAAAATTCGAACAACCTGCATCAATAAAAATACCAGAAAGACAGGCAGTGATGGATTGTGCCCAACAAAGCTGTGTACAAAAAGTTAGAAAGCATCACTGATATCACCCATAAGAGGAGACTAGGATTCTTTGGACATATCACAAGGATGCAAGAATCAAGACTTCTGAAACAGTTCGTACAGTACAATTTCAACTCGAAAAACACTAAGGCAGGATGCAGATGGATCAGAGAAATAGGAGTATCTGAAGGAAATAGGCCTTACACCAGAAGAAACCACAGGATATCTGTGGTTATTTTATTTTTAAAAGATAAAAATAAGAAAATCAAAAACAAAAACACTCGCTTTACACTCATAAGAAAAAACTAATAACTCAAACATTTTCAACACTAGAAAAGGACACTAAAAAGATCGGAACGTATGGTAAAAGGGCTGGAAGGCTCACAAGGCCCAAACAGTCCCATCAAAGAGATTTGGATAATGGACTGACTAAAGTGATCCTATGTGGTCATGAAAGATAATAATAATAATAATAATAAACAAAACATACATACAAATATAACCATTCTGTATTTGAAATAAAATTAAAATACATAAAATAAAAATCACATTTTTAAAATATTGTGTAAAATCTTTTTATTGCTTGGTTTTTCTTTTACAAGTCTGAACAGTAATTTTTTTTATCTAATTAATTTTTTAAATAATATTCATTATAGAAATTATAGTTAAAGAAAATATACTTATAAAAAAAATCCTCAAAAAATGTCTTGAAAGACCAATATAGTTTTGTTCTTCTACAAAATATAATGCATAAACAAATTTGTTTTCTATAATGTATAAATAATGAAAACAATTTTCAAAAATTCAACCCCCACCTCTTAAAATTAAAATGTTTTTTGTTTCATCTTCCTGTAGTTTAAATTTTTTCAATAATTTTGTATAAGTTTATTTGAGGTATGAAGCAAAAACTGTTCAGAAATATCTCCAGACTGACTTAAAACTTTGGAATTCTGAATAACTATAAAGTATTTTCATCTTATTAAACCTCAAACTTCTACAACTATTATATGAAGCCAGAAATTAAACTACCTCTCCTCTTTTTAATTTTGCCCATGATTTTTAAGATAAAACCATCGCTGGATCACGGAGATTAAATTAAACCAAAAATTTTTTAAATTAACATTCTGATATTTTTGCATTTATAGAGTTACTGCGTAATTAGGTCATTAATTTTTTAAAACCTATTGATTTGAAATAGAAATCTGCCAAGTGAAAAACCAGGAAAGTTATCTTTTGCAATCTTCTAAAAAGTATAATTTTTAAAAAAATAATAATTTAAATAGGAATTTAAGCAAACAAATGATTACCAAGTATATTAGGTACACACACAATAATCATTAAGGTATATAAATTGACAATTTGAAATAAATGTAAATAAGGCACTTCCTGTATTACAAAAACATTGTATACTGATATCATGACATTTGTAATATGGATACCAAATACTTTTAAATATTTTAACAGTTAGAGAAGCTTCCATAAATAAGAAAGAGAAAATAAAAAAGGAAGAATCTAGAAGGAACAACAAAGTTATTCTTTCCAGAAGAGGACTTTAGAAAAGCATAAAAAGCGCAGACAATGAAAATTATTATGTTTGAACGATCAAATGGACGAGTTGGGTACTGGTTATAAAGCAATCATGAAAAGATGCAATGAACTGGAAGTAAATGCAGATCAAAACCTACTATAGATCCCAATATTTTAAACACCCATTTTGCATATGTAGGTAAAAGATATGCAGAAAAATTAAGAAATGAAAATCTTAATAATCCTGCATCCTCCACTAATCCATACCCTGTTATGGAAATAAATTTTCCATACTTCTTTTTTCTATCTCCAATGAAATTAACAGAAATTTTAAACTTTATTAAAATTCTTAAAAATAACTCGTCTCCTGTCATTGATGAGATAAGCAATAAATGTTTATTTCCGCTTACATTGCAATACTTTTGAAAGAAATAAAAGTAAATGCAGTTTGGTTTTTTCCTGAACAATCCAAAATAACCTATCATATCTTCTTTAAAATCTGATGACTGAAAATTACTCAAATTATCACCGAATAAGTCTGTTAAGCTGTTGCTCAAGAGTTACAGAAAAAAATAATAAAACTTATCGTAAATGATTGTTTAAATAAGTAAAAAATTATACATAAAAATCGGTACGACTTTCACATAAATAAAAGTACCCAGGATGTTATAACACATATAATTAAATCCAATATAATTATATTCAATAATTTCAGGAATAATAAAGGTTTGGCAATTTTCATGGATGTAAATAAAGCTTTTGATGCCATTCCACATTCCATACTTTTACAAAAATTGAAACATCTAGGAAAGTGTTGTAACCCTTAAAATTATTCTACAGTTACTTACAAAATCGAGCCCAATTCCTTACAATTGAAAACAGAACAAGTAAAGTAACACTGTTATTTTATGGATATGGAATATGGATTGCCACAAGGGATCATTCTATTTTATTCATAATATACATTAATGATCTTCTCAATTTACATATAAACAATATTAACATTATATTATATGATACAACATTAATTTTGATGAGGGAGGGGGTGGAAACATTAACTGAGCAAGGCCTTATAAATGTGAAAACATGGTTTAGTAACCACTTTTAAACTATTAATGTTAAATGTGTGTATATTACCTTCTCTGCTAGAAGTCAATTAGAAGTCAACCATCTAATTTACATTATATAAAAATTCACTCGTCCAACTGCATTGAAACTTCAATGCATTGAACCTTCATCTTTTATTTTGCAATCTGTTCTTCAGTACAGGATTTGTCTGGAGAGATGCTGTAAATGCACATTTGAATAAAATACACGTAGTTCCAAAAAGTCTGTTTAAGGCAGTACTAGGCAGACCTAGCCTAAACTTTACTCAAGTACGAATCTATTCTAGCAATTAAGTTTTAAAGTTTTAACAATAAGACAACACTACACTAAAAATTTATTATATATTAATAAAAATGAGTCATTATTAAACCCTCATGATTAAATGGTGATTTTGAATTATACAAAACAAATTTAAATGTCTGCAGAAGACAAATTGTGTACACCTTATGTAGGTTGATTAATTTCATTCCACAATGCTTTATCTATAATCATGCTAATATACCATTTTTAAATTATCTATTATTTTGCTTATACATTAGGGGAAGTAATCATAAAACTACATGTAATTTACACAAAATCTTGTAAGATTCATTTAAATTATTTAATTTTACTAATATTTATGTACAATATTACCAATTACATGTAATTAAATGTTCAGTAACACATATATGCTCACTGAATAATTCTTTGGAGGTATATATTTCATAAAGGTCTATATATAATATTTATCTGTAAGTGTAAAATTGGAAATAAATCTTTTATTCATATTCAGAATGTATCACAAAGTTCTCCTAGGACTTTTAAAACCTATTTTACTTGTGAAAATGATGGAAAAAGTTCATATAAACATTTGTCCTAAAATACTTTATATGCGAGTGAAAGATTTCACTCAGGTTTCAGCTACCCCAGTGAAACAAGGTTGTACTGAAATTTTTAGTACATTAATTAATGGATTCTTTAGTCTGACTTACTTTAGAAACAAACATTACACAACGGAATACACTTTCAACACATAAACCGGATTAGAAAATCTGTGGGTAAATAATTTACAAATTCCAGAACTTAACAAGTAAAATAAATTCAACTAACTCCAGGCATATATATATATATATATATATATATATATATATATATATATATATATATAAACGATATGAAAAAAATAAACCTAAATATAAATTCTTGGAAATTATTTCCCTGCAACATTTTAATGAAGTTACCACATGATATGAATTATAAAAAAGAACAGTTAAATCTTTGTTTACAAATAAAGACATGTAATATCTATTTCTAACCAAAACTAAAAATAATAGTTACAGTAATTAATTTGGATTCATTGATAGTTACATTTCTATTACGTAAAAAAAAAGATAATGAACTACGTATTGCAAAGAAAAAACTAACAACGATGTGTATATATATATATTAAATATAAGGTACTTTAGCATCAAACATTTAGTAGCAGCACTTTTTTGTGTAAAAATAATCAAATTAATACGTATAAATATATTTTCCAGTGAAAGGCAGTTTTGAATATGTCAAGAATCATCAGACTTTTTAGTGTCACCTTGTAGATGTTGTCGTACACAAGGTCTAGTTCATTGATCATGTTTGGAAAGATGACTGACAGTTTCTGTTTCTTCAGCTTTTGAAGTCTGTTTCTATCCATACTGTGTTAAAAGTGGTCAAACATATAGTCTGTTTACATCTTATTTTATTTGGATGTGTAAGGATGCTAATAAAAAGTAAGTAGAAGTACTTGTATTAATTCAAATTAAAGTAAAATTGTAATTTTAAAATTAACAATCTCGTTTAATATAAAAAAAACATTTTTATACGTTCTGAAATTAATTTCATAATCTTTTTTACCTTAAACTGCTCAAAACCTATAATGGAATTAAAATGTAAATTAATAGATTAAATTTCACAAAACCTAATTGAAAGTAATTGTTTATACTGTAAAACTACTCATTTAAATACAAATTACAAAAGGCACACTAATTACTGACAAACTGTGATATATAAAAATGTTTTGAATATTTTAAGTAATTAAAATAAATGAATTTTTAATATTAGTGCTATTTTTTAACACGTTTTCAAATATTCATTATTATCCCTGAATTGATAATAAATAATTATGATTAAATTATTTGCTAAATCTACTCCAAGCGGATGAAAAGGTTAAATCTGAAATAGGTTTATTTATTTTTCATTGAAATCGATTTAGTTTATAAGGCTTTTCACAATTACTTATAAGAGGGGGCTAGATTTTTTCCAAAATACTCTGCATTATTTCTACATATAAGAAAGGCTTTCGATTCTGTCGATCACAGACTCCTTCTAAAAAAAACTAAGAAATGCTAGTTTCAGAGGAATCTGTGGAGACTGGTTTGCTAGCTTTTTGTCAGGTAGGACCCAGTAAGTTAGAGGTGGCAATTTTTTGAGTAACAAATTCCGCATCATCTGTGATCTTCCTCAGGCCTCTTTGCTTTCAGCAGAGCTCTTTTTAATATACATTAAAGATTTATTTGGAGGTGTTCTAAACGGTGCTATCACACATTTGCGGATGACACAGCTTTAAGCAACACGGTAAACGATAAAAGTGAATTATGACGATTTCCAGAGAATTAGTGTGTGTTTTGAATACAACTCTTTGCAGCTGAATACAGAAAAGATTAAGTTTTAATCGGTTTTGAATTAAGATAAAATTTGGAGGAACAATTGGCCCTACAAATGCATACAAATAGTTGTAAAGCTTGAAATATTTGGGAATACCTGTCGATTCTGGATTTACGTGGGCAGCTCATATACAAAAATTAAAGAAAGAACTGGTACATGGGTGTCGAATATATAGCTATATTTTATAAGGTCTTAAAAATCCTTTTATCAAAATTGGAAAAAACAACAAAATTACTGTTGGCGAGTTTACAACCTACGATCATTTGGGAACTACATACCACCATGTCCAAATAAAGATTTATTTGTAGGTTTTACCTTTACATAGCTCCTCGACATTACAACACTATACCTGATGGAATAAAGAATTATACTTTTACAAAATTTAAATGTATTATTAAAAGATGGCTTTTAGGAAAAGATAATCTCGAATGTTTATTTCTTTAGCTGACATTATGTCTTTTCTATACAGCTATATATTCTTCTTTTTTATTTTTTGAAAATCCTAATACTTTTTGAACACATTAACCGGTGTGTTAATTGATATAATATTATAAGTTGAATAAATTAAATTAACACCAAAACACAGTTGAAGATTCAATTTATTAAACCTTGAAATGTACTTTCTCAAACCACTCGTATTATGAGTTGATGACATTACGGCGATGTTATGATTAAATGAACAAATGAAAATTTGAGTAATAACCATAAAAATCAGTTGGATATGAGTTATGTGAATAGTTGTAATTTACTGGGGCTTTAATCAAAATATCATCTTCAAAAGTTACTTGTTGGATGATCATTTTATGCGTTGAATTTATAAATGTAGTGTTTTTCTAAGAAGTTTATTTTTTTATTGTTACCGCATGTTTCTAAAATTTCTAAGTCAGTATAGTATGATTATGTTGTAGCAGATGCTCAGCTATATAATGGTGGACCTGGAGGTTAAACAAAAAAAAAGAAGAGGGACAGCTTTATCCCACCGGGTTGATCTACTAGTGATCACGTCTTTCCCAAATCAGCTGATTTGGAAGTCAAGAGTTCCAGCATTCAAGTTCTTGTAAAGGCAGATAGATAGTGGATACTGGTGGTTGGGAATCAATTAACCATACTATTCAGGAATTGTTGCACTGAGACAGTACAAAATTACACTTCTTTTACACTCATCATACATATCATCCTCCAAAGTAATACCTGAACAGCAATTCCCGGAGGCTAAACAAGAAAAAGAAAAAAAGAAGATCAGCTATATTAGAATTGCCTCTCTTCTGAAATATATTAGTAACTTATTTATTATTATTCTGTTGTAATGTTGTAAAGCCATTGGAAATTGCTATTTGTTTTATCATATTTGTTTCGTATTGAGTTTATCTGGGTTATTATTGTTTGTGTATGCAACAGTCTAAAAATTAAATTTTTATACGAGCCAATTTTTTGTGATCATGGATGATTAGATTACTAGTGTATAGTGGTTTGATTTATGGTTGGTTTCCTATAAACGGCTTTTTCTTTAATGTTTGAATTTATTTCAATTTCAATACCCAAAAAGTGTATTTTCCTGTTAATTTCCACTTCAAACTTGAATTTTAAGTCTTTGTTATAGTTAAGTATATTTAAAATAGTCATATGTTGTCATTTTTCATTGGATTGTATATTATCAATATATTGTCTACATATCTAATCCAGATAAATATTTGATACTTGTTTGAAATATAAATAATTACGATGTTTTCAAAATGTTGTAAGAAAATTTCAGACGTGATTGCAGATATAGTTGAATCCATTCATGGGCAACCCTTTTGTTTTAAGCAAAAATTATTTTTTTACTTTATACTTTTTATTTACAAACATTGAAACAAATAAAATAAATGAAATTTATGATGGCATTTAGGAGTGTTAAAATGCTGTAAACTTCTATTGTTATTCATTCTGATGTTAACAAGGTTTATTGGCATACGTTGGGTGTTAATTCTTGAGTAAGTAATTATAAGTATTATTTTACTAATTTTGTCAGACCTAGATATAGAAACTCTAATAATAAGAAACTTTTACTAGTTTTTAAGTACAATTAATGAGGAGAAATAATGAAATAAATAAAATTTTTCCAGGAAACTGTTAATGGAAGAAGGGGGTAAATATTAGAGAAATCATGCTGTCGCTGTTGTTAGCTTGTAGAAAGAAACAATGAACTGAAAAAAGAGGAAAAGAATATCTTGTGAATTAGGCAAGAAAATGATGGCCTGGCCATTATCGCTTCCTCACTAGACCAGGGCCAAAGCAGAATAATCAATTTCTTTAATGGAATTGTGCACCAACATTTTTGGAACCAGATATAGTAAAAATCTGGTTAAATCTCTCCGAAATACACTGTTCAATCTCTACAAAATACTTCCGTTCCTGGGCCACAGTATATCTTATTGCATCCTACAGCATCATACCGCCACCAAACTGGGAAATTCATCAACATAAAGTACATTTACTGTTTTCAATATTTCAGTTTATTTTAATTTTTTTATTATTATGTGTTTATTCTTTTTCCTTATTTCTTTTCCTTATATTTTTAATTAAATTGTAGCATATATTATTTATAATTTAACATCATTGGAAGAATAGAAAATAATTCATGAATAATTCTGTGTAAGAAGAATGACTTTTCCTTATTTTATTTTGTTTCCTTTTTCCCCGCTCAAATACATACAATCATTATGATCCTCAAAGTACATAATCCTACCTGAATACGCCGAACAATAGATACTGCAGATAAAGAAACATCATTGTTCCAACTTGCAGAATCATAACGAACCACGTTTCTTTCTAACTTGCCCCGTACACACTTTTTGACTACATTTAGAGTAAATCAATAAGGCCTCAACCAATTATCAAATTTTCAAATGCTTTAGATACAGTGCTAAGCATCCATAGTTTTCAATAAAAGTGATTTAGTAGTTTTGGAGGTTTTCAAGTGACAGAATTTTACACACAAGTTTACAAAAAAACACATAATAAGGAACCACAATTTAAATGAATTGTATTTTCGTTTTCCTCATACCAAAAAATGTAAAGAAAATTTACTCCGCCTATGCAACCGAAAATAATACTGTACTTTTGTTTGAAAAGTCAGTAAAAATGAACAGTAATGATAGTTTAAGTATTTATTTATTATTCATTAATGCATTTTCTTACATTTTTATATTTGTCTAATGATATTTTAATTCAACACGATAAATGTGCCGCTTCTATTAAAGTACAGATCGATTAATATCTTTCAAAACACCTATTATGTAAATGACCATTAACGAAAAGTTTCATACATAATGAAACAAGTCAACACACAGAGCACAGTGAACGGTGCACAAGGTAGTACAATTAATTCCATCACTTGCATCAGTCCACTTCTATTAGCAAAACTATCTGTTTGCTATTGGAGTACAAGCCTATACATAAAGTTTAAAAAGTCGGATTACTAGTCATCAAAGTATAAAAATATGAATATTATGTAGATTAAACCTGTTCCAAATATTTATTATTTTTAGATCCAAAGTCCAAAATTGAATAGCAGCAAAAATATCTGCTTGTAAGTTGTACATCTGTGTATACCCACTAAAGTTCAACACAACATATCAGGAAGAATATGAAATGTTTGACTAAAATTAATTTTTCTAGTCATCATGCTTGGTGACATATCCCTAGTGTCCATAGCTGTTTCCATCCGCTTCTGTCCCAAACTTTCTCCTTTGTCCCCTTGTAGTTTCTAAAATGAACCATTTTGAGATAACAAAATTGAAAAAAATCTTCTTTTTAAGAGTTCAAATTTTCATTAATTCAAACCCCAACATCTGAAATCAATTCAAATGAAATTCCCTTCCACATGGTAGTTACGACTTAAAATTTTAATAGCATCAGTTTCCTATATGTAGAAATCACTCAGTCTAGAAAGACCCAAGTTAATAATAAAATAGCTCCCAACTATATACAAACTAACCGAATCTAATCCCTCCTGCTTTAACTGTTTTTCTCAACGTCTTAAGTTAAAAAAACAATTTGAAACTATTATAATACATCACTCATTTTTGTACTACATACAATACTGTGAATCAAATAAGTAGAAACAATAAAAATAAACCAATAGGGCATATTGCTTCAAATTATAATTAAAATATATCTATAAAAACATTATATTATTTTTTAAATTTAAAAAATCATTTCAACTGTTAAAAAGGGGCAAATCTTAAGATTTAATTATTCTACAGTTCAAGAAGTAAATAAGATTGTAAAACTGCCCCTTCTACAATTTGCTCTTAATGATATATTAAATTAACAGAAATATTTTAAGACTAGTAAACCCTTTCATCAAATACATTTCATTAAGCGGGATGGATTTAGAATTGGGATTAGAAATGGTTACCACAGGCTAACCACCAATTAATCAGTAATAGTAATTAATCCTATTAAGAAGACTTGTTTTGTCCATACATTTACTTTACACTTTTTCTGTCTTCTGTCAATCAAGTAGTTTATTTTTGAAACAGCAAACGTGTTTTTTTACATTTTACTATTACTGGATTTTTTTTTTTAAATGAACTATACATTATTAACACATAAATTATTTTTTAAAAGGAAAATTGAACTTAATCGTAATCTGTAATTTTTTGAAATTTGAATTTTATTTTTTTAATTTCATAATATGATATTTACATTGAATAACTTAAGCTATCATAATATTTGCAGATGGAATTGATGTATTATTGAACGATAACTCATTGCGGTTAAGTGGAAAAACAGAAATTATAGTAAAAAAAAAAAAAATTATTTAATCTTACCGAAGAAAATAACATTTGAAAAAAATACATTGTAAGGTAAAAATTTATTACATATAAAACTAATAAAATTAATCAATTAACAGAGATGTAGAATTTAAGAAGAATAAGGGAAATGTAGGAATCAAAGAATGGAGACACCCTTTTCAAAGAAGCAAAAGAATAATAAAAAGAAATGCAACAATGCATTATACATCAGGTTCATGTAATAAAAAAAATATTTATTATATTTTTATGGTATACATATATTAAATCACTTTACAGAATTAAAATATAAATAAAATTAATTTCAATTTTTTAAATCATATTTAAAAAAATCATGATTTAATTGCAAATGTTATAGCAATAATAGTCTTGTTAACGACGATATACTATGGATGTTAAAACCACCATATTAGAAAAAAAACGTAAGCAAGACCAATACATTTCAGCAGGTACTGGACTATTTTCAAATTATAGATACCTTTTTAGTGTACTTGATTATTAAATATAACTACAAGGTAAATATCAATATAATTCAAAAAAAAAATTACAAAGGAAGTTGATAACTTAATGCACTGTCAATCATGACTAGCAAATGAAAGGAAATATTTTGTAACAATACATTATTCAATGAGCCTATAATGATAGCCATTAATGCTTTGTAACTTGCAAAGTTTGACAGTCCTTTGGGTTAGTGCTTTCAAATTAACCTCTTCTTGCTAACTACTAAATCAGATTAAAATCAGTACAAAAAAAAAGATACATTAAACAATATTTGCTTTTTTAGAGGAGTATGTTTGTATTGTTTGAACACCTGTACAAAAGGTAAGCTGCCTTGTTACAATAAGTTTCAGAAACTGTTCACAATGTTTTTTTCTGCAAGTTTATTCTTTCCTGTGAGTTTGCGTGATATGTACTGTGATAAGGTTGCCTAGTTGTGGAGTAATGTGTCCTATTAGCTCTTTCAATGTGGAGATGCTTGCCGCCTATAGTAGTGGTAATTTTGAATCTATTAATTTTGACGATTAGTCGTAATAGCAACCGACAGAAAATGAGTGGTCATAGATCACAAGTTTTGAAATGTTAGAGGTAGGGGAAAAACTACAACACAGCAGAGCCGGTCGCTTTATGCGATATTTTATTTTCCTGATATGATTCCTGTATGCATACATTTCAGTCATCCCTCGTAATAGTAATAAAAATTTAGAATATATTGTAATCTTTTAAAAGTTTTCTCAAATAACAGGATTATAAACATTATTATAAACCGATTATAATATATTATATTAATATATCTTTAATTAATTGAAGATAGTTACTGTAGACCAGAGATGGCAGTCATAACTATCAAAGGTAATCAACAAACAGAACTTACATTGTTTTAAAACTAACAAAATATTTTGTTAGGCTGCTCTGATTGCATTTAATACAATGTGCAATGCGCACTTAATACTGTGACTGGTAATGCACTTAATATTTGTGCAATATCCACTTAATAGTGTGACTGACAAATAGGTAAAAGCGGCACTATTAGAGCAATGTTTAATTTGAGTTACCTTTCAGATGGCCGGTAAACTGGTCTGAAATCCTATCTTTGAGTGTAATAAAAAATGTAATCTTAGATTTATTTATTTAATATGTTTATTACTTTAAAATCAGTTAAATAGACGATATGCCTCTAATACATCTTTAACTGTACTTGGTGTTAAACAGCATTTTAGCATTGTCAGAAAAAGATTAGGAAAGTAATCTTAGCAGTTTTCAGGAGTCATAATGGATTTGTTTTTACTGGTTTTTCAACTTGAAGTAAATTTAAAATTCATATTAGTTACAATAATCAGTAGATTAGTTATATTAATCAGTAGTATATTATATTAATATATCTTTAATTAATTGAAGATAGTTACTGTAGACCAGAGATGGCAGTCATAACTATCAAAGGTAATCAACAAACAGAACTTACATTGTTTTAAAACTAACAAAATATTTTGTTAGGCTGCTCTGATTGCATTTAATACAATGTGCAATGCGCACTTAATACTGTGACTGGTAATGCACTTAATATTTGTGCAATATCCACTTAATAGTGTGACTGACAAATAGGTAAAAGCGGCACTATTAGAGCAATGTTTAATTTGAGTTACCTTTCAGATGGCCGGTAAACTGGTCTGAAATCCTATCTTTGAGTGTAATAAAAAATGTAATCTTAGATTTATTTATTTAATATGTTTATTACTTTAAAATCAGTTAAATAGACGATATGCCTCTAATACATCTTTAACTGTACTTGGTGTTAAACAGCATTTTAGCATTGTCAGAAAAAGATTAGGAAAGTAATCTTAGCAGTTTTCAGGAGTCATAATGGATTTGTTTTTACTGGTTTTTCAACTTGAAGTAAATTTAAAATTCATATTAGTTACAATAATCAGTAGAAATTTTTGATATTTCCAAAATTTTGACAAAACTTTTGTGAATAATGAATTATTTTCACTATAAAATAGTTTATAATAATTTTCTATTATTTTTAAAATTGTTTAAAAAATATTGGAAAATGGAATTTTTCCAGATATTATCTTTCTTCATATATGTACATTTTCAGCACAACATTCTGTTATGTCTTTTTCTAAAAATTATAATTAAATATTTGCTAAATTTTCTAGTAATATTCATATTTCTAGGAATGAGTAAAATGTCACACGTAAAAATAATCCCTTTTGACACACCAGAAGGTGGAGGTAGATTTCACCGGTGCTAAATAGGAAATAAAAAGATTTCCACCTTAAAAAAGGTGAAGTTAAAAAAAAAACTTCAAGTTTACTCAATACTACAAAGGTTGCATGTGGAAAAAGTTTCACTTGTTTAGCATACGACAAATCTTCTTACAATTCCAGCAATATTTTGGTCATCCCTTGTCATAAGGTTTGGTCATATAAAAAATTGTTTCAGTCATAAGTGTTAGATAAACAAAAGTTTAGATAATGACCACTTTAAGCCGATTCAATACTGTGCCTATTAAGGGAGGTATACAATATTTTTGTCTTTGAAACCCTATTTTTTCTATCTCCTGGGCCAGTGGTTGGTGATAAAAAAAAACTTTACTTAGATAACTTTAAACAAATTCGATATTTTACTTAATAAGAAAGTTGTAGTGATATTTTATTTTTGTGGAAAAGTCCCTCCCATTTCCACCCCAATGGTCTGATTTTTCCCATTAATGAACACGACCGATATTTTGGGTCATATTTTATGTATCAATTTGAAAGTGATTGGCACAAAATTACGGCATTATTGTGTCCACAAGAAAGTGAAATATATAGATAATACATATATATAAATGTATATATAAACTTTTGAACTGAGGGTGGTTTTGGGATCTGGAGAATGTGAAATGTGAAGACATGTCGACATTTTCCAGAAGTCAAATTATGGTACCCATTTCAACAGGTAGCTTTCTTATGAAATCTGCCTGAAAATATAAATAGTGGGTTTTTTAATTTTCTTTCATAATTTAGCTGTGTAAAATAACTACAAACCTAGTTCTGTATATAAACCGAAGTGAAGAGAAAATAAAATTTTTTATTTCAGGTTTCACTTCGATATCAACCGTAAATGAAAAAGTACTATCATATTCTAAAATTATACTTAATAAATATAATATAATTATTATAATGTTTTTTTTTTTAATTACTGACAGAATTATTTATAATATGTACATATTTTACACATATGTACAGGTTTTGTATACGGAATAAATTTTCAAAAAAAAAAAAAATTCGAAAGAAACATGCTCATTCCTGTTTCAGATGGTACAAACATTATAAAAACAATGTAGTGTTCAAAATTCAGTGAGATAAGCAGTTAGATTGTGCATTGATGAATCATATATATTGTTTATTAAAAAAGATTGCAATTGTTTATTGAATACAGAATTATACATAGTATAATCATAAGAATTGAAAAAACTGTAGCGTTTACATGGTCTGAAATATTAGTCTAGCAACAAATTAACAATATTTGTCATCGAATTTGAACAATAAAACCATGGAGAATGTGGATGGGAATAGTCTTCTAGAATTAGTAATGCTTCAGAACGAGATGAAGTGACAGTTTTATAAAAGCGATGACCATCTAAAATTTTTCTTTTTCTATTTGATATAACATTCATAGTTCATAAACAAATTATTCCGTACAAATAATTTTTTTCTGATATGTTTTTTCTTTCAGAAATGTTAAGATGGCATAAGACAAATCGATTTGGATTGCATTTAATTATACCAACAAAATTTTACGTATTTGATGGTAAATGAATACGGTTCCGTTAAAAATCAATAAGAAATCTTCATTCATAAGCAGTATGTGTGTAGTTAGGAGATTGGTAGAAGCTGGGAAGTAGATGACGAATCCTCAGTTTGGCCAATGTTTGAAATATTTGTTTATTGAAAACACTGTGAGACAATAAAAAAGTTTCATTCATCAATAGCAGGCAGCAGTTAAGTAGCTAGCAGACAGTAGTACGCGGAAAATAGAAGATGACAACATAAAATATTTTTTAATTGACAACACTGTGAGTCAACAATAAAAAAGCTTCATTCATCAAAAGTAGGCAGCACTTAAGTGGGTAGTAAGCAGTAAAGTAGATATGTGATGTAAGTGAGGTAATAGGCAGGAAATAGAAGATGAACATAAAATATTTGTTAATTGACAACACTAAAAAAAGCTTCATTCATCAGTAGTAGGCAGTAGGCAGTAAATAGAAGATGACAATAAAAAATATTTGTTAATTGACAACAATGTGAGACAACAATAAAAAAGCTTCATTCATCAATAGTAGGCAGTAGTAGATGAGAAATAGAAGATGACGAATCCTCAGTTTTGCCAACCTTTGAAATATTCGTTAATTGAAAACACTGAGACAAAAGGGAATTTCCCACAGTGAAAACAGAAATTCCAAGGTGGCCGACACTGTGTATGCACCCTTAAGGTTATGTTAACGCAGCACTAGTGCCTCGGTAGGTTAGAACTGAACTAGATGAAGACACTAGCAGCGGTATGCAGGGTACACTTAATACATATAAAATTCATTGCTGATAAATAATAGACTATACTAATATTTTTTCCTGATTTATCTTTTTTTTCATACCCCTGATGTTGACAAATATTCTTGTGTATTATTCATATTTAATCATTAACATTTGTCATACTGTAATAGTTACGATGGACTACAAAAAACTACAGTTACCTATGAAGAGAAACTCAGTCTATCAGATCGTACAATGATATTTCCCATTTACAAAGAACATGTAAAAAAGGGGCAAATAACACACTTGCATTCTTACAACAAATGTTACTACACACAAAACCTAGTTCATGAGTTCGGAGTCAAGATTATGGGCGGTTAATGTCGACGGTTAAGGAGAAAAGTAGTAGATCCTGTAAAACATTAACTGCAGCAGGGATTTGTGTAACATAAACACCCTACCTGTCCTGTCCTGTCTAGTCCTGACCTGTCCTATCATGACTAGGACCAGGTTCAGGTTCAGATCCAACATGACCTTAGGTAATATTTAGTCACCACTAATGGGGGATTTTATTATGGGTAACATAAGGCATGGGTAACTTGGGCAGAGGTAGGGGTGAATTGAACGTTTGATCAGCATAAGGATGTATAGGGTTTTGGTGTGAGTTAGCTAATAGGTGTTTGTTAAGGAGTAGTAGGAGACTAGTAGTAGTAGGAGTAGTAGGAGGAGGGTATGTAAAACAAAGTTGTGATCGGTGTTATGTATAAACAAGTTTTTGATGTAGTTAATGTATTTGCAGCATTTGCTGTTTTTCAAGTGACCAGTCAGTATTAAATCAGCGTCGGTTGCTTTGATTACAGCTCTGTATGTCCTAATTTCACGTTTATTTGTTTTATCCGATTGCTTCAAGTCTGAATTTTTGTAGAATAACAATTGTAACAAACTAGGTCTAATAATTGCTCATCAATATGCATTCCCTTTTGGTCAAAGCTGACAATTCTCTCATATTTCACTTACATCTACTTCCTTGACTCTGAACAATTATCATCCACTATACTCTTTATACAGTTCTCTACTTTTGTACACACGTTATTAGTTTCACATACCAACAGTCTAGTGATATACTGAAATGTGATAGAATCAGTATACCGTTTACCATTATCCGAATGTATATTATATATTATCTATATCAATAATATATCATAAAAACAAGAATTATACAAAAAAAAAATAAGTCATACTCCAGGAATATTGTAACATCTTTCTTATTTGTTATAGAATTTTATACTTGTAATATCTCTTGGTATTTGATTGATCTAAAATTGAAGAATTCAGTTTTGTTAGGTAACTATTTGTCTGTAGTTCATTATAATTATTACAAGAACATCTTTCATACACGTCATCCAAATAACAGTAAAAACATAAAAAATACAGTATCAAGATATCACAACATCACAATAAGTGATGTTTTTCAGCATAAGGGGTTACCCGACCATAACACTGATAATGTCTACACCTAGGTCGGTTCTAACCCAACACAGGGCTAGAGTCACCAAGCTAATTTTTTTAAAATACTAAATGTTATACCAATCTAGTTTATTCTTTCATGTTATAAATATTACCTATTTAACGAATATCTCAAAAGTTTGAGAAACTGTGGGAACACAATCTTCTATTTCACCCTTGAACCAACTACCTTCATCTTGAAATGTTTAAAAAAAAATTTATGTAAATTGTTACCTAATAAAAAAAAAAGATTACATTGCTAAAAAAAAAAGAAATCATTACATAACAAAAAAAAAATTGCAGCCTACAACTTCATATTGAAATAATTACAAATAAAATTGACATCAATGATTACATAAAATTGAAAAAGAAATAACTATATACAAAATAAATCGTTACATAAAAAAAAAAATACATTACAAAAAAAAATTGCTGCCTACTGCTGTCATCATATTCAAATAGTTACAAAGAAAGTTTACATTAAATGATTACAAAAATTTGAAAAAGAGAAAACTACAGTCAAAAGAAATTGTTACATAGTTAAAAAAAATTACCTACAAAAAAAATTGCTGCCTACATACATCATATTGAAATACAAAGAAAATTGACATAATGATTACAAAAAACTGAAAAAGAGGAAACTACAGTCAAAAGCAATTGTTACATAAAAAAAAAAGAAGCTTTTTACTACTTTCATCATACTGAAATAGTTACAAAGAAAATTTACATAATTCAATAAAGAAATTGAAATAGGAAATACCTACTATCAAAAGAAATCTTTACATAAAACAAAAAAAAATTCATTACAACAAGAAATTGCTGCTGTCATCATATTGAAATAATTACAAAGAAAATTTACGTAAGTGATTATAAAAAATTTCAAAAGAAAATTGCAATCGTTACATAAAAAAAAGACAAGATGTAACTAAAAAAAAATTGCTTTTTACTACTTTCATCATATTGAAATCATAAATAAATCTTAAGGTAAAAAAAAAAATAAAATAAAAATATTGCTGCCTACAACTTTCATCATATTAAGATTTTACAAAGAAAATTTAAAAATATTATCTAGTAAACAAATATTTCATAAGTTTGCAAAACTGTGGGTACGCCATATCTTGTATTTCGTGCTTGAACCAACTACTTCATATTGAAATTGTTATGTACTTAACAAAAAAAAAGAAACAAATTGTTATATATTTATAAAAAAATACACACATGCTCACATTCACATTGTTTTTTTTATTAATTATTATAATATTTCTTAATATTATTGTTACACCATAAATAACATAAAGAAGTTCACTCAACATAGACATAAAGATCAACTAGAAGGTTCAATCTTAGTAAGTATAACAGTTACTTTTTATTAAATTCTACTTTTTGGATTCGTTTTTACATCTCCAAACTTCCGAACTGTTTTATTTGTTAAATTCTTCGTTATTTTAAGAAGATATTTCATTAATTCTGTTTTTCTAACATTACTCCTTTTCATCCATTAGTCTTCTTCCTTGAACTGGTGCCAGAATTACATTCTCGTGTTTTTTATTTAAACATTAAGTATTCATTGTTATCTCTAAATAAAGATACTTCCTTTAATGGTGATTGGACTTATCCTTCAATAACGAGCAAGTCCTGTATCAGTGACACGTTTCTTTACATTTAGCAGATAGAAAGCGGTATCTAAAAATGACAATTCATTTCGGTACCAATTCATTTGACTATTTGATATTGATACTCTATAATTTGATACAAACTTGGACAATTTTAATGAATAAAACATGTAATCCTGTTGTTGCTTAAAGAATTAATACTGCACACTATACCGCCAACGATAAACCACCTCCATAACGTGGCCTTATGAAGAAAATCCTAGGATTGGTCTGCAGTAGTCTTTCTTCTCCAGGCAGTTCTACCATGCTATCATGTGCTAATCTCTTTGTTTTCATACACATTTTACACCCAACATACTGTATGATTTGTTCAATATTACCTAGTCTTGGTCTTCCTCTTGTATTGTTTCCTTCAACTACCCCCTCTATAATGTTGTGCAACAAACTGTTATGCCTTAGTACATGTTCTATCTGCGTGTCTTGCCTTTTCTTTGATAAGCTTCATAAGCAGGGCACCTTGTCAATCCTTTGTAACACTTCTTCATCGGTTATTTTCAAATTCTGAATAATCTTCAACTGCTCAAACGCATCTCTTCTTCTTTTCCCTTCTGCCCCTATGATCCATACTTCACTGCCATATAGGAAAACACCTCATATGAATGTTATCATCAGTTGTTTTCTTAATTTTTTGTTTTTTATTATATTGTTTGAGGTTTTTAATTTTCTTATTGAATGCTAATTTTGCCTGTTTTATTTTGCTAATTATGTAATTCAAGATTCACCCATCTGACGTAATTCTGCTTCCAAGATAGGTGAATCCTTCACACACTATAATTTATGGCCATTCGTATCTATATCATCTGTTGTATCACACCTGCCTTCACTACCATTATATTTAAGTAGCATTATCAGTAACTATTATCGGGAAAAGTTTCCCCCCACCACTAGCAATTGTCATGTCTAGAAGATAGTTTGGGGGACTCTACTGTTTGTATAAACAGAAAATAAATATAATCAGAAGAATAAACATGGCACAAATACACAGGATGATCTATTTATCGTGCCGAATGTTTTCAAACTGGTAAAACGAAGGGTAGTAATTTTTTTTAAACTATAAATAATCCGATACAAAATGTAAGATTCAAAACCACTCCACTAGAATAACAATCTGTAGGAAGTTTTATGTATGATAATGGTACGTATTTAAAAACACAAGCGCATAATATTTCCAAGCCATATTTTGTTAAATTAACGCATTGTTATTATGCATTGTCATATTAAAAAAGTTAGTCTTAAATTACAGGAAAATTAATTTTAATTGTAATAAAGTCAGTTTTAACTAAGGATTATTTAATTACCTTTAATGTTTTTTTTACACACTACAAACTTCATCTATAATATAGCGACTGTAAATTACTAAATTTATAAAATTTGTGATTTTTAACAATTTAATTCATCTAACAACCCTAAAATCAGCAGGCTATACCACAAGTGAAAAATAACAATGCTGTTAATGAAATTAATTGACAAACAAACATAAGTTCCAGATCATAGAATGGTAAAATATTGACTTCTTAAGCTCGCCCCCATGTATGTTTTTCTCTTTGGAGCTCAAGAAAACATATCATCCCTGTAAATCGATATGCACTTTGTGAATTTGAAATTCTATCTATGAATGGAATTGCATAAATGACTATCTGATGTTACGAATTTGTCCTTTATATGATCCTTTTGTTAAATGATTTAACACCAACTAGATATATGAAATCCATTTTCCCAGTATTAACTCCTTGAAGTTTACTTTAAACATGCCACTCAAGATATATTTTCTCAGAATTATAAAAGTAGAATCTGTGTAGGTATTTATTTTTATTCAACATATTAAATATAATCACAGGGATTTAATAATCCACATTTATTCAGTTTCATCCTTTTAGGGATAATTAAGTAGTAGGAAGCCCCAATATATATTCACATATTATTGAAATTATTTAATAGACAAATTCTAGCTCCAATCGGTATTCGATCAAAAAATAAATAGCATGTATATGTCTTTAATATATATAGAATATCTGTTTGATATAGTAAATATAACAAGGTAAGAAAAAATTTTTTACATGTAATAAATAAAAATAAAAAATCTTTATTTTTAGGTTCTTTAATAAAGCGTTTATAACCTGTCACTTTCCAGTTAAAAACTTTCTTTTAATTTTCCCTTTTTAAACCTAACGTAATAATCAACATGAAAAGTGACGACATTACATAGCTACATCACATTTTTCCTGTTTTGCATACAACAACACTAAAGCTATGTCAGTAATTTAACAACACATAAATATTACATTTTTCACTTTGTTTAAAAAATCACTGACACATGAACACTGCTTGGACAAGCATAAGAAAGCAGTGATTTATGATTGACATAAGTATTTTAGTGATGCTTGTGTTAAAATTAAAAGCAATAATAGTGGACATCCATCTACCTCAACAAATGATGAGAATCTAGCGAGTTGGAAATGTTGTTTAAGTGATGGAAGAAAAACTGTCAAGGAAATGGCATAAAGAGTTGGGATATCAGTTGAAAGCTGCCGTTATATTCTCCAAATGAATTAAACATTTATTACATTTCTCAGCGTGCTGTCCAAAAATTTTGTCTGCAGAAAAAAACTTGCATGGCACTGGTAGACCTTGTCATTATGACTGATTGATTTAAGATCATAAGATATGAGACATGGTGTTTTTATATTAACAAAGACAAGAGTGATAATCAATAAAATCTCTACGATCATAAAAATTTAATTTGGATAGAAGTAAACAAAAAGTTATGTAGAAAGCTTTTTTTGAGTTCACAGGGTAATTTTCACTATGAATTCACTCAATGGATGTACAGTTAACAAAGAAGTTATGTTGATATCCTTTGTCATTTATGGGATGTAATAAGAAGGAAGCATACAGAAAAATCAGAAAGAAAAATTTAGATTCTTTTGTATGATGATGCACTGCACATTGAACCAAGCTTGTCAAAAAGAATCTGGCTCAGTCCAATATAACAAACGCTGGAGTACCCACCATACTCTCCCAACTTGACACCAGCTGATTTTCACTTATTTCCTTGCTTAAAAAATTCAATGAAGGTGAAAAGATAAAAGAAAGTTAACATGTTGATAAATGTGATAGCTGCTAAGAATGCCATCTCAAAATGAGTGCTAGGAATGTTTCCACGATTTTATAGAAATTTTCAAACGTGTGCAACTGCTAAAAGAAACTCCTTTGAAGAAAATGGACTCTAAAATTTTTTAATGTAAGCAATTTTTGAACCTTATTGTACATAGGTTTGAAAAACTGGTAAACATGGACCTATTAATGTTTCTTGCCAACAGATAAACGGTTTGATTTTTATTCCCAAATGGAAGGAAGCAATATCATAAAGAGATGAAAGCAATATCATAAAGTATGTATAAGATAGTAAAGAAATAATGAGAGACAGCATTGTGAGAGAATGGTATGAGTGATTTAAAAATGGCACAAAGATGTACATAAAATTAAAGCAGGCACTGTCAAACAATAAATTTTTGACATATATTTTGATAATGGAAGAGAATTTTCCTGACAGATGGAATCTGGTAAGACAATAACATCAAAAAATAGTTTACTATAAAATATTTAGAAAAACTTGATCTTCAATAAAGAGCTCAGTTCAGGATGTTTCTTCTGTATGACAATGAGTTATTCCAGTCTGCAGGTCTCATTAAAGGCTTTAAAATGCAATTCAAATGGGAGACTTTCAACTATCTCCAATATCCTGCATGTAATTACCATCAATTCACCAAGACGTAGCTTATTCATAAAAGCTGTTGAATGACAATATATGTAGTGATGCATAAGAATTTAAATTTTACACGTATCCTAAATTTGGGTACCCAAGTAAATTTCAATTTGCCCCTTTATTTGGGTCCTTACAATCTGGCTTAATTTTACCAAAGGCCCATAAATCAGGGGAAAATCTTTACCAGCTAAAACTCACTAACAAAGCATTTCCCAACCTACATTTTTATGAACTTTCATCTAATTTTCCCAGTAAAACATGTCCTAAATGTTTGCTACATTCTTCATGAATCACCTAGCACATCATTATTATTCCATATATACACTGAGTTAGTGAAGAATTAATATTGTAAAAATTCTATATTTTCTTGAAAAAAGACTGCTTCTTACAAAGAATAATTATTTAATTCAGTTAAGTTCAATAAATAAAGTATTATATGAATTCAATTTTTACTTTCTGATTAAACTGTTTTTCACCAAGTAAAATTATTCAATCTATTATTATTATTATTATTTTAATGAATTATAAAACAAGAACTACTGAATACACATTTTTTGAACAACTACTTTTTATTTCCAATCAAGTTTGTTGAATACACAAATTATATAAAATGACCATTTCAATACCAAAAATATTTCATTTTAATTTAAAATGTAAATTTATTTAGAAACTTAATTCTTTGCAGACGAGCTAGCACGATCAGTAACTATATGAGTATTTACTGTATAGAAAAAACTGGTATCAGTTACTGATGCCAGTTACATTGCATACATAAAGTATATGCTCAGCTTGCGTAGATGGTTGTTGATTCAAAACTCACCAAATCCATAAAAAAATTCTGGGAAAAACATGGATAAAACAGGTGGCTAATACATAACAGTTAAGTAATGCAATCAACACCACTCTAAGCAATTTAACAACAAATTGTTCTCCAATTTTTACAACCTTGAACTCTTCCAAACATATGTAGGAATATTATTTCACCTAATTTCCCATTATATTATGTAACTAAATTTTATTTTCCATCCAAATGTACTTTGCAGGATTCATTTATACTGTTTCAGAAATCCTGTAAAATGATGAAGCAGAAAATGACAGTTAGCAAACCACTTCAAAATGAAGAAAAATATGCAAAAGAATTTTTTCAAAAAATAAATATTTATTATAAACAAAGATTTTATATTTTTAAATACATGTGTTGCAGTTTGATAATAAATGATCTAACAAAAGCACTTAAAAGTTTTCCTTATAAACAACATTAGAAAATTTCTGTTACTCATTTTGCACAAGGAGACTTTTCTAAACAAAAAATATTTTTGCAAGGTTCAGTTAAAACTTAAAAAACTGGAAAGATTATATACCCTCAGGAGGAAGGGGGTTTTGTAATGTCTTATGTTTCAACATTATATTAGTAATGGTAGTGAAAGACAAGGGGTAAAAAAATGTTTTTTTAAATTAGCCTAAGTTGAATAGGTGTATTAATAAACTAGAAGTCTTTGTAGTCACTGATAATAGAGAAAAACCTCAATTTTCTTATGAAAAAGACATTTTATGTTACAGACATAAAATCTTTTCCTTGTTACAGTTATACACAAAAAGTAATATAAATAAAAAAAGCTGGCAACACAGTGGTAGTACTTTCCAGTCACGCGGCTTTTTTCTGATGTACAGCTTGCATTTACAACTTTATTTATTTATAATTTTATTTAAATATAAAATTTTTGTTTATTTAATTCAATGATTTTAACTAAAGTGCGCATGCATACCGTATTTCATTCACGCAGGTGTGGCGGTACTAGCAGCCACTTTAAATATTATTCATTTATTTAATTTCACCACTCACCCATGACAATACAACAAAGCAGATGACCACAGCAGTGGTCTGGCCACTAAGTGGGATATGGGGTGTGAAAGGGGGAAGGGTGGCTGGGTTAAGACCTCACTTTGATGGGGAACAAATTTGTGGATCCAAAGGGTATGGTAATAGAAAAACTGCAATGAACCGCCTTCTACATCGTTTCAAAATTATTACTATTTTTTAAAGTGGGGGTGCAATTTAGCAAAAAACCTTTACCTAGATGTTTAAAAAAATATTTAAAAAAAAAAGCAATGGATATCACCTCTTGTACTGCCTTCTATAACCCTTCAAAATTAAAACCATTTTTAGGGGTGGAGGTGAAATTTAACAAAATTTTTTTACAGAAGTTGTTTATTAATATTCACAAAATTAAAAAAAATATATATAACCTTCATTATGCAAAATCTGGAGGCGATTTCATATTCCCTATCCCCTGACCTTTTGAATTGAAAATTTAACAGCATCAATGCCTCTTGGCTATAAAAATATTATAGCCAAGTGTGGTGAAAATCAGTCAGTAGTTCTGGAAGATATAAGGTGATTTAGAAGCCAACAAACATACACATGTACTCATATTTTGTCAGGGAAATTTTGATGCCATTTTTTCGGTTTTCTGGGGTTCTTAGGGGTCAATTCATCAAGATTTGGTGAAAATCAAATATGCTCAAATTTGACTGCATCATACTTTCCCTTCTACATAGCTATTGCTGCTTTATACTATATAGATGGAAAAGTAATATATATATATATATATTTCCAAACTCAAATATTAAAAATCTTACACATTTCACAGTGACAAATACAGAGAGCTAAGAATAAAGCTAGTGAAAGAGAAGAATTATTTCAATGTATTTTACTGTATTTTTAACTTCATTTAATCTGGTATTTTAGGATTTAAAATACTAGGTTTGAATTCACCTTAATTTTAAAGTTATGATAATTAAAAGAAACATGTACAAAATATGATGTAATTAATATGAAGATTCAATTAAACAAAGATAAAAGCACAAATGCTCGGTTAAAAAAGAAAAAAGAGCTTCATCTTCATGTTAAAGAAAGAGGCAGTCCTTGAATGATGATGTTAAATCCATATCTGAAAATGCTTATGACTGTACATTTTGATTTACAGATGGCATTACTTTTTCCAAAGTTAACAATATCTGTTGCCTGTTACAAAAAGGAATTTTAAATATAATTTTTGGAATACTTACCTTTGATAATTCAATAGAGTATATATAAATTTGAGATATAAGACAGAAGAAAGTAGAGTCCCAAGAATGTAATGCTTGTAAGCAGAATCATCGGTGGGAATATGCAAAGAATTACAAAAATACTATTATTTATTCTCATTCATGTTCAGATCAGAATATAAACATAAATATGGCCTTTACTTTTTTGAAACTACTCTAAGATGTTGATCTAGCAACTAAAGTAATAATTATGTACCAAGCCATTCTTTTTTATTCAACTTCCCAGACTGGTATGATTGAGAGGAAGAGCAGAAAAGAAAGCAACATTTATTTTACAGCACTAGGTAAATATAATACAATCAACAAAGAAACAAAACCAATATTTCAAGTAATCTGTATGGATATGTAAAAAACAGTTAACAATGACAAAGTTAATTGGTTGACTGGTAGATATGCTGGGTGTAACTTGAAAAGGGATCATTGCGGGAACACCGCCAATAGACCTATTGGTTGAGGAACGATGCTTGCGGTTTGAAGGCGTAAACAAAGAGAATGCAAGGGCGCAGATCATGGCCATCTGGCAGCAACGGTGGGAGGCGAGCCAGGTAGGACGGTGGACTATGCGTCTGATTCCGGACGTGAGTGCTTGGGTGGGACGTAAGCATGGTGAAGTTGGATATTGCCTCACTCAACTACTTTCGGGCCATGGGAACTTTGATAGCTATCTGCATCGCTTCAAGAGGAGGAGAACGGCGGGTTGCAGGTACTGTGCGACACCTGACACAGCCGAACACACCTGGTTCGACTGTGTCAGGTGGGAGAGCGAGAGACGTCAGATTCCGGTGGCCTTAACACCAGATAACGTCGTCAGACACATGCTCCAGAGGGAGAATAGATGGAGGGAGGTAGAGAGAGTGGCTCGTCTCGTTCTAACAGCGAAGAGGCAGGAGGAACCCCCTTGACGTGCACACGGCCCTCGATGTCAAAAGAGGCGTCGAAATGTGTTTTGTTTTTTTGTAGTTGTTAATGTACTTTGCTAGGTTAGGAATTTATGATTATATTATGTGTCTGCTCATGTTGTTGTTGGATTATGCTGCCGGATATACCGATGGACATGGAGGGGGGATATTGTGTGCGGTGCTCTACCGCTGACGGCGAAGGAGGCATGGCGCAACAAGTAAGGGGTCATGGGAATGCTTGGGGAATCGAGGACAGGTACAAGTCCATCTTGATGCGTGTAGGGGCCAGGGAGGCAGCCTCTATGCCTAGGGTGTTCAGGCCTACTCATGCGCAAGAGTGGGTGGGTCGGAGTTTCCCGATGATGGCATGGGGGACCCTCGAGGTGTGCATGGGGGGACGCGTAATTGTGAAGGGCAAACGACGAAATGTGTGTCTTGATCAGAATGGAAGGGTCTCCTGTGGAGAAAAATTCTGATCACTGGAAGAGGTGATTAGTATGTTTTCAAGGAGGCACGAGAAACCCTGATGGGATGTCCGAGTTCGGACGAGCTAGGGAGGGCAGACTGCGCTGCCATGAAACCCTGAGACGACTGTGTTAAGCTTTTTAGCGTGGGCTGGTCGTCTTGGGGGAGTTTAAAAAAAAGAAAAAAAAAACTTGAAAAAGGATATCCTTTAAAAATTAATTCTTACTATTACTATAACTTATATAACTAAATAACTTATTATATTTCAAAGAGAACTTAAAAAAGACAGAGTTGCTGAAAGTCCATTAGTCATTGGTATATGTTGTCCAACAGCCTCTCCTTCCATTATCTACTAAACATTATTATAAGTTTTGAAACAAAAATTGAGCTGTCTGTTGTAATAGTGAAGTTAAAGAAAACTATGAATTTTTTTTAATGGTTTTAACAACAATCTGTGGGCTTTCTTCTAAGTTTAATGTAAAATGCATTAAAACATTTTTTTTGTGATTTTTCTGTTATAATTAAGAATGACTGTTTCTTTTTTATTAACTATTACTAAACTTAACTGTTTAAATTATTTTATTATTTCTTATTAATTTTTAATTATAATTTAACAAAAGTATAATTAAAACTTTAATAAATAATTACTTCAAAAATCACAAAATTAATTAAGTTCACTTTAAATGTTCTTTATGCTATCATTAAGAAATTTACTAAGTTCTTAGATGGTTATGAATTTTTTAAGTGTCTTAACAGAAGACAAAAACCAGATCTAATATTATGAAAACTATATACATTATAAAAGACAATTATGAAAATTGCAATTCAACCAAGAACATAATTAAATTAGACATGATTCTACACAGGTTCTTAAGAATCAAATGAAAATCTGTTACCTGTTATTAATTTCAGTTTAAGTACTTTATTCCTAATCTCTCAAAATAATATCTGATGTACTCAAACTAGGTTTACTTTGAATTCTCTATATAATATATATAAAATCATTCACTATATTTCTATATATTTAAAAAATGTCTCACACACACACACAACCCTTTTTTGTCTATTTTTTATTGATTCTATAATTCTATCTTGATCCTTCTTTAGTAACATATGAGCCTTATGCATGGAATGAAGGAAGGTACGCAAGAGCAACTGTGATGTAAAATTTTTTCTGAAGAAATGATGTGCAAAAGCTACAGATAATAATGAAAAAAAAGAAAAAACTTCATAATTTAAAAACACAAAAAAGGGAAATGAAAATAAATTCTTCCGCCAATGAAAGATCTAGTTAATTGGGGATCTGATTAATTTTAGAATCATATCATCAAATTTTACTGACCAAACACTTAGAATAAAAGGCACACTACAAAAATGTAATGTAAAAGAAGGTTAATTTTGACAATAGCAATACATAATAAAATATATCTGCAATTAACAATAATGAAAGAATACTACATAATACATGATTAGAATTATTGAAAAAATACTTAAGAAATACTAAGGACGTTTTATAAAAAAAGATTTGCCATTTGAATTAAAAAATATTAACCAAAATTAGTGGATTTAATAATAAATTGTATTACTAAAGAGTTCTTCTTTGTCACCTACATTTCTAAAATTTTATATCCATATAATTTAACATAATATAAATATTAATATTTGTATGCCGTAAGAAAAATAAAAATAAAAAATTACCTATTATATATAAATGAAGTCTAAAAAAAAGAAATACTTCCTTTGCAAATATAATAACAGAATTGCAGAAAACAAGAAGCTTAATAATGAACCACATAAATTTTGATTTATAACTAAAAAAATTCCTAACTAATAAATTCATCAAAATAAAAACTAAATAAAAATTCATTTATCATTATATTTATATACAACAATAAAAATTAAGATTTTCTTAAAACAGATATGTTCATATATAATAAACATTTCAATTCAAAACTTATAAAAAATGTAGCAAAGATCTTCCAATATGACAGAACATTTATTGAAAAATAAACACTACTACAAACTATGAAGATAATTTAAATACAATGGAAATTTATAACAATAACAAAGTAATACATTAAAAAAAGTTTACAGTAATCAATTTAAAACCAAATTGATGACTAAAGAGCCAGAATTTATGATCTTGTGAACACTGTAAACGTACTATTTTATAACTTTGAAAATAAGTTGACAT
This sequence comes from Lycorma delicatula, assembly GCF_047948215.1. Taxonomy (NCBI): domain Eukaryota; kingdom Metazoa; phylum Arthropoda; class Insecta; order Hemiptera; family Fulgoridae; genus Lycorma; species Lycorma delicatula. The sequence goes on from NC_134467.1 coordinate 48,737,254, forward strand.
TTCTAATTAATGCGACTCAAAACAGTTCTTAATAATCGGACAGTACAGTTCATTCACACCAGTGAATAATATATTTTTATATGCATTTTAAGTAACACAGCTGATGATGCCTATTTTAAATGAGGTAAGCAAAAAGAGCTTACTTTATTATTCTACTTTGGTTATTATTATTATTACTCTAATTATATACAAAATCGGTTTAATAATGATTAAAAAGTTGTAATAATAATTTATGGTTGAAGAGAATTGCCAAAAAATATTGATTTTATACAAATTTGTTAATTTTATTGAATATTCATAAATAAAATTGTCTAGCAATTTTTCTTAAAAAATAACTTTCAAAATTAGTATTTGGAAGCCACTAGATAATGCCATACTAACATAAAATCACTATCAGTGTTAATAATTTGGACACGATTAATTACAAACAGTAGCCTGAATCTGAATGGATGCCCTTTGATTTTAAAGTATTCTACCATCAAATCATACATGGTTTCCTAACTCCTTTTCTCAAGAATTATTTTTTATCTTCTTTTAAGTGTATTTAAATAAGTGGATGGAGTTACGCAGTAAACATTGAACTAATAAAAATGTGAATTTTAACTCAGCTCAATCGTTTAAAATGAATGAGATTTTTATATTATCCAGAAAATATCTGAACCATTAAATTACAATGTTAACTGTACATCCTAAACAAATCTGTTACATCCTACATAGATTTTACACACTAATTGAAAGTTAAAAGTTTCATATCTCCTGCTGTTCAACTACGACTGACAGCATAAAAAAAACTGTAAACTTGTTGTTACAGAAGAAAATGTCAAATATATTTTAAAAATGTATAACATTTATAAAAAACACAAAAGTCGTTCAGCACATGTTATGAAGATTAATAAAATAACATTCAAGTGAGAATATGACAAATGGTGATGGAACGCACAGGTCTTAAATATGAAATAAAATATAATGCAAGATTAAATCATGGCCAAGAGCATATAAACTTAATTTTCACAAAAATGTTTAAGCCATTAAGATGTATAAATTTAGGTGTCCATTATCACGTTTTGTTAATCTTTATCTTAATGACATGATCCGCTCGTGGAATGAAAAAGAGCTTCAAAATAATATCCAAATACACACTCATATTTATATACAAATATGTACATATGTATTTATTTATGCTTGTGCATGTGTGTATATGCTTGCATGTGTTCATCACATATTCAAAAAATTAAAACACTAAATTAAATACATTTAATCAATACATTTTATTATTTTTACTGTTTTGCATAAGAGGTCCGACATATCTTTAAGAAGGGTGAGACAACTATCATGTGATTTCATTGCTCTGTGCAAGTTATAAGATACTCTAAAATAAAAGCTTCAAGAGTGACTGCAATAGTCGAGGTAAAATTGATGCAAGTGGCTTCTGTAGAGGTAGGTCATGCACGGATAATGCTTTTCCCTCCAACAAATTATTGAAAAAAGAAGAGAATGTAAGTTTGAAACGTATATTGTATTTGTTGATCTGTTTAAAGCTTTTGGTTGAGTTAATAGAGAAATGTCGCGGGAAATGTGGACTTGTAACGGGCTTTCTTTTTACATGGTAAAAGTAATCGGTAGTATGTATTACAGGACATGTATTCAGATAGCCAATTAGAAAGAAGTAAGATGTATAGATTTAGGTGTCCGACAGGGTGTCCATTATCACCTGTTTTGTTAAATCTTTATCTTAATGACATGATCCACTCGTGGAAGGAACAAGCTTCAAAAGGGATTTTAATTAGCGACATATATGTTTATTGTTTATTATTTGCAGATGATATGGCTACCTTAGCTGAGAGCAAGGATGAGTTACAGTACAATATTTTACAACTTTGTAAAGTTGCAGAACAGTATAATGCCAAGTCTCAGCTTCTAAAACCAAGGTTTTTGGTTTATATGGAAGGGAGCCTCCTGTAAGATCAATAATTGTAGTCAACAATGCATTTCTTTGACTATTTCGGCTGCTACATATCCTACATCCTACAATAGCAATGTCGTTAAAATGAAGATCAACAGGTTTAGACCAATGTGTGGCTCTATTAGGAAGAACCTCAAGAATAGGATGAGTGTCCAAAGCCAATTAAAACTGTATAAAGTCATGGTAGTCCCAACACTTCTGTATGGCAGTGAAGTATGAATCCATAAAAGTAAGGATGAGAGTAGGATACAGGCTATGGAAATGTCCTTTTTGAGGAGTTTGAGGGATGTAACAAGCATGGATAGTATGACGAATTAATGAGAACATTCGTAGAGTTTTGCATATAAAAAAATAAAATACTTAGAAATTCTTTTATCATGCACTTGCTCCAATGCTGCTTCCACTTACTTTTATAATAGCGTATTTCATTGTTAACATTATAAATCCCATCTGTTGGCAGACATGATAAGGCAGACCTACAAAATGTTGGAAAAAAGCTGAAACAGGTCACTCACCAACCTGTGATGAAATGATGATATATGAGGTGTTTAAAACAACAATTTAAACTTTCATAACATATAAAAATTTTTATACTGATAAAACTTCTTTAGAAAGAAGATTCAAAATATAAAATATATGGATTAACATATATTTTACATAGTAAAATATATGGATTAACTTCCATTATTACACTGTATCTTCTTCTCTTTCTTATAAATAATGCACTTTATGAATGAAAAAAAAAAAAGGTTTTATTAAAAACAAACAAATATTTTAATTAAGTATAATAAGGTAGAAATCTTTGACATCTTTCAGTAAAATTCGGATTTGAGCTTCCAAATTGTCTGGTTGGATATTCTTTAATAATTTGATAATTCTTACTTAAGAACTAAATAAATCGAAATCAACCTTCAATATTTCTTTTTACATAGTAAAAGTAATTCACAGTATGTACTACAGGGCATGTATTTAGATAGCCAATGGGAAAGAAATAAAATATATAGATTTAGGTGTTCGAGAAGAGTGTCCATTATCAATTCTGAATAACATTCAGAATTTTAGTTTGAGGATTTATGTTCACCTTAAGGTGATAACTTATACAGTCAATCATGAAAAGTCTTTAGAAGAAAAATTCCACCATTTGCAACAAATCCCACCAAAGATTGTAGAAAAGACAGCATTCAGATTTGGTTGATTGTCATTCAGAAGATTATGATGGATTGGAGTGTCTGAAAACCAAACAGCCTTTACACATGTAAAAATTTAGAAAAATTAAATCCAAACAAATATCATTCATCTCCACATACAACATAAACTTTCTTGGTCAAACTGTATAATTATAAATCATTAGACAACATGGACAAACACAAAATTTTATGGCCCTTCTTGACCAAAGAATCTTGAGGATACCAATTTTATAAAGGAAACCCAGGAAAGTGAGCCATGAAAAACTGCCCACAATCTGGAAAGGGTTTCCTAATAAACTTCAGAATTATTGACACCATTACTGGTATTAATTTGAATCTCAATCCCCAGACTCGCTACCCTAACTTTCAAATTAGTAAATAAAACCTACAATCTATAATGCACATGCTCCCACCAACCATAAAAATAACATCCTAAAGGACAGAGAAAAAATTCAAACATTCTGGGATCTCTTGGATCAAACATTAACAAAACAAAATTATCCACGGAAAAATTAACTTTACAGATTAAAAACCTGAAAACATACAGACTTCAGAAGAGACAAATGCCAGCCGGATCACATCTGCATGGATAAATTTCATCATGAAATCCACAATGTCCAAGTAGTCAGGGAATTGACTCAGGATCAGACTAATACATTGTAAAAATGAAAGTAAAATTAACCTCAGTAAAAAAGAAAAAACTTCCAAATAAAAACAGAAGAAAATTTGACCCAACTACACTAATTAAAAGTGTTACTACAGGGGACACAGGAAAAGGATTCATCAACACTGAAACTCTAAAAGAATTGATCACAAATTAAAATTATAACAGAAAAGTTGGATAAACCATAAAACCCGAATGTGAGAAGAGCCCAATTTACAGCTAATAAAACAAAGTTACCCATAAAAACATCAGACGAACAAAACAAAAACATCTTAAAAACATCCTTCCCGAGTGTCAAAAAAATTTCAATAAAAGCAATTACAAGATTACTTCTAAACTTTCGGCAGATATAAAATAATATGAACCCTCCCATTAATACAAAGATATATTCAGTTAAGTAACCCATAATAACCAAGAAAATACAGAGTTCCTGGCACAAGCCTTCAACAAACATTTAAACTATGATGACCCACTGGAAATTTTTCAAGTAAACACTGACACACTTATCTCAACATCCCCAGAGCTAATACAACCTCCAACCATCAACGATTCAACACTCACAATTAATGAACATAAAAATTACAAAGCTTGCAGCAATGATCTAGTCTTGGAAAATGCAGGAAAATCAGCAACATAAATCTCCATCAACACCTAGTCAAAATGTGGATCAGAGAAAATTCCTGAACACTTTTATCGCAAGAATAATCCATCCATTATTCAAAAAAGGGGAAAAATTAACCCAGATAATTACAGAGTAATAACTCTTCTACACTGCACATACAAAATTTTCTCTCATAATTTACCACGGGATTAAGAACTCTGGAACCACAGCTTGTATAATACCAAGGTGAAATTTGCCCCTCATGAAGTTGCCCAGGCAAATTCTCAGCCGAAACTAATCATGGAATATTACAGGTTCAGAAATGAACAACTCTTTATCTCATTCATAGACTTCAAAAAAGCTTATGACAGCATCCATAGACCCACACTTTTAAAAATCCTCAGAATATACAACCTTCATTCCAAATTAATAGAAATAATTGAACTAACTTTAACCAACACTAATTCCAAACTAAAATTCAGAGGGAAATTTTGAAAGCATTCACAATGAAAATCGGCCTCAGACAGGGCGACGGATTATCCCCACTCCTTTTCAATGTGGCCCTCAATTACATCATGAAAATTTGGCAAAAAGAAAACCCTTCTAAAATCAAAATGGGAGCAAAATCCCCAATTAGAACAAACTGCCTGGGGTTTACAGATTATTTGGCTCTCTCAGCCATGGAAACAGAAGTTCTTGCCCAGGTTCATAGCCTCCAAAAAAGTCGCCCTACAAGTAGGATTACAAGTACCCCTCAAGAAAACTGTAATTATGCTATGAAACCCCTATGTTATAAATAGGGATTAATGATAAATAGGGTCCTCCATTAACTTAATTCCTCAATTTAAATATCTTGGAGAATTCATCACTTACAACCTAAGTAAGAAAGCAACATACAGAATCAACAAAATGAAAAGGGCCCAATTTCTAACATGGTCAACCCATCAACATAAGATAACATTCACCCTGGAGAAGACCACGATGATACTCCTCAAAGGCCGTTTGGCAGTGAGTCGGTGAGTTCCTATTACTATGACAGGCCAGTGTATAAAGTATGTTCAGGTTCAAAAGTACCTTGGGGTGTTTCTAGATGAGACTTCTCAAATGTAGTTTAAGAAGCACCTTCAATACGTCGCAGAAAAGGGTTACTTTGGTGTTCAATGTGTGGTCGATCCTGATTGGGGTCTTAACTTTGATCAGAAAGTGCGGACTTACATTCTACGGGCCACATACAGCGAATGAACACAACAGATTCACCAAGAAGATCTTTGATGATGTGAACGGCTAGATCAGGAAAAAACCAATTGACACCGCGAAGTAGGACAGGACCTAAGACAAGTAGTGATAAACAAGGAAAGGATAGATGAAAGAGTTAAAGTTAGAAACAAAATTATGAACATGAGATTTCGAGTAAAAGAAAAAAGAAAACAGGAACAAAGTTAATGAGAAACAGTCAAAGAATAAAGAGATTTTTGGAAGAGAAAAAGAAGGAAAAAATAACTTAGGATCACATAATCATTTAAAAATCAAGTTCAAACACTGTCCTTAAAGGCAAAAATGAATACTAATAAAGTAAGTAAAATTATTTAAAATATGGATATTTCAATTTTCTAACCCATTAATTAACAAACAAAAATAATTTATAGTAGTCTGATTGCATTTCTAATCATGCTCAACGTAATCCTTAAATTTTTAAAAACATTAACTTGTATAAAATGTTCACAAGTTATTACTACAATCATATTAATTTATCTGATATAATGCCATGACTAATAAACACAAATTAAAAATAACATTCTTAATCTTCTCCTGAGTAGTATGTGCATCTTTCTCCACAAGTGGTATCTAGATGTAAGCACTTAATCTTTTTGCTCAAAAGTGGTATCCATACTGATATAAAACCATCTAATTCTATTACATATGTGGCTTTCAGACGTCAATAAAATCTCATTTCTAATTAATGTTTAAACTTATCTTTAAATTTATAATTATCAGTTCAAAAATGTTTTTAAATACTTTATATCAAAATACGATTACAACAGATTTCCAAAACAGAACAGAACACAGGTAGAACATTATCTTCCATATGAATATTTACTAAAAAAAAAGTGTGCTATTATTAATGAGGCTCTAAAATAAAACACAAATATAATTGAACCATTAGAAAAAAAGATTAGTTCAAAAAAAATTACAAAAGCTGTGGAAGGCTCATCTTGAAAAACCTTTTTTGTTCGGTGTACTAACAAAGTCGTGCTGAATATAAAACGTTGGTAATAAAAAAGTACTTCATACAAATCAGGCAAATGTTTTTCTGACTTGAAATCACTACAAGAAAAACTTATTCTCTCAGAAATATTAATCAAAATTTCCATAACAAAAATTGTTATCAGAGATGAAATTGGAAAAATCAAGAATTTAAGAAACACAAATTAAAAAAGTCAATTTCTCAATTATAAAACAAAATCAATATAATTACACACACTCACTATCATTTAATTAATATTAAATAGATTAATTACTATTTGTAGCAATAACTGCTAATATTACTACGGACAAGTTATTCTGCATGTTGTACTAGATTTAAATTCACTTAAATAGAAATAACATGCTTCTGGAACACAAATAGTTGAACTTCTAATAATATTTTTACAATAAAATGTAATAAAATTTTCAGTTTATAACTACCTGAATTAAATCAAAATTATTAACATCTTAAAAAATCGGTAACCCAAAAATGATCCATCAAAGATTTTCTTTGTGTATGGTGAATCAAATGCAACCCCCAGAAAGAAAGCCACTCTACTACAGACAAATTAAAACTATTTTGTTAGTAAAACGCAAAATAATAAAATCATAATAAAACTTTCAATAAAAAAAACCAATTAATTGTAATTTTTTAAAAGAACGGTAGTCTGATTCGATTCAAGTTTCACCAAATCTCACTAATATCTAAATTTTGTTGATTTTCAATCATTCACAGAATGAATAACGCTATTAAGCAACAAAAATTTATTTACACTGTTAAATTATTAATCAATTTGCATGTTTCTCAAATTTTAATTTACTTTTAATTTTCAGAAAAATTCATGTATTTTTAAAACTGAATCATTACTGCAACGTTCATAATGTAAAAATAAACTACATTTATTGTTAACATTAATTAAAACCACACTATATATAAACAAGAAAATGCATGAATATAAAAGCTAGTAAAGTTGTTTACCCACAAAAACACAAACAATTATTATTACTGAACCATCATGACTTAACTCATAACTTAGAAAATACTAAACAAGACATATATGCCAGTAAGCATCTTTTCCGTACTGTACCAAACATACAATATTTAATTCTCAGCTTAACCACCAGTGAGTTAAGACAGGAATCGTAGCAACATTTAAAAAATTGATGAAATTTATTTCCAGACCAAAAAAAATTCAGGTACCTTAATTTGTAATCTTAAAAATAATTATTTCTTAATACCAATAACATAATTATTTAAATCATTACTGATAAACTAGTAATTAAATCGGCAAGATTTAAAATTTATAATAAAATTGTAAGAATAGTTTTGTAACAAACAAGCTATTCATAACAACTATATTGTAAATGCTCACCAAATGATCAGAGGTAGCAGGTGGGTAAAACTACAGAATTATAAAAGAAATCTGTAGTTTTAAATTTCTAGAAATGTGCTTTGAGGTTTCAGAAAACTAAACATAAAATGTATTCTAATATGTATTATTAAAATTATATATCTAGTATACACTAATATTAATATACATTTTGGTTATTTGCTTTATTAGGTTTAGATACTTAAAGGAAGATAGAACACACTTTTAGATAGATATATTACCAATTCAATGTATACAAGCTTAAACCAAATATAAATAAATATTAAGTACAAAAGTAAACTTATAACTTTTGTTACAGGGGGTAAACTTAATAGGAAAAATGTTCAGAACTGGTAAAGAATAGGAAATATTCCACTAACATGGTAAGTAATTATATATATGAGTGATGTAGGAAAAACAATCTCACTTTTCGATGAAATTTAGTTACCATATCTGTTTAAATGTATATTTCAAGCTCTTTTGAAATAGTGTGTTTTAATAAAAATCGACAATATCCTGTTGACAAAAGCAACAATCTCATTTAGATTGGGTGAATCAAAACAAATGATCTATATTAGTTTAGTATTGCAGAATATGTTTGCCTTAAGAACGTATTAGCCATATCATGGTAATTTGATAGTAAACATCAAAGGTTTATTTTTTAATAACAATGGAAGTTTCTCCAAAAGTAATAACACCTACTACAGCAAGAAAAAGAATCCAACATCCACAAAAATGGAAAAGAAATCTGATGAAGCAGAAGAAGTAAGTACCAATTACACTAATTTTATTAATGTATAAACATTATGTTAATTGAATATAGCCAGAAAATTGTAGGTGTAATGGTTATGAAAACAAATTATTTTATGATGTATACCTCATATCCTTTCTTATAACGATACAAGTTATTTGGTCTCCGGTTGAAAATTTTAATCTGAAAATTATTTGTATGATTAAAAATTCAACTAATCATACAGGTTAAATTTTGTGGATCGCCTTCTTTTTGCAAAAAAAAAATTAAATAACAATAATTTGTCAAAGAAAAGATTAGAAAAAAAAAATTACTTTTGTAATTTTTTAAGTTACATATTTTAAATACTTTTGTTAGTTATTCTTTACAATGTTATTCATCATATTAAAGACCGTTGTACTTTTTCTGTTACAGACCCAATGCAAGAACACTGCCAATATTTCCTACATGTAATCATAGCACAGATGCCTTTCAATGCACGACTCTTTGTGAAGATCGTGTTCGGAAATTTCTTGATGAACTCTATTCTTCTAAAGCTAAGGTATACCAAGTCAGTTTCATTCTTAAATTCCGTTCAAGTGTTCTGTAAAAAGGCGAAGGCCTAAGAATTCAGTCCCAAGGTAAGCAGTTTACAAGTAAAGCTTTCATTCAGATAGCTAAAAAGCAAATGATACCGGTATGTCAAAAAAACATTTTAAAATGTGCTAGGAATTACTGGCAGCAGACTCAAAATTGTTGTAAATAATTTTTTAAGAATGGAAAGAAGTCCTAAAGAGAACAGAGACGGAGACAAAAAAGTTTAAAAAAAACCAGCAAAAGAAAATATTGTTCAGTTTTATCTTTCTTTAAAATGTGTAGAATCTCATTATTACAGGGGTACAGGTGTTCGGCAGTATTCGCCTTCAGAAATTAATATTACATAAAAATTTAATTAAGGACTTGGTTCTCCAAGAACTGATGTTTGTTCCAAGTGTTTAGAGATAAAAGAAAATATTCTAAGTGCCCTGAAGAAAAGGTGGTTCTTATTAAATAAAAGAGTTCACAAATTCAGAACAAAGGCATTTTACGGCTTGTTAAAAGAAAACAGTGACCATTTAATTATTTAGTTTTGATTGTCAAAAAAATCAGGTACTGCCTAAGGTACCTGATCGGTTGGCATATTATGTAAACAGCTGTATATGCACGACTTCACAGTTGTAAGGAGGCATCCTAAAACTGAGTTAAATCAAAACAATATTTTTACTTATTACTGGACAGAGGATGAATTCCGATTCAACAGACAAGTCAACCATTACGCTAATGACTGATGGCTGTGCTGGCCAAAACAAAAATAACATACTTAATGCAATGAGCATGCGTTGGTTATCAGTTGCACCAAATCATATAAAAAAGTACAATTGATTTTTCCTTTGGTCAGTCATTCTTATTTACAAACTGACTGGGTCTTTCAATTATGGTAAGGAAGGTAAAAATGAAAGACACCACTGTTGATTCGAATGACTGTGTTAAAATATTTTCATAAATGGCTACAGTATTCAAATTTGGGTGCGACTGTTCTATTTATGATTGGTGAAAGGAGGCACAAACCCATCTTAAAGTAACCAGTAATTGGCACTTCCAATTTTCCAGCTGCAAGAGACTAGAAAAATGGAAAAGATAACTGGGTGTAAGAGGACAGCAGTATTACAGAAGTGAATTTTTGCCATCAAAAATGTGTTTCAAAAAAATGAAGGAAACTTGAAATCATAAATCCAGATAAATCAATTCATATGAAAATGTTATTTTATGTAATTTAAAACTTATAGATGTATGAAAACTTTTAGCAAAACACTTTGGTAGTGAGTGAAGCACCATTAATTTTCTTTCTTATTATGATAAAAGTGATTTCTTCTGAACTTCCAAACATTGTTGCTGAAGAAAACATAGTAGCAAGTAACAGTGAGTACTCTACTCAACTCATAGAAGAGTCAGCAAATTTACAAGTTTAAAAAAATAAGGAGTTATCTTATTTTCTTATTAAATTATCTTAATAATTGTAATTTTCAATTTTAATTTAAGTTGTAATTTTTTGTTTGTAATATAATTCTTCACTATTATTAAATTTTTTGTTCATTAAGCGTAAAAATTTTAATGTTTGGAATTGAAATAATCTATTTTATTTAAAGAAAACATGAACTGTATTTTGTTTTTTGGATCAAGATTGACAATATCCATTTGTTTGAGGATCAAAGCTAACAATCTCCATGGAAAAACTTCAAATTATAAAACGCTCTTTCAAATTTGATTTAAAAAAAAATATTTCAACTGTGAAAAGTATATTTTTTACTATGTTTTAGTCAAATAAAATAATTTCTAGTTGTTAATATAAGAAGATGGGAGTTTTTTGCATTATAACAAAAAATTAAAGAAAGTGGAGATTGCTTATTTTGATCCTACACTACTCATATATATATATATAAATTACTGCAATTTGAAAAAAGTATACAAAAAACCAACTACTTGGAAGTGAGGTCAATAAAGAAAAACAAATGAAAGAAAACATATGGAAAAGATTAGAATCCTATGCTGTATACTGAGCCATTAAGAAAAATATTATTAAGGAAACTGACAAAAAAGGTTAAGAATCTGAGGGTATGAAGAAAACTGCAACGGTACAGGTACGTAATGAAGTAATTGAAAGTTAAGCTATAAACAAAGTGAGGTACATAGAGATCAAGGAAAGGCATGCCAGGGGTACTCCAAAAAAGAAGAAAACTGAATAAAAGATTAAGAAGAGAATTTTATAAGAGAAACTATAACAAAAGTAGTGAAAACTATAAAGAAAAAAGAGCAGTTCAGAGAAAGAAAAGTGTTAACTGCACTACGTGTAAGTAACTACAATAAAAGGTTACAGACAAATCAATCTTTTTTTCTATATTCATCACAGAGCATCAGTGCAAATAGCATTTTTAATAAAAATAACACTACTATTATAAAAAGTAAGATTTTTTGAGACCCTGCGGTTATTTAACAGCTAAGTTTTTATTTTAACAATTTTAATTTTAAATAAACATTAATTTACTTTTACTAGATGTTTTAATTTTAGCCCATTAAAGTAATTTATTTAAATTTTGTCTCGGCTAAGAGAATGTAGTCCCTAAATTCACATCCACAAACCACCACTGAACTGTTCATAATCATAGCTTTCCAATTATCAAGAAAAATAATTTAGTCATAAAGTTACAGACAGATATAGCTGTCTATGAATAGAAAAATTGTGTTTGATCGATTGTGCATGAAACTTGTAAAAGGATTTAGAAATTCAACAGGTGTAATCTAGCCATGTAAACAGTAATCATAGACCACAAATGTAATTGATAATGGGGGTAAGCTGTATTCTCATTAATAATATAAAATAGAGGTATTTCCCAGGATTTTAATTGAACAACAGACTCCAGATAAAACTCCTAATTTATAAACTCTTGACATGATTTTAGCTCTAGGAATAGCTGCTGATAAAAAATTGATCTTATATGGTCTTTGATGTTCTGGGTTTCAAAAAAAAAATAATAATTTGAAATATAATTTAAGACAAAAAAGATAAATCAAAATACATTTAACTGGGTTAAAAATTAATGTACTATTCATTTATCCTTTTCATATTACTCAAGAAAAATTTCTATACATAAAAATTCAGAATTAAATTATTCACAGAGTTTATGCCTAATAAGAACTTTAATAATAAGGCTGTTATTATTATTTTGTTAAGAAAAAGAAATTTTTTATTAAAATGTTGCTATTATGCCAAAATACAGTAATAGCAAAATAGATGCCCAAAGATGGGACTGTGATGCCAGAAAACTCTGTATTACTTGTTTTACTTAATAAATCATTTGATAACTGTAAAATTTGATATATAAAAGAAAATATAATTGTTTTGGAGTTACAGGCATAAATATACATGTACTTCGACGTGCTACCCTACTTCTGAGAGAAGATACAAGTCTTCGTTCAACATCATTCCAGACAGTAATAGAAATTAATATACATTATCCTAGAAATAATTTAATGTAAAATTTAAAGAAAGATTAATTTTAAATAATAAAGAATAATTTTACATTGTATTTTATTGCATTTAAATTTATTTGTTACACAATTATAATATTTTGTATTCAGATAAACAACCTCATTTTACTACATAGACATGACATAAGTACCGTTTGTAATTTTTTTAATATTTTAACCTTACCTTTACTGAACATAGGAAGTTCAACATTTTTTATTTTTATTAACAAAATTCTTCAAGTAATCCCAATGCAAAGTTTTTAAAAGTGTTTTGTCCCAGGCAATGTACTTAAAAGCAATCAAAAAAAAATAAAACATTTTTAATGTGAATTCCAGCTTGTTGAAGAACAAAAATATGACCTGTTGCTTTAAGACAAGGTTTTAAGTTTATTTAAACAACATATTAAAAAAGTACTGCAAAAGAAATCTGAAAAAAATAAATTGGACAAAATATTTATTATTAGTTAGTCCATTTTTAATAGTATTCAAAAAACTCTGTAAAAACATAAATTATTTCAAATAGGCCTATGAAACAATTATGCTTAAGTAAAAAAATTTTAAAAAAGTTTTAAACAATAGACCAAAGAATTCTTCAGTCTTTATTTTAAACATGCATATCACATCTTTCATATTCTAGACAGCTACACCCTCTTCTTTATCAGCTGTTGGATGACCAAAAATTATTTCCTTGTACCACTGTAATCGTTCATCAAACATTTTTATAAGAAGTCTGTTGACATCATTTTTCTTTTCACTAATGACAGCATGGTCAACAGTGAAATTTTCTAGCTGAATTTAATTAAAATTAATGTTTCCTTTTTTCCTTAATGAAATTTATGGTTTCTTATTTCTTTTGCAGGTTTGGAACACTTTTGTGATGAAATGTGTAATCAGCTGATTGAAAATGAAGTTATGCCATCGGTTAGTTGGAAAAATCACTCTATGAATGAAATCTGGTTATGAACAAAAAACGTACTGTTTGAAATTTAACTTTTCTACATTAATTACTATATGAAAAAGCATTATTTGATTCTCACTTTAATTTCAATAACAAAGCAATAATCTTAGTGTTAAAAAAAATTAGACAAAGTACAGTTTGATTGTTACCTCCTGAATTACTTGTTTTTAATTCACCATATATTTCTAAAAGTAGAAAAGAAAAATAATAAAAATTATTGTTTTTTTTTGTCTTTTTTACTTTTAAATTGGATTCATTTCTACGTTGAAATTTCTATTATAAAATGGCATTATTCTTTACCTGATGGTTTTCCAGCATGTAAATTATAGTTTTAATAGTAATAACTAAAAAAAAAAATAAGTATTTTATTAATATTTTTTTTGTTTAACCATTAACTGGTATCATACGTCTCACAGACTGCTGGCATTTTTTGTCTCCCTCCCCTTCCTCAAATATTGGATCAATGGTCGATCCACTTTACCTACCTTCCAGTTGTTATGCGTAGTACTTGCTGTGAAGATCATGTTTTTTTTGCCACATCAAGTGGTGAGTTATTGTATTTTGTTTTTTAGGCAGTCTCAAAAACATATGACACCAGTTCTGTTACTAACTTAATCGTTGCTGTAGTTGTTTTTTATTTTAATTTTACATTATTCATAGTGCTTTCAGTGGTTGATTTGTATAGTTTCTATGCTAATATATTTTTCTTTCAGTTCATTTTTTATACTGTTTATTTATTTTTATCGCTATATTTTATTTCTTTTTATTCATTTTAATAGTTCGTTTCTAGTTCTGTAAAATATTTCTTAATAATAAATTTTTTAACAATGACATTAACATATGTGAAATAAGCTGTAATGATGCCATTGATCTACAACTAGGTCCTTCGTGTCGCGATTTACAAGGTACCCGATTAAGTTTCGAAAAGGATTTAGAAGAAATGGTTTCAAATGTCCTAGAAGAATTTGATAGGGATGATGATAGCAAAGATGATTCAGATTATCTAAGCGAAAGTGATCACAATACAGAATCAGAACAAGAAGCACAAAAATAATGAAGTAATGAAGTGGATGTAGCAAATAGGGCTGAAAATGATACAAACCAAAAATTAGAGGGACAGGAAAAAATTGAGGAAGAAGCTGAAGGTAAAAATTTGACTGCACCAAGACGACATATCTATTCCTATTTCTACGGGAAAGAGAATTTTTTTGGTGGAGAAAGAACAACCACCTGTTAACCTATGAACAAGACTGCATATCATTATTTTGGAACTACCTGGATTGAAACCAAAGGCAAAATTATTAGGAGCAAAACCACATAGAAGACGTTTGGAATCTTCTTTTTACTCTGGAAATATTAGAGGAAATTCTTATGTGAACAAATAACAAAATTATTAAACTAAGAGAAAAGTACAAAAGAAAAACTTATCGTTCATTCAGGATCTAGATATGATTGAACAGAAAACTTTCATTGGTTTGCTACGCTATACTGCTACTTTCAAATTTAGTAACGAATCTATTGACTACTTGAGACAGATGGAACTGGATGAGATGTGTTTCGTTGCACAATTTTGTTTCTTTTGGTGTGTTTATGCTTTATCAATTCAATAGATTGAGGAGAAAAAACGATGATGCAGCAGCAATATCTGGAATTTTTAATAAATTTTTGGAGAATTCACAGGTTTGTTATAGACTGGGTCCCACAGTCTGCGTGAATGAATGTTACTACCCTTTCAGGGTCGATGGAAGGGTCGCACGTACATGCCACGAAAACCAGCAAAGTATGGTGTGAAAATTTTATTTATGGCAGAGGCCAGGAGCCATTATTTATATAACGCATATATTTACTCAGGGAAAAGCAGTGATGGAAAAACTCTTAACTTGTGAAGAGAAAAAATTCAGCATTCCAACACAATCTATACAATAGCTCATCAAATCAATTAAGGAAGACATCATGAAATGTCGCGGTGGACAATTGGTTTAGTTCAATCGAAACAGTAAACGAGCTCCTAAAGAGAGAGTTAAAATATGTTGGAATTTAAAAAAAAAATAAAAAGTAAATTCTTCCTCAGTTTTAGCCTAGTAAAATGCAAACATCATTTCTCTATGGTTATACTGAGAACATTACTCTTCTTTCATATGTACTGAAAAAGTTGAAAGCTGTTGTATTAGTGTCATCAATGCACCACTCGCCAAATGATGACCCTGACACTGATAAGCCTGAAATAATTTCATTTTACAGCTTAACCAAAGGAGGTGTTGATTGAATTGATCAAACGTGTGAAAACTACACAACCAGTCGAAGGACACAGAGGTAGACAATGGCAATCTCCTTCATGCTTGTCGACATGGGAAGTGGTGTAAATTCTTGCATTCTGCACCAGTCATTTACCCAATCAGATAAGATGACTCAACATGATTTTATGAAGACTTCGGCAAAGTCACTTACTTACCCGCAAGTGAAAAACTACTCGTGAAAAATCTTCCACACGAATTGATGTTCACAATCAAAAGGATCCTTAAAATTTTGAACGGATCAGAAAATTCAGAAGAAATACCCAATTTGTTTGAAAAACTGAAGATATGTGCATTTTGCCCTACAAAACAACAAGAAAACCAAATATCCATGTCAGAAATGAACTGCTCCAATTTGTCAGGAAAGTTCTAATAAAAATTTGTGTCACGTGTTATGAAGTAGTGAAATTTATATTTTTTAATCGCTATATTTATGTACTCTTTAAGGCTTTTTTTTTCTTAGTTATATTTTTAAAGTTAATAAATAATTTTTATATAAATTTTACATTTTTATTAGTAAATAGATTTAGAAGTATATAGTTTAATTTTTTACAACAATGAAAATGAGTCTGAAAAATGAAGACTGTTAAAATCAAAATCTAAGTTCTTATTTTACTTTTTCATTATTTTACTATTTAACACTTTGTTTATGATTATTTTAAAATACTATGAAAAGCTTAAACAGAAAAAAATTATAAAAAAACTGGCATTATAAAGAAATTAACGGAAAAAAGGGTTTTGGCAAGAACACATATTTAAGATTTTATAGCTATATTTTATTTAATAAAAATTTTTGTTTAATTGAAGTTTGTATAGTCATGTTTAAACAATTTGTGAGCAACAAATTTCATGAATAAATAAAAATGTGAAGATAAAAAAATTAAATTGAGGTATCCTGGCTGACACCAGTTACGTACTTATAGCTCACAATACCAGAGCTCAGATTATTTTTTAACTTTTACTTTATTTAAACAAATAATTGAATGGTGTTAGAATGATTTCTGTACGGGCCCTTCTATTTGTAATTGAATGTACATCAAGTCTCCAAAGCAATATTTAGTCCAATATTACAGTTTAATTTTTATACCGCTCAGTTGGTGTGCTTATTAATAAATGTTTTTGTAAATATTTTGTGAGTTTATGTATTTTTTTTTAAAATAGCAGTAACATTTCCTGAAATTTTTGCACAGCTACTGTTGTTAAATATATTATTGTAACCTAATATTAGCTTTATAATATTATAAGCTATGGCAATTATTATGTCTGATTTTTTTTTCACATTAATGTCTAAAAACAGTGTAAAAATGTTATTAAAATTTATATGTAAACCAAGATTTTGACACATTTGAACAGTAAGAAATTTACAGATGTACCAAATTTGATAATATCAAATGCATTTAATACATATTTAAGTGGTTTCCTAATCTTTTTAAGAAAAATGCTATTAACAAAACTGCTTGTTGTTAGATCCACTAAAGAAGGTACTTTTAACAGAAAAGATTCAATGTTTTTAAAAGTGGATTGCTTTTCATATTTTTATTTTTTTGTCAAAAGTCACTATATAATGACCGATGGAGAGATCACAAGCAAAAGAAAAGGTGTGTCTCATAATGACAAACCCAGTTTTCATAAACAATTATTTGATTATTCTTTTTATATATTTAAATCCTTCAATCAAACAGCATCATTACTTCAGTACAACAATGAATCTCTCAGTGACTAAGCCGTCTAAAAATTTATTTTATAGAATTTTTATGATAAATCTAATTTTTTTTATTAAGTTGTGTATTTTATAAATTATTTATTTAATCGATTAACTATATTATTAATTAATATTATTTAATTTATTTATTTGTATAATTTATTAAATTGTGTATTTTAGATTTTCAAAATTCCTTTTTGCTGTAATTAAATCAATAGATAAATCTTTAATCATTTAAATACAAACATGTGAAATAATGTTAAAGTAAGTACATTAAGTAAAAAAAATTATTTCTCGTGTCTGTTATCGATGTTACTTATAAACTATTTATTTCATACGCTTTAAAAATATGAATAATTCATAAAATGTTTTAAATCACTTGAACATTCCAAGACACATTTTTAACAGTTTTATGTAATAAGAAATCATATCAATAACATTTTTCTTTGTAAGGATTTGGTGCAATTCAAAATCTGACAACAGTTGTCCATATTAAAATAATTATAAAGCTGTTTTGACAGAAATACAAAATTAAGATTTTTAAAGTGTACTTCTTTTTTAAGATTTTTTTTTTTACTATTGATGTGTTTATTTATAAATTACGGTCACAATTACAGTAACATACATTGCAAATTAATATTGTAACAAAATAAATAATGCAAATATATTACTGTTATTTATTTACTTATAAAAGTCAACTGACTTTATTATACCTTCCACCGACTAAACTAGAAAAGGGAATGAATAAGGAACATTCCATACACATGTAAAAAAACCTACCTTCCACTAGCATGCTAGGGCCGGTGCTGTGGGAGCGACAGTGCTCTCTCTCTCTTGCAGCCCCCCATGCATTTTCCTATATGTGCATGCACACAACAGCAAAACACCAAACTGCTGGAACTTTGAAGCGCACAATTCCAAATAAAGATTTTTGTATCCTTTTCATAAACCGGGGGATGGATACTAACATTAAGCTTAAGGATTATATAATGTACAAGTATAAAGAGAGAATTAGAGAAAAAAGGACTCATTCTATTACATGTTATCGATAATATCAAGTGGAAACAGGCGGTGGCTACAGTCACTGATAATGAAATAAAAGAATAAGGAGTATAGGCGGTGTACAAACATACACAATAATAACTAATAGACCATTAAAGATAGAAAAGTTAATAAAAGATATTGATAAATCATATTTTATCTTTTATTTATTTATTTAAAATCCGACAGGATAACCAATAATTACAGGTACTTACTAATAATTTATTTATGTAATGTATTAAAAAATTCAAAACCAACTTGAGATTCAAACCCGAAACCTGGATGTAGACACACATTAGTACCAGTCTCACCATGTAAGTGGGATAAAGTGGGTAACTTTAGTTTTAATCATCATAATTAGTAAAGATAAATATAATAAACTTGCATCCGGTTACACAATAATACAATCGATTTGTTTTTACGAAAACGAATGATACATTTTAAATAAAGAAGCAACCTGTTTTCTGTGGAAATTTGTTTATTAGATAAAAAATAAATATCTTAGAATGTCTATTTGAAAATTAATCGATAATACAATTCTTAAAATAGATATAAATATATATAAACTATCGTTTAATCCACTTAATATTTAAGCAGATGTTAAAGTCTTGATTTCACAGTCACATTGTAGAATCAAACTACACAATTCTGAAATCTTTTATATTATGAACAAAATGTTATTTATTAACATCATACAAAAAACACGACTTAAAAGCTTGACTGTTTGGAACCAGTAACTAAACTAAAAAACTCAATCCCCAGAATAAATAAGAAATAAAAAATGTGATATCAGATCTCTAAAAAATAATAAAGCATCCGGGTGAGGACCCAATAACTGTGTAATTTTTTAAATTATGATGATTAGGTTAATTAATGCGTGATCTACTGTAGAAATTACATGAAAACATTTGGAAGAGAGAAAAAATACTACAAGAATCTGCTCCAATTCATCCTCTACACAAAAAAGGAGAAAATGAAAGTTACGAATTACAGAGGAATTTCTCTTACAGTAACCTGCAAAATCTTACAGAAGTTATTGAGAATAAAATAAAAGAGCACATCAATTAACAATTTGAAGAATATATCAGGGTGGTTTAGAAAGGGAAGATCTTGAAAAGAACAAATAGTACGTGTCAAATTAAGAATCTGCATAGATTATAAACTTTTTAACCGACACTTTCCATTGCCTTTTCTAAAGTTTAAATCATTTTAAATTATCAGAACCATTAAAATAAAAAAAAAGCAATGCAATCAATCCCTTTTAATTGTGATAGTCATAAAAGAATGAAGGAAAACATTAAAACTAAATGCGGTAGAAAAACAGTTAGGTTAGAAAAAGGACAATCTAGGAAGAGATTGCTTTCCCTTTATGGAAGATCGGGTCACAATTAGCAGACGATTTTGAAGTAGTAAAAATTCAAATACAACTGTTAAAAGTAATCGCAGAAAAACAAGATTATATATTTCCTATGAAAAAGTAAATGTTTAAAGAAAGGTATCAGAAAAGACCAGAAGCAACAGAGTATTTATTTTTATTTTAAATTTTCTTAATTTTTTCAGAGATAGTTTTAAGTTATCAGGTAAACAAAAATTATAATCTTTTTTACATTTTCTCACAGTTTATACTTTCAAAAATATGTCTGTAGATTTTCAGGTATAAATGCGTAGTATTTGAGAAGAACTAGTAGAGCTGCAGGTAGAATCTCAGAGAACGGTGGGAGACCTGGTATCTCAAGTTTCTGCCCTCAATTTTGTAGGTTTGCAGCTTCTATCCTTTCTCTATTATGAACAGAATATATTTGAGATTTAACAGAACTATTACAATGATTTAAGACATACGTTTCAAAATTTTACTTCAAAACATGTCAAAATGTTAATTTTTGTTTATTTTAAAGGTTATGAAGCACTTTTTTCCATGTTTGTTAGTGAAAAAGAAGCAAGAGGAAAATAATTAATCAGGAGATAACAATAAAAAAAGACATTTTGAAAGATATTGATAAATATATGAAAGACACAGTCATTTTTTTCAAGTACATAAAAAAATAAAAACCGATAAAGATTTTGAGGTCAATATTGATAACATTACTAAAATGTAAGACGTGTGATGAGAAGTAAACTTTCAGGTTTTATAGAATTTTATATTCGTTCACGAGCAGTGTTATTTATCAAAATGCATTTAAAAAACAATGTTCATGAAAAACATGAAAGTTGTGATTTTTACAACAAGTCTCTCTTGTAAACTTTATACGCATTTTTTTTACACCGCTTTTTCTTAGCTGGTGGAATTCCTCAGCATCTACCAAATTATCCAATTGGAAATGGTTCTGGGCTTAAAATGTTCATAAACATCACCCATATATTATAAACTACAGTAATATATAAATCTGTGTTTGAGGCATACAAGGTACCTCCGCACCTTAAGTTGTAACATACAAAATGAGAAAAATATAATGTTAAATAAATTATACGCATTGGATAAATTTTATTATACCTGTTTTAATTTATGCACACTTGAAAACATGCTATTAATTTTTTTCTTAATCAAATTTCTTATATAAGATTTTTGAAGACCATATGGATTCTCTAACAAGGATACAATTAAGATGCCTTTTTAAATTTAACTCTGATTAAAATCTTTTGATAAAAGTACAAATTAATTTTGCTCAGTATGAATATTTAAATATAATTTTTTATTATTACATTACATTAATTACATCAATTTAATTATTACATTATTTAAATGTAATTACATTTTTCAGTAAACGATTTCTAACAAAACTTGCAAATATAATTTTTCTGTGTTTTATGAATAATAAGATGTGCCTTTAAAGAGTTTTTATGATTAAATGACTTTTGATAAAACTTACAAATATAATTTTTCACTTCTGTATGAATATAAAACGTATTTACTAATAAATGACTTTTGACAGAAGTTGCAAACATAATTTCCCTCATTTATACGAAATTAAAAATATGTTTTTGTAAATTGTATTTAATATTAAATGACTTTTGACAGAAGTCGCAAACATAATTTTTCTCTTCATTATCAGTAATAAGGTGCGTTTTTTATCATTATCATGAATAACAGACTTTTGACAATTTTTTTCTTCACATTAGCATGAAAGCTAATGTGTCTCTTTAAACAATTACCTGTGAATCTTTCATTGCAATATTCACAAACCAATTTTTTTCTTTCTGCGCAGGTAACTTGTTTTCACTACTTGCATTTTCAACTAAAGTTTCTGTCACTGTACGCACACGTACATTCACTGAATTTTTTTTTTATAATTTCATCATATACCGAATTATTTACGCTTCTCTTACAAGTAATACAATTCTTGGTAATTCCCTTGACGGTTCCTTTACCGATAGTAACCTGTAAATTAAAAATAACTAATAATTAAAAGGTAATTATGAATTAATATAAAAATATATCGATTACAACAAAACTATTTAATAAATTTATAACAGTCAATATATTTATTACTTCTATATTCATCTTAATCAGATCTACAAACCCACACATTTTACATACATAAAATTTTATATACAGGATGTCTGTGCTAAAGGTACCCAAAACATAATGGCCTCTATTTAGGAAATCTGTCATTGTAATATCTTATAACACAGGCTCAAATGACAGGATATATCCCCAAGATTTGTTCAGTATACTCTCAGATTCAGCAGAATACACATGTGCAGACAAGCCGACTCCAGTGCAACTTTAAAGATGTGGACCCCAAAAAAACGTTCAGTGCATGCTTTGGTTAGTAGTTTCAATCAGTTACGCACGTTCAATGACTTGCATGAACCGAATGGAATATCAATTCTCGAACATCCAAGTCTATCGTATTCCAAGGATACAACTTTAAGAGAGAGATTGCAAGCTTCGTTTCACAAACTGGAAGTCATCAAAAGGTTTGTTAGTTACAAGAGACTGTGGATCAAGTAAGCGATGCATTCACTGCCAGTCCCATTAAGTCTATTAGGTGGTCTAGTTATGGACTGCAAATTTGCAAATTCCTCTTTCTACTGTTCATGACATTGGTAATAAGTACTCCACTTGCAAGTGTACAAGTTACAACTCCTTCATCACATTAAACCAAATGATTGCCGCCAATTTGGTGTACTAGAAACCCCATACAGTAATCAAAAATGAAAGGAACATATTGAAAGTCAGTGTCAGTTATAGAAAAAAAAATAACGTCATGGGACTGTATTTTTTTCATAGAGCACAGTGTGACAGGGCACATCTACCGCAACGTGCAAGAATTTTGCCGTTTCTCAGAGTACTGCAGGATTCAGTTTCCAACAAGCATGTGCTCCACACCACTTTTATTGAGATGTTAGCATGTTCTTAATCAACACTTTCCCGCATGCTGGATCAGGCAAGGAGGTCAAACTGCACAGGCACCTAGATCTCTCCGATGAACCTTTTTTTTGCTTGAGGTTTTATTGAGAGTTATAAAAAAAAAAGTTTGAAATTTGGACGATTTAAAATGAAGATTGTTAAAGTTGTTTGTCTAATAATGCCACAGATGCTCCTAAACATCTGGCAAGAATTAAGATTATCGTCTACGAGATAAAAAGGAGCATACATTGAAGTCGACTAACCTATATTAAAACATTGTAAAATGCTGCGCTTATTAAAAAGAACTGTTAATTTATATATATATATGTATGATAAAACTAAGAAAAAATTATTTATAATAATATAATCTTATATTATAAATAATAATAATATGATAAAACAATAAATTTATAATAAATAAAATGAAAACATCTCTTACTGCTTGCTTTTTTCAAATTCTTACAATTAGCACTTTTGTGGTGTGCATCTTTTCTTCAATGTATTAAATATTTTTTAAAGTTACAAATTTTTAAAAAAAGTTTTTAATACCATCTGATGAAGCGGTGTGCATCGCAAAAGCGCTAATATATATACTTACACACATAGGGTGAGAAACTTAAAAACCGAACTGAGAGTTTGAACTGCAGTTGTTTGAACGTTACCTTCAACACTTCTATTAGCATCATTATTGGTTGTGAATGTTACTACTCTAATCTACTGCTGTCATTTGTAAACTATTCATGGTTCGGTGTGCAACAAGTTTTTGTAACAATGCTTTAATAGATCAAGGAATGGGTTCTTGTTTTGGAAGCTAATCACTGTTCTCGAATCCTTTCCAGGAATACATTAAATATTCGCTGAAAAATTCTGTCTAATTCACTCACCACACCCATTAAGAGTGCAGCCACAGTTAAATTATTATTAATATTAGGTGACTTTAATAAACCAGGTTCTGTGTGGGAAAACATCAAATACATTTCTTTTGTTAAATGTTATCATGCAAATTTAAATGTTAAAAATGCTGCTATTCAGCTTACACATTATTCTACAAATTGTAATTTTTGACAATCATATATAATATGCTAAACTGCTGTGGTAATTTTCCTGGTTTTGTTTTTTCCAACCTTACCGATATAAGTGTTAATATTGCTTACGGTGAAATTTTTTATCGTGATAATTATCATTTACCTTTAGAAAATATTTCCTAACATATTTGCCACAGTTACCGTATTTTGAATTCTAATCTTATACCGGATAATAAAAATATAAATTTTTAATAAACGAGTTTGATTCTAAATAATATTTATTTATTTTTTAAACAGCCACACAAGATTGATGCTTTTGCATGGAACACGGAAATGGAATTTTATAGCACAAGAATAACACCATGCATGACTAAAATTTGATATTCATCATAATATAGAAAATTTTTGCAAAGGAATTGCAAGAATGTATTATTAAAAATATTCTTGATTGTCATTTACCAAATATACATATAAAAAAATGTGTACTTATTATCACTATAATTAACCCCTTACCAGTTATTGACGGAATATTCCAACATAAACTTTTTTGTCTGGTTATAATTCATTCTCTACCGTAATATTCCGATGTTTTACATATTTTTTTTTCTTTAGTAGTATTCTACAATGACAGATAACGCTAGTTGTTAGTTTAAATACAGTATGAAGCGAGGGATTTTCATATGTATTTGATCGTAATCAGCCGATCTGCTGCAACCCACCAGGTTGGTCTAGTGGTAAACGTGTCTTTTGCAAATCAGTTGATTTCGAAGTCTAGTTCTAAGGTTCAAATTCTAGTAAAGGCAGTTACTTTTATACGGATTTGAAGACTACATCCCGGATACCGATGTTCTATGGCGATTTGGTTTCAATTAACCACACATTTCAGAAATGTGTCGACCTGAGATTGTACAAGATTACACTTTATTTACACATGTATATATCATCCTCTGTAGTAATCCTGACCTGCTGTAATGGTGAACTGTTTATTTACAGCGGTCTATGAAGTCGGACTCTGAGCATTATATTTTTTATTATATCGTGAAATTCTATAAATATATCAGTATATAAATGTATATTATGGAAATATTTTGCGTGTAAGTAAAATTATTCAGATAACTGCGTAAATATCTTATAAACACGTGTGACAGAAAATTTGTGAATATTGCTCAAATATTTCTAAGTGTGAAATAATATACATCTTGCATGGAAAAAAAAATGGTTTTAAATTACATATTATGTCATTATTATTAGTCAAAATACATACTTTAAAAATAAATTCTATTTAAAATAGCCTAAGGAGAAAGTACATATAGAATTTAATAAGAGAAATATAGTGAATAATATAAGAGAAATATGTTTACTATCTTGTTCATTTACTCTTACATGTGTTCGTGCTAGTTGCCAATCCAGCTGCTGCTACTGACACAGAGTGGTCCACGTGATGTGCCGGCTTAAAAAAAAAAAAACAGCAAACTCAGTTATCACAATTTTAATTCTGAGAAAAGTAATTTTATAAATCAACTTAAAACAAATATGCGGGTTGTTCAGAAAAATCATAACTTGACAAAGAAAACCGAAAATTTGGCAATAAGTTTCTTTAAACTTTCAACTTAGTTCATTTACAGTTCGATACATTTACTCAGATTTTTCAACTTTTGAATATTTTCAGTTATCATGTGATTTTTTTTAACTGTGATGTAAGCTGTTATCTCACCTTAGCATCATTGAAACTGATCTTTGTCTAGCAAGCCATTTCATCAGGTTTTGGAAGGGAAGTAATCATTAGGAGCCAAATCAGATGAATAAAGCACATGCTTCCACAAGTCATTGTCAAAGCGTACATTTTAATGAAGTGTTGCAGCTACAATCCAAGACATGTGTACAGTCGCATTAAAAGATAATGCTATTATTGTAGTAAAATAGCATTATCTTTTTGGCCAATGTGGCAGTCCCAATCGATCAATCTGGTAAAGCATCAGAAGCGTAATGCTTCCCATAATTGCAAGTTCAACATTTGAAATTCAATTATTATTAAAGAAATAATCAAAATACTGTAAAAAATATAATGAAGTCAAATTAAAGAATCAACAATAAGTGCATATATAAAGTTTCATTCATATAAATACTCCAATGAATACGCTTTGAGAGAGCGAGCATAAACTTCATACATCACTTTCATTATAAAATAATTGCATGATAAAACTTACCGCTTCATTTTTAATTTCATGATCTTCATATTTAATAAACTCGATCCCTTCAAACGCAACAGGATCTGTTACTTCAGTATAAGCATCATAACCGTTACCGAGTGGCTCCTCTCTCCCTTGCAACGATTCACTTTCCTAAAACATAAAATCAACAATTTAATGCTACAGTTAATGACATGACAAAAAAAAAACCCGAAAGTAAATAAAATTATACTTACACAATCAAGTGTAATATCTTCAAACTAGACTCCTTGAGTTAAGCTAGGCCTATATTCCACGAACATTCATTATATCTGTGAGCTTTGTTTTTGATAAAGCTGTGACTTTATTTTCGAGGCTGAGGCAATAGCTCATATAAACGGTAACCTCTTAACAGTCCCTTTATAGAACAATACCCTTATATGCTTATGAGATCCTTGCTTCCCAGGAAAATTATTATATTAAATCACAACAAACCTAGACTTAGATGTCTTAACATATTCCATACAGTTGTTCCCATCGTCAAGAACGCACACTTCTACAGTGTGCTCTATTGGTGTCTACATCAATCTTTTGTAGCTACGCCGTTTACTATACTATGCTGTACACTACATGAAGTATTTATTTATCTTGCCCGTTCTTGACTCCGGCAACAAGAACAGTGGTTAGAGGCAGTAAAACGTTTATGAAATATTTTATTTTTTCCAGAAAAAAAAATTACGACATATTCTTGAAAAAACCTTTTTTTATTATACAGTACTTTATCGATAAACAAAAAATCGTCATTAGTTTTCATTAGTGTTTTTTTTTTTGACAACACACTTTTATTAAGAATAAACCGGTAAATACATTTAAAAATCAAATTGGAAAAGTTTCAATAATAATCATTATTTTTGTTACTTGTATCACTACTGTCACTGCTAAATTCACTTTCAGGTTCATAATTCCTCGTGAAGACATAATCTTATTTTATCTAAAGAACAAACATCGCTAACTAACTACTTCAATGGTTATACGCAAACTGAGGAGCAGCATTGCAACACCAAAATTATTGATCGAACGATCTGACAAGAATCAACATGTCTGTATTCAATGACCCTATATGACGCAAGACGTAAGAGCCATGAAATATTATAGTCTTCTGACACGCATGAACGATTATGTCTGCGTGTTTTCGTTATTGACTCTTGACAGGAAGAGCAGCTATAAATATATAACTTCATAAGATAAAATTGGGTTTTGGCGCTATGCACAAGAATATGTTATACAAAGAAACGGCTATTGACTCCAGGGTCAAGAACACAATATCAATAAAATTATGAAAAATTAACACCGTATGCCTATTATTGTTTGGGAATACATATAACGAGTAAGAAAAAACAAATAAAACAACCCCGCTTTTAAGTTATACCAAGAATTACACCTGTCACTAGTAAATTAAATTTTCTTGACCTCAGGGCCAAGAAACGTAAAGAACATATTAATCGATTAATTTCAGACTTCTTGTATTTTAACAAGTGTAAAAATAAATTTTCTAATTTCTTTGTGCGTACTTGTGGATTAAATCGCGTGTGCACTATTATGTCATTAAACAAAGAATTATAGTACACGAATTGTAATTTGTTTTTTGTTTGTTATTTAATATAATTATGTAATAATTTAATAATAATTTGGTTGATTCAGCAATGTTGAAAGGAGCTGTTATGAAGGACTTTTACAGACTTTAATCAAAAACAGATTCTTCATTTTCATCAAATAAAATTTGAGGCAACATAGTGTCGGTGAGTTTTTAATTTAACTTATTAAAATACATAAAATATGCAACACAATAAAATACCCTCACAATTGTAAAAACCTTTAATTAATATACATTTAAGTGTGTCCAGCAGCTCTTAGAAAAGAGAAGATAGTTATAGGGAAAATATACGGGTTCTTATTAAAAAAAAAATGTCCATAGGGGTTTCAAGTTCAAAGAAAATATTTCAAAGGACAGAAAAGTTTTTCTAAACTTTTCTGGGATTCAGTAATCATTTTTTTATTCTGCAGATTTTTGTATTTATTGTATTATCATATTAGGATTAGTTCTATAATGAAGTTAATGAATTTAATTAAATTACCATAGATCAAAAATTATCTATCTTGAAGACCAACAGAATATTAAAGCCTTGTAGATTACCTCATATAACAGGTGAAGCGTATCCTGGTGGATAATGAATCTACCAAAGAGAGAAATGATCTATTTTAATTTTCAAGAGAAAATTTTTTAGTTTTTTGGGATAGAAGTGACATCTCCAATTTTATTGTCAGTAAGTAATATTTATAGTCGCTGATACTCTCATACTGAATTTTAAAAAATTTGCTTGAGCATTACACTTTTCACTCTATAAAAATCAATTATCATTAATGAATAAGTAAGTGTTAAGAAAATAAAACTCACCGAAATGAAAACACATTTAATCAATAAATCACTTCCAGGCTTTATTTTTAATTGCGACTTACTCATAAATTATGAAAGTAAATAATTTATTTTGTCGATCATCAAGAATTTCCCTAACTGCAACTGCATGTAGTTTCTGCCTTAATTTAGTAGTTTGAAATTATATTTTAACAAATGGTGCGTCATTTTGTCATAATGAAATTCTAAACGATTAAGCCACTATCAATTTTAATAGAACTTACAAGATGAAGAAGTAATAATGATTTCAAAATTAATATAATCATCGCAATGTAAAATTAACAAGTTTATTTATCAACTAGTAACGAAAAATTATATTTTTATTAAACTTTTTGGCATATTTTTTTTTTTTTTGGGTGATTAATGCAGTTCCAGGTGAGGCACAGTAGCAGGAAAGTTTCTGTTATCGAGCAATAGTTTCTAAAAAACCGAACTCATCTTCCAGCTATTCATGATGCAGCCTACCTATCGACATAATCTGCTCTCACCCATTTCACATAAAATATTTATAATATTAAATCTAATGTTTATTTCTGAATCATTCTGTTATCACGTACCATTACTTTGTTCTAAGTACTGTATTAAATTCTTAAACTTATAAATTCATTTTTTATCATTTTACCTCCAAATATCTTTTATATACCAAAAGAAAAAAAAATTAAAAAGTGGAGCATATGAAGCGTGTTAAAAAAAACAAGAATTTTGAAATTTTGCGGGTTGTATTAGTCCAATTCTCATGATTTTTTTTGCTGTACTGGTAAACATGTCTGAAAAGTATTTGTACATTTTTAGCCATATTGGATGTTTAGTCAGCTGTCAAAAGTATAACACATATTTTGGTACGATCAGTGATTTTTTTTTTGTATAAATAATGGATCGGAGAATTTGTATTAAATTTTGCTACAAGAATGGAATAAAGTGTAACGATGTTTTAAAAATGTTTAATATTGCTTTTGGTGAGTCTGCTATGAGTAAATCAAGCGTTTACGAGTGGTATAAGCGTTTCTAAGGTCGTGAAGAAATTGAAGACGACGAGCACTCCAGCACATCAACTAACGATAACGTGGAAGAAGTGAAAGAAATGAATTACAAGTGGTCACCAAATCAAAATCTGAGAAATCGCTGATGATGTTGGGATATCAATAGACTCATGCCGTGAAATTTTTTTGGATGTTTTGGATATGAAACATGCGACACCAAAATTTGTTCCAAAAGTGTTGAATTTCGAACAAAAACAGCGGCGAATGGAAGTTGCTCAGGAGTCGCTAAATAAAGTCAACAACGATGCAGACCTACTGAAATGAGTCATAACAGATGATGAAACACGGGTTTACAGATATGATATTGAAACTAAGAAATTGTTTCAGTACAGTCATTCTGAATCACCAAGACCGAAAAAGGCTCGACAGGTACGGTAGAAGATGAAGGTTATGGTCACTGTGTTCTTCGATTTTAACGCCATGTGCATCAGTTTTTACCACAAGGTCAGATAATCAATACAAGTCTAACATTGTTTGCGTGAAGCAATCCGAAAAAAACGCCTGGATTTGTGGCAAAACAATTCATGGCTTTTGCACCATAATAATGTGCCTGCTCACACTTCATTGCTTATTCATCTATGTTTAGTAAAAACAACACTAATGATTTTTTTTTGAGGGTTAAAAACGCCTATGCGTAATCATCGCCCAGAATTTTTTTTAATAAAAAAATAAACAAACTAGGTTTAGTCTAAAAGATAAATAAAACTTACAACTAATATCACACTTAAAAACTAAAATAAAACCAAAAGTAAATAGACTTTAATATTACAACCATATTGGACTTTAAGTCCAATATGGTTGTAAAGGGCCCATTCTCAGATAACAGAAAGATTAAAAAGAAAACTAAAAATATAAAAACTCTAACATAAAACTTAAAACTAGATTAAAAACTAAAATAACAAAAATGAAATAAAACTTAAAACTAATATCATTAAAGGCTTGCATCTAATATCACTAAAACCTTACAACTAATTTCACAGACAGTCCTAAAAATACAATACATTAAAAAAAAACATAAAAGGCTCCCTACTCGGATAACAGAATCAAAAACACAAAACCACAAAAATTAAAATAAAAAACAAACATATACGTAACAATATTAAATTTTTTGATTAACCCAGCGCTACGCGAAAATAGAAACATCCGGTTTAAAACTTCATTATCATTGCTCAAGACACCACCGATGTTTCTGAGTAGTTTAAATTTACGATGCAACACCGCATAACATATGCAATCTACGAGTATGTGGCAGTTGCATCGTGCATATAGGGGTGCATGTCCTGCTGACATCAGGTACTCATGTGTGACTCTCGTATTTCCTATTCACAATCGACAGGGGACCATTTCCTCACGACGAGTTTTTCTGCATGATGAGTCCCATGGCAATACAGAATCTTTAATGTGACAGTTTATTATCCATCCAATCACCTTGCCACTTTGCTCATACGGATTGTTTTACGTGATTAAAAATCAGAAGTAGCAACACAAGTGGTGAAGGAAGGTTGATTACATGCGTCTTTGGCAGCGGAATCGGCATATCCATGACCAGGAATCCCTACGTGACTAGGGACCTAGCAGAAACTTACTTGTGTGTTGCGATTATTCAATTCGGCGATTATGTTGTAGATTTCAATGACGATAGGA
This sequence comes from Lycorma delicatula, assembly GCF_047948215.1. Classification (NCBI taxonomy): domain Eukaryota; kingdom Metazoa; phylum Arthropoda; class Insecta; order Hemiptera; family Fulgoridae; genus Lycorma; species Lycorma delicatula. The sequence continues at coordinate 48,768,774 of NC_134467.1, forward strand.
CGTCTGGAATAAAAGTTTTCCAAGGCTTGGAAATCACTACACGAGTCACTACAAATAAGGATGTTTCTGTACTAATGATATTTAGAACCATATTTAATAGATATTAGAGGATGTTAATGATATTTAGAGCCTTATTTATAGCGTATAGTTTAGCAGTAAACACACTCGTAATACCGGATAAAACAAACATATAAGTTCTATTACTTATGTTTCGATCTATCAGTGTATACCACCGCGTCTGGGTTCATCTTGGAGAGAACACACTGAAACATTTGCTGGAAAACAGTAGGTAGTGTTGATTATTTATTGTACATCATAATGTCAAACGTAAAATTTATAAGGTTTATTCCCCACCGAGGATATGAGCACGGATACATTGGAAAGAATGACGGTGTCAACATTTATATGCTACAGTAGACGTCGGGTACGGACACCTATAGGTGCAGTACAACGTGGATGGTCCTCATACCTTCCTAAATTAGGATTTCTAAGGACTGAGTCAAAAGCCGGGTGATTTGGCTGTCCTTTGAGGCGATCAAAATAAGATAATAAAAGCTGGTTTCATCTATCCTAAAGTGATGGCTCACCACAGTCTACAAGTAAGCTTGCGACAGGGCTTGATCTAAATGCACCTATGGCAAGCCAAAGGAAAGCATGATGTACAGCATCCAGTATTTTAAGCACGGTATGAAGAGCTAAAGAGTAGGAGACAAAACCATAATCTAAACAGGAACAAACAAAGGAATAGTTTAAACGTATCATAGATGATCGATCGGCTCCCCAATTGGTGTTACTAAGGACTCGCATCATATCTAAAAGTTTGGAACATTTTGTTTTTATTCTTTGATATGTTTGACCCAAGTAAGACGGCTATCAAAAATTAATCCTAAAAACTTGATGTAAGGAGAGATGGCAATAAACTCTTCATTGAGAAAAACATGCAGAATAGAAGGGTTTCGTAGCAGAGAAAACACTACACATTTTGTTTTTTCGGATGAAAACTTGAAGACGGTAACCCTCGACTAAGCTTCAAGGCGAGATTATAGTGTAACACGTAATGATACCCAAGCCCCATGTGACTTTCTTTTTCTATTCCCAAAAATAAAGAGAACCTTAAAGGGCCGTCGTTTCACAAGCACAATGAGATTAAAAGTGAATCGCTACAAGAACTAAACACTATTCCAAACATCGAGTTCCAAAAATGTTTCGGATATTGGAAAAAGCACTGGCACATGTATATATCGAATGGGGACTATTTTGAAGGGCATAACATTAATATATATGAATAAATAAAATTCTTTCCAAAAAATAAAAATTCTTGTTACTTTTTGAACACACCTCATATTATAATTTCTCTATATTCCTTACAATACTGTTTACTATAAATTATATATGTAAATACAATCATAAACCATAATTCCATTTTACACTTCATTTTAATTTTCATTTTACTGTTTTTAGAGCTTAATTTATTGTTAATTTAGTACAAAATGAATGTGCATTTGTCACAGATCATACAACAGTTCATGGTATTAAACGGATTTTGGTAAATGTCTGTTCATATTCTTAATTTATAAATATTATGTTGAAGTTTTGGGTGGTGGATTTTCTTAAAATTCCTTTTTTTATTTTTGCTAAGTAGGTCTTCTGCATTATATAATACTTGTGGTAAAACTACGGTTTTATAGTATTTTAATTTTGTGTTTTTGGATAAGGATTTTTTCATTGTGAATGGAATGTTCCTTATAAATTGATAAGCCACTTCCTTCTTTTTCTAACTAGCAGGGCAGGGCTCATTTTGCTTGCCCAACTGTTGCTCCCTGGACCCCTGATGCGTTCACTTGCTCATGCTTGTGAGAATATTAAGTATCTTACAGAAATATTTTAAGAAAAGAAATATTAGTCTGTAGAGAATATTTTTCTGAACATTATAGTGTTTTTATATTTAAAATAGGTTTAAGGAGCGAGTAGATAAAGAATTTAATATTTTTTTCAGAGAAATATAATAGCCATATTGATAACAGGGAGTTGAGTTAGGGATGCTACCTTGTTCAATTAGCCTTGTGCGTGTTCGTGTTAGTTGCCAGTCCAGCTGGTGCTATTGGCATAAAGCAGACCACGTGGTGGCTGGTTGGATGCACGGCAACCATTCTCTCCTGTTAAATAAAGAATCCTTTTCTTTTTTGCTGCTAAATATTAACTAATACCCTTTCTTTTATAAGTAAATAAAAACACAAATATAAAAAATAATCTATGCGAAGAAATTAAATTAAATAATCTCTAAATTAACTGACAATGGACTGCCAGGAGAGTCGGCTGACCCACCACCATTGGTTTTCTCTGCGCCAATAGCAGCTAAAATAAAAATGAGAGCACATACGACAAACAAATCCACCAACCATCCTTTTTCATAGAGAGTGACATACATTAATGGTAATCATTTCACCTAAATATGTAATTTTTTGATATTTAAATATTAAAATTTCTGATTTTTTATCTATTCTCCTGAAATTTTCATTATTGGGATTTTGTTTCTATTATTAGCAAACTATGTTGTTTAATTGTACGAAATATGTACCAATTTGGTTTAAACAATTTTCAAAATCTTGAATTTTGATTTTCATCTCTATGTCTCTTGCCAAAATTATTATGTTGTCAGAAATGTTAAAATATTTATACCGTAAATTAATTTTCACTTATCAAATAAAAATCTAATTCTTCATGATTTTTAATTTACTCATAGCTGAAAAGATTCATCTACATATCTACTGTTAATCACAGTAAGAGAAGAGTGAGAAATTTTAATTATTTTAAAACAGTTGAAAGATAACATTATTTTAAAATGGTTGAAAGAAAAAGACTTTCAGGCTGTAACCCAAAATTTTGTGGTAATTCTTTTAATCTTTCCACTAGTCCCTTGTAATTCATTCATACACTAGGATACATGTCAGTACCACTAACATATTATTTTTTAGTTGTAGGTAATGAAAAATAATAATGCACTGAAATTTTTCTGGTGTAAATTATGAGGCAAAATTAATTGTTTTACACATGACAAGTGTAAATTATTTGTTAAATCACTAATAAAAAAAATTAGGAAACACAGTTATCACAAATTTAATTCTGAGAAATTATAAGTCAACTTAAAACAAATATAGGGGTTGTTCAGAAAAATTATAGCTTGACAAAGAAAAACAAAAATTTTGCAATAAGTTCTTTAAACTTTCAACTTAGTTCATTTACAATTCTATACATTTACTCAGATTTTTCAACTTTTGAATACTTTCATTATCATGTGATTTTTCTAACTCTGTGATGCAAGCTGTTCTCTCACCTTAGCATCATTGAAATTAATGTTTGTCTAGCAAGCCATTTCATCAGTTTGGGAAGGGAAGTAATCATTAGGAGCCAAATCAGATGAATAAAGCATACGCTTCCACAAGTCATTGTCAAAGCGTAAATTTTAATGAAGTTTTACAGCTACAATCCAAGACATGTGTACAGGCACATTATTGTAGTAAAATAGCATATCTTTTTGGCCAATGTAGCAGTCCCAATCGATCAATCTGGTAAAGCATCAGAAGCTTAATGCTTCCCGTAATTGCAAGTTCAACATTTGAAATTCAATTATTTAAAACACGGTAAAAAATGTAATGAAGTCAAATGAAAGAATCAACAGTAAATGCGTATATAAAGTTTTACTCAAGTACCCCGATGAATACACTTTGAGAGAGCGAGCATAAACTTCATACATCACTTTCATTATAAAATAATTGCATGATAAAACTTACCGCTTCATTTTTAATTTCATGATCTTCATATTTAATAAACTCGGTTCCTTCAATTATAACAGGATCTGTCACTTCATTATAAGTATCGTAACTGTTACAGAGTGGCTCCTCTCTCCCTTGCAACGATTCACTTTCCTAAAACATAACATCAACAATTTAATATTATAGTTAACGACATGGTGACACTTCTCATATGACATGACAAAAAAAAAACCAAATGTAAATCAAATTATACTTACACAATCAGGTATAATATTAACTTCAATCGGTTGATGTGGTGAAAGCAAGCATAAAGTTTCCTCTGTGGTATCCCTTTCATTTTCTAGTTTGATATTGTTAGAAGACAGAATTTCATATTTGTAGATATTCTTTACAGATATATACATTATCTTCAGAAATAAAAACATTCTAAGTAAAAATTTAAATATTTATAATGAAAACAATAAAGTCGCTATTAACTGTATTACATTTTATTCATTGAAACAAACACAATCAGTCATGTTTAATAAGGTGCTTCCACATACCAATGTATCGCACAGAATTTACAGCTGACAAAGGTTTCAGGTAGTCAGACACATACACGTGTTTGGAATCCCAGAACACTATCATGAAGATATTTTTGCAGCGGGTTGTTTTGAATTTTTTTTATTTGGCGATCCACACTGCCACTATTCCATGTTAACAAGTTTTGTCTACCATCACAACATTGAAAAGGAACATATACAAATATTGCACGCTAAAATATCAGATGAATTCAACTCTATAACTATAGTGACTAATGGTACATGAAAGTTGACAAGTCAAAGTTTTGGAATTTATAACAGGGGAATGAAATTATCAGATAACATCACCTACTGCTTTGTGCAATATTTTGCTCTGCTATTATGTTCCAGTGTGCATTACATCTCAGCAGCCCCTTGTACTTTGAATCTCTCTATATATATATAAATTAAATTAATAAAAAAAACAAATACATACTAAATGAACACATGCAATTTAGATGAACCTTCTTCTAAGCGTAATATATAAATCGATTAGTATGTTTGATGTTTGCCACTGAATTCAGAAGAGTATTTACTTAAAAAAAGCCATTTCAAAAGAATCCAAATGAAACATAAAATTCAAAGCTCAGTAATTCTGAGCAATTAATTTGATCACCTTCAATTATTTTCATAATAAACCATAGTAGATAAGCTTAGGATCGGGAAAATACAATATCTAAATGACCGATTAACAGGTTTGAATACCGATGACCCATGCAAGATCAAAGTCGGAGCTGAGATATCAATATTCTAATCAATTAACAATTAGTTTTGTGAGTTGCAGTGACCTGTTAAGCTAATAATCCATTCTGTGGAGAGAGGTTACAGTTTTGCAATAAAACTATAAACTACCTTAATAGTTGTTCAGTCTCAGATGAATGAATGCGCTCTTTATAAGGTGATTAACCATCATATACAAGATTACCATGTGGTGCAGTCTCTCTCTAATTAGTATATTTCCATTAAAACATAAATTCGGCCAAGCGTCCTACAAGACAGCGTTAAGCATTACCATACTTTGGTAATTTATCCCTAACTTCACTCCCAAAAATCTAACCTTAACTTTGACTCAAACCTTAATCCTAGCCTCTCTCTATAGAATGGATTAACATCCAAACGTGTCTCAATAACTAATATAACTGATTACTACAGTATCGATAACACGGTGCGGACTTTGAACTTGCATGGGTCATATGCTATCCAAAACTGCTTTTTGTAATTTAAATCTTGTGTTTTTCTGATCTGAGCATATCTACTACAGCATATTAAAGTATAAAACAAATTAAAGTTGATCAAGTAATTGCTTAAGTTTACCAAATTAAAAGAAAATGCGGTAACGGTTTTGAGGATTAAAATGAATAAATATAATTCTGAAATAATACACATAAAACGTTTTTAGGGCTGTAATCAATAAATAAATAATAATGCATACGTTAAAAAACCTTACAGTACTCTTCTAAGATATTTAGTTTTAAAATCTGGTTGAATATGATTTAAAATTAGCCAAATTTATTTTAAATGTAGTGGAAAAATAAAATCGTTAAAAAAAAAGATTTTGTTTACATATGCATTTATCTGTAAACAGTTATAAGCTACAACCATTATGTTAATAAGTTATTTTTTTTTTTAATTTTAAAATTCAATTCTTTATTATTGAAATAAAGTTTGTTAAACAAATATTAAATTGGATCTATCATTAAAATTATCTCGAGAGATTGACTACTTTGTAATGATATACAATAATAAAGAAAAACCAATAACATTGTGCACAAACGAAATGAAAAATTACTGTCACTGTTAAGTAAATGTGCAATTAAAAAAAAAATATCATACCGTAAGAATCACAGTTCAATAACATAAGGTACAAACCACGTTTCATCATGCTGTTCCAGCTTGCGTACAAATTTTTTAAAAAACATGGATGAAACCTTTTCTCAACTCTTACTATAATTTTCCGTGTATGTTTTCGATGACGTTCACAACGTTGAAGAAAACGCAGGATTATATAACGTAAAAATTATTAAATAACTGTCTGCGAAAACAAAACTATTCTTTATGAATTATTAACAAACAACTATAAATATGCATACACAAAATGAACGAATTAAAATTTTCTCTTTAAAGCTGCATTTCTGAAGAATAGAAAAAATATAAACTGAAAATAAAAGTAAGAAAAGTCATATTTTACAGTAATTAACAAGTAATCAACGATCAACTAACATTAACTTTCTACAGTTTTAATTCAACCAACACAACTCGCACACGCATGATTGTAACGGACAATAGCGATGGGATCTCTCGAATGAAAAAGTAGTAACAATTCGATTAATGAAATATATCGAGATATCTCGAATTACTACTAACTGCATCATTAGAATAACGTTTTCGTTTGGAATGAACTAATTACTAAGGTAGGCGAATACTACCGAATGATGACGAATAGTAAATTTTATTACTATTTTTAATTCGTCACTCGCTCGGATTTGGAAGATGAATAGGCAGAATGCTAACTACTAAATGGAATACGAATGATGAGAGAATCTCAACGACTACTTTTCATTTTCCTTTACACACGATTACTTATTTTCAGCAACGAGACATCTTATTTTCTGACGTGATTTCTCGCTACTTTGTTCACTATGATACCACACACTGAAATATAGAAATACTGGGATGGGCACTAGCGTTAGAAATCCGTGGCAACAAAGATAGCCGATTTAGAGGTATCAAATCACAAGTTATCTTTCATAATTCAAGTTATTGTAGAAAGTTTTTATAAAAACATTTATACGATACAATGATTAACTCAACATTTATTTAATATTCATAAGCATTGAAATTTTTCTATTAATTACATAGAATTATGAGATTTTATCATTTAATATTAACTACAATTAAGTTTTTTGGAATCACTTTCTGAAGGGACGGTACGTTAGGTACAATGCGCATGCGCTGCACTGTGCGACAATTAAAACTGTACCTCTAAATCTATCTGTCTCACGTTCGTTTAACGCTTACGTTTAACATAGGCAGTGCCCGCTCCAGTATTTCTATATTTCAGTGCCACCACAGCTCCTATTGATTTGAAAAAAACAAAAAAAATTAAACTCAAACTCACCGTAAAATGTACGTTATCATTTTCTTGTCTTAGGAATTAACAGATCGCCACACTGTTATCATTCTGCTTTCACTTTTATTAATTACACAAAAGATATTTGAATAAGATGCCAGAATTACATTTTTTTTTTAATTAAAAGAGAAGAATTTGATGCAGCACTGCTAAATTCTTAACTAGAAAAATAATTATTAATTAAGGTTCATCAAAAAATATGATTATATAGACGAGCAAATAAAAAAAATTAAACAAAATAAATGTTCTTCATCGTTTTCAAATGCCATTTATATATATTTTTAAACATTAGCTTACGGTCTATTTAATTTTATTCACAAAAACACAAATTTTTGTTGGTAAATTTAAAAGTTATTAAACTTAGTATCGGGTAAAACAAGTTATAAAAGATAAATCGGTTTAAAAATTCCGCGTTAAAATAGCCATTTAAAAAATATTTTTTGTCCACGTTTTATGGAGGTAGTCTATTCCTACGCAAATTGGTTAGCTGTCCGGCCTTAAAAAATACTCTTTCTGGGGGAACTGATGTTGCAGGTATGCAGGAGTACCTTAAATTTATCTCGTATAATTCGGGTAATGAATTTTTATGCAGTCTGTTTAGATATGGCATTTCCAAATATTGTCGTATTGCAATATTTCGGTTGTTTCAGGCGTCATTGTTGTGTCTGAGGTTCTAAGGTCTTCATTTAACGGCAGAGTATCCACGTCCATTTGCCTGGAATTAATTAAATTTGTAACATCATCAATTATCCATTTTTGGATATGCTTTACATTTTTTTCTACGTCAAATGCGGTTTTGTTTTTAATCTTGGATCAACAAAAGTAGCCTTGACTACTAATTTATTACTTTTCAAATGGCTAAACGAAGTTGTTTTTTAGGTGGAGCTATATTTTTACTTTATTAAGTGAAATTTTACTACGGGTGATTATGCGGAAGGAACAGGATCTACTATTACTGGTAGTACTGTGCATCGGTGAGGTTGATTAATTGACGAAATACAAGTTCAGAAGTATTTCCTCATTCGTTGTTATTATTATTATTACCTAATTTTTCATTTAACTGTAAAAGGGTGTTTCCGTTTTAAGTGCTCTATTAGGTTTGTAGTATTGCCGAAAAACTTTAAATGTGTTTTGCAAATTTCACAAGAAACGTTTTTTTATCTTCATTTTTAATAAAAAATGTCAAACGGATGATGGTTTCATAATTGTACTCTATAAATACAACTAAATATGAAAGTTCCTAAACGGCTAAATTATAAACGAAAATAATGAAACTCAATAAAAAAAAGGTTTAACGAAATAATCTCTAAATGAATAAATTATAATAATTAATAACTGCTATAATACTAAAATAAACGAAAAAATTCTGTAGACTGAATCAAAAAACTCTATTATTTAACATTGACTGCAACGGTAATAAATAACACCGTACGAATTAACGCAAGATTTATAAACAAAAAAACAGAGATATCAAAATATTAGCGACCGATTGAGAATGAGAAAATAATTCAAATAAAACCGCTGCATTTGCAAAAAATAATTTTTAGGGAGGCATTATTAATTGCGGCGCCAGTAACCAGTACAATCATAATAAGGTTAGTAACAGCTACAGAGTAATTTTTTAGTCATGTTACCCAATTTTAAAGGTAATTTAAGAAATTTGGGTGGAATAAAAAAATTAATTTGTTACTTACAAAACAGATTTAATAAAAAGCTATTACTTACATAATTGTTAAAGAATATGCTCAAAATGCCTCACCCCTTGCGGTTATACACGCACGGAATCTTTTCAGCATATTAGCAGAAAACTTTTTAACAGTCGCATTAGAAATATTCGTGATTAAGTCTGTAAAAGTTCATCAAAAGTGTGAGGATTGTTTTTGAAGGCCTCGGACAATATAGCCCCACAAAAAGCAGTCAGGAGGTGAGGTCTGGGAACCTTGTAGGCCGTAAGCCCTTGCTTATTATTCCATCATCAAAGAACTGTTGCAGAAAATCCACGCGGAAAGTTTTCGTAAACTTTTCCGTGGAGAATTGAGGGATCTTGTTTTCACATTCTCTAAAACGTAATCTGTCAAGCGAGTCGGTCGACCGCTACGTTACCTGTCTCTCGAAATCGGTTTGCTAGCCTAGAAATTGACGTTTTTTCTGGCGGAGGAACACCAACAAATTTAATTTCAAATGACTATTTTACAATCGCGTACGATTTCGTAGCAAAATATCGTTCAAGAATGAAAACTCGTTGTTCTACGGTAAAAGACATTCTGTTCGTAACACGACCGGAAACGGCACAAAAGTTTACACAGCTCAAGGAGAATCGACTCGCACTGCCGTATCTATACCGGTTGAGTAGCGCTACCGACTTCGTGTCACAAAATAAAATTTTCCTTTCTTAGAAAAAAATTACCAGACATTAATAATCGGGTAACAGGACTAAAAAATCACTCTGCATTAAGTGTACTCGTTAACTAATAATATTATTCAATGTTTGTACTTGTGAAAAAATATTAGTAATATTCATATTTCGAATGACTCATTCGATTATTTATAATATTATATTACTAATATCTCGATTATTAAAATCATTCGATTTTGCCCACCACCGATGGACCGATGATGCCAACATGAAAATTAGCTTCAGTGTAAATGCTGAAATTGTTTTTTATTTTGTTAAATACAATTTCCAAAAGAAAAAAAATTATTACATTATAAAATAACGTTTTAAATAGTTAAAAAAAGAAGAAGAAATTTGGAACAACTTGCGCTTGCACTTCATGAGCAGTAGAAACAGCACAATTTGCAGTCATCAACAAAGCAGACACTGTACTGATGAAAAATTGCAGATGTCTTGTGTTCTGTACTTGTAAGACGATCAAAAGATGTCTGCAGAGGGACAAGTCTGTTGTGAAACGCATTAACATTGATGCGTTTGGTCCCCTCTAATGAGAATCAAAAAGAGAAAAATGATCATTATCCTTAAATACAGCATCTGAGTACTGGTCTTGACAGATCATTATCCCACGCTCCTGGCTCTGGAAGTATTGCTCGACGCCCGATTCTATATTGCTAAAGTAGCCCTCTATTTAGTATGTGCGCGCGCGCGCGTATGTGTGTGTCTCCCTTCCTCACTTATTCGCTCTCACTCACTCTCTCTCTCTCTGCGTGTGTGTGTTTATCTTTAATACCCGTTCATAATATAAAAGAAATTAAATTGTTTAGATTTATTTAAACAAATGTGTATGTATAGCCTATATATATATATATATAGCCTATGATACTTCCAGTAATGTAACGATTCCAAAGCAGGGCCATACATCTAAATCGGTTCAGCCATTGAGCTGCTATCATAGAAACAGCATACATACCTACATTAATTACAATCCTTTTTGGGCAATCTTGTAAGATGTACCAAACTTTATGTCTACTATACAGCCTATGACACTACCGGTAATGCAGGGATTCCAATGGTGAGGGGGGCATATATCTAGTCTCTTTTTCTGTTTAGTCTCCAGTCATCTATCTGAATCAGTTCACTGTTGAGCTGTTATGATGGAACATACATACATACATACACCCTAAATACATTACACTCTTTTTTGGGCAGTCATTTAAAAACTAAATTAGCCTGTGCTTAAATCATATATTGTCAACTTTTTCTTATTTTTAGCTTAACTAGCCACGCATCAAAAATCTTAACTAGAATTCTGTACAGAATTGAGAGGGGAGTGTAAAAGTGTTAGGAGAAGACCGATTTGGTTTCAGGAAAAGTATAGGGAAGCAATTTTAGCACTCAGATTAATAGTAGAAGGAAGATTAAAGAAAAACAAACCGACATACTTGGAATTAATAGGCCTAGAATAGGTATTAGATAACGTAGACTGGAATAAAATGTTCAGCATTTTAAGAAAATTAGGGTTCAAATACAGAGATAGAAGAACGATTGCTAACATTTACAGCAACCAAACAGCAACAGTAATAATTGACAAACATAAGAAAGAAGCCATAATAAGTAAGGAAGTCTGACAAGGATGTTCCCTATCCCCGTTACTTTTTAATCTTTACATAGAACTAGTGGTTAATGATATTAAAGAACAATTTAGATCCGGAGTAACAGTATAAGGTGAAAAGATAAAGATGCTACAACTTGCTGATGATATAGTAATTGTAGCCAAGAGTAAAAAGGATTTAGAAGAAACAATGAACGGCACGGATGAAGTCCTACGCAAGAACTACCGCGTGAAAATAAACAAGAACAAAATGAAATGTAGTAGAAATAATGAAGATGGAAATCTAAACTGAATGAGAAAATAGGAAGAGAAAAGATTATGGAGGTTGAAGAATTTTGCTATTTGGGAAGTAGAATAACTAAATATGGACGAATCAGGTGCGATATAAAATGCCGAATAGCACAAGCTAAACGAGCCTTCAGTCATAAATATAATTTGTTTACTGCAATAATTAATTTAAATGTCAGAAAAAGATTTTTGAAAGTGTATGTTTGGAGCGTCGCTTTATATGGAAGTGAAACTTGGACGATTGGAGTCCCTGAGAAGAAAAGATTAGAAGCTTTTGAAATGCGGTGCTATAGGAGAATGTTAAAAATCAGATGGGTGGATAAAGTGACAAATGAAGAGGTATTGCGGCAAATAGATGAAGAAAGAAGCGTTTGGAAAAATATAGTTAAAAGAAGAGAGGCCACATACTAAGGCATCCTGGAATAGTCGCTTTAATATTGGAAGGACAGGTAGAAGGGAAAAATTGTGTAGGCAGGCCACGTTTGGAATATGTAAAACAAATTGTTAGGGATGTAGGATGTAGGGGGTATACCGAAATGAAACGACTAGCACTAGATAGGGAATCTTGGAGACCTGTATCAAACCAGTCAAATGACTGGTTTGGAACTACAAGTGTGGTTCCCACATTTCTATTTTATTTGACTGTGGGTACCATCTATTGGATCCGACCTGTTGATTGTAACTGGTTGCCTAGTTTGCAAGCATGTCAGTATTTTGAAATAATTTTATGAAGCACTGTTTGATAAATCACTTTATACCCTCGATAAGAATTGTCCTTTAAACCAATTTCCTACTTTAAGAGCATTTCTACGACATTTTTTTACGGCACAATGGTGAAACCTGTACTGTTTGAAGTAGTTTGCAAGGATGGTTATTCCCACATCTTATGATTTTTATACAGACAATGTACTGGTTTTTGGAGAAACATAATTAGAACCATTGCCACTATATATATCTGGACTATATATTATCAAGAGTGCCAAATAATTACAAAATAAAGATAATAATAAGTACGTTATTGTTTTTGATTTTAGTTTATTGACTTTGGAGATATGTTACACACGTATTTTAACAAGAAGATAAGATGAGAGTAAAAAGATTCTTAATCTTTGCCAGGAATAAAACTCAACTCTAGTTAAATCTATAAGTTAATACCCAAACTATTACTTTAAACTGGTCAGCCTATTGCTTTCGTTCCATTTCAGACAACAGTTTCAATTATAGAAAAAAAAACGAAAAAAAGTTAAAATTTTCGAATAAACTAATCATATTTGGTTTTATAGATCTTACAAAAGATTTAAATATTGCATTAAATATATACTATTATTGATTTGGGGAAAACCTGCTTTTATTATTTCTATGACTGTATCTATAAAATAGAAAACAAGTTGTAAATTTGGTGTGGCAAATGTAACATTGGTTCAACAGAACTTATTACTTAGACCCCATTCGGTAGTCATAAATGGTTTGTCTTATTCTATGCCCGCACACCTAATAATGTAAACAGGTGAGGCAATATCCTGGTACTGCACAGTGGTGCAGCAAGGGGTATACAAGAGGGGAGGACATCCGTTCCTGGATGCAGTATCTGAGGGATGCCAAATTGATGTTGCATAATTACGAATGAAATGTTTTCCCCCCTTAAATGCACTTCCAGTTTCATTCTGAAATGTAATGTTCATCAATTTGTATGTTAAAATCAACTGAAATCAGTTATGGATTTCTTTTAGATATAAATTAACCGATGTACCCGACTAATGAAAATAGCTTAAAACAGAGAAGCATTTCACGAGAAATAATGGACCGGCGAATGCTACTCAAGACAAGGGCTGATTTTAAGCTTTTGACACCGGAGGACCTGCATCGCTACATTGTGTGGTACAGTGGTGATGTATTTCCAATTCTGAGAAGTGGTCTTCAGATTTTACTGACAGTTACAACATCCAGTGTAGTTGTGGAAGGTCTTTTCATAAGTTAAAACTTATCCTGTTCTACCTGAGATCATCCGCGGGACAGGAAAGATTTCAGCGTTGGCTTTGCGGGAATGTGAAGCGGGAGGTTACTGATAGGATAAATTTTGAGGATGTAATCAATAAATTTGCAGCAGAAAAGGCAAGGAGCATTTCTCTTTAAAGTTATATAATTACATCTAAATTATACATTAAACTACCTCTTACTTTATTTTAACTTTTCAGGTGTTATTCAACGTTATGTTTTAAGTTTTCAGAATGTTATATTTGACTAATATTTTATATAATATAAAATAGTTTATGTTAAGTTTTAATGTCATATTTTGTTTTTATTTAAAAATATTGTAATGGCAGTTTTAATTGTCGTAATTCTTTTTCTCGCCGCTCAGCTGACTCAACTGTAGACACAAAAAGACATGTTGATATGTAATAGTACGGTTACATACAATGTATTTATCTATTCAATTTATTACATTAATACTACTCAATATATTCAATGTGTTAAACTAAAATGCAATTACGACAAATAAGATTACCAGAATTTAATCAAAAATGTTTCTTTACAAAATGTAATGCAATCAATAAATAATGCATAAACTTAATACATATTCGTCTATAATCATTCAAACTTCAAGTAGTCAACATATTTATTGGTCCTCCAATCCAGATATTGAACTTCAGCGACGTATTCGATACAACGTATTTAATTTTAAATTGTCAGTTTCAAAATGGACTTAATTCGTATAGACATTCATTCATATAGTAATACAAGCTACTCCAAAAACTGTAAAGCGTACAATATACGCAGAGAAATTTAACTATAAAAGTGTAAGCGATAGTGGAATCAATGTGTGGGAAATTTCCAAATTGAACTGGATAGTGTTTTCATGTGTTATCTTAGTTCGCCGAGTATACGATAATCTACAAGGAGCTACGAGTATCAATATTCATCATATGCTAACCCATTGTTCATCTTATTAATTTTACTTTTCTTATAATTATGTCTAATTTCTTATTATTAATATTTACGTTAATATAATTAAATTCAAAATGACTGACCAGGAGGCACTCAACAGCAAGACTTTGTAGACTAATAGCAAGGAACTTTTTAAAAAACGTGGTATAATTAAGGCATCAATCAGACGAATCAATACCTTTGCTGATAATTTTAACCCCACAAAAAATGAAATATATTCTTTACAAATAAAATTAAGAAATTTGTTAGAATTACAAGTTAAATATGATAACATTCAGTCTCAGTTGGAAGCTATTGATGAGGATACTGACAGAATACAAACTGAAGACAATCCATGTAACATAGAATTTTTTTTTTTTGTCTTCAGTCATTTGACTGGTTTGATGCAGCTCTCCAAGATTCCCTATCTAGTGCTAGTCGTTTCATTTCAGTATACCCTCTACATCCTACATCCCCAACAATTTGTTTTACATACTCCAAACGTGGCCTGCCTACACAATTTTTTCCTTCTACCTGTCCTTCTAATATTAAAGCGACTATTCCAGGATGCCTTAGTATGTGGCCTATAAGTCTGTCTCTTCTTTTAACTATATTTTTCCAAATGCTTCTTTCTTCATCTATTTGCCGCAATACCTCTTCATTTGTCACTTTATCCACCCATCTGATTTTTAACATTCTCCTATAGCACCACATTTCAAAAGCTTCTAATCTTTTCTTCTCAGATACTCCGATCGTCCAAGCTTCACTTCCATATATAGCGACACTCCAAACATATACTTTCAAAAATCTTTTCCTGACATTTAAATTAATTTTTGATGTAAACAAATTATATTTCTTACTGAAGGCTCGTTTAGCTTGTGCTATTCGGCATTTTATATCGCTCCTGCTTCGTCCATCTTTAGTAATTTTACTTCCCAAATAACAAAATTCTTCTACCTCCATAATCTTTTCTCCTCCTATTTTCACATTCAGCGGTCCATCTTTGTTATTTCTACTACATTTCATTACTTTTGTTTTCTTCTTGTTTATTTTCATGAGATAGTTCTTGCGTAGGACTTCATCTATGCCGTTCATTGTTTCTTCTAAATCCTTTTTACTCTCGGCTAGAATTACTATATCATCAGCAAATCGTAGCATCTTTATCTTTTCACCTTGTACTGTTACTCCGAATCTAAATTGTTCTTTAACATCATTAACCGCTAGTTCCATGTAAAGATTAAAAAGTAACGGAGATAGGGAACATCCTTGTCGGACTCCCTTTCTTATTAGGGCTTCTTTCTTATGTTCTTCAATTGTTATTGTTGCTGTTTGGTTCCTGTACATGTTAGCAATTGTTCTTCTATCTCTGTATTTGAACCCTAATTTTTTTAAAATGCTGAACATTTTATTCCAGTCTACGTTATCGAAAGCCTTTTCTAGGTCTATAAACGCCAAGTATGTTGGTTTGTTTTTCTTTAATCTTCCTTCTACTATTAATCTGAGGCTTAAAATTGCTTCCCTTGTCCCTATACTTTTCCTGAAACCAAATTGGTCTTCTCCTAACACTTCTTCCACTCTCCTCTCAATTCTTCTGTATAAAATTCTAGTTAAGATTTTTGATGCATGACTAGTTAAACTAATTGTTCTGTATTCTTCACATTTATCTGCCCCTGCTTTCTTTGGTATCATAACTATAACACTTTTTTTGAAGTCTGATGGAAATTCCCCATTTTCATAAATATTACACACCAGTTTGTATAATCTATCAATCGCTTCATCACCTGCACTGCGCAGTAATTCTACAGGTATTCCGTCTATTCCAGGAGCCTTTCTGCCATTTAAATCTTTTAATGCTCTCTTAAATTCAGATCTCAGTATTGTTTCTCCCATTTCATCCTCCTCAACTTCCTCTTCTTCCTCTATAACACCATTTTCTAATTCATTTCCTCCGTATAACTCTTCAATATATTCCACCCATCTATCGACTTTACCTTTCGTATTATATATTGGTGTACCATCTTTGTTTAACACATTATTAGATTTTAATTTATGTACCCCAAAATTTTCCTTAACTTTCCTGTATGCTCCGTCTATTTTACCAATGTTCATTTCTCTTTCCACTTCTGAACACTTTTCTTTAATCCACTCTTCTTTCACCAGTTTGCACTTCCTGTTTATAGCATTTCTTAATTTCCGATAGTTCCTTTTACTTTCTTCATCACTAGCATTCTTATATTTTCTACGTTCATCCATCAGCTGCAATATATCGTCTGAAACCCAAGGTTTTCTACCGGTTCTCTTTATTCCGCCTAAGTTTGCTTCTGCTGATTTAAGAATTTCCTTTTTAACATTCTCCCATTCTTCTTCTACATTTTCTACCTTATCTTTTTTACTCAGACCTCTTGCGATGTCCTCCTCAAAAATCTTCTTTACCTCCTCTTCCTCAAGCTTCTCTAAATTCCACCGATTCATCTGACACCTTTTCTTCAGGTTTTTAAACCCCAATCTACATTTCATTATCACCAAATTATGATCGCTATCAATGTCTGCTCCAGGGTAAGTTTTGCAGTCAACGAGTTGATTTCTAAATCTTTGCTTAACCATGATATAATCTATCTGATACCTTCCAGTATCGCCTGGCTTTTTCCAAGTGTATATTCTTCTATTATGATTTTTAAATTGGGTGTTGGCAATTACTAAATTATACTTCGTGCAAAATTCTATAAGTCGGTCCCCTCTTTCATTCCTTTTGCCCAGCCCGTATTCACCCACTATATTTCCTTCCTTGCCTTTTCCAATGCTTGCATTCCAATCTCCAACTATTATTAAATTTTCATCTCCTTTTACGTGTTTAATTGCTTCATCAATCTCTTCGTATACACACTCTACCTCATCATCATCATGGGCGCTTGTAGGCATATAGACGTTAACAATCGTTGTCGGTTTAGGTTTTGATTTTATCCTTATTACAATGATTCTATCGCTATGCGTTTTGAAATACTCCACTCTCCTCCCTATCTTCTTGTTCATCACGAAACCTACTCCTGCCTGCCCATTATTTGACGCTGAGTTAATTACTCTAAAATCACCTGACCAAAAGTCGCCTTCCTCTTCCCACCGAACCTCACTAATTCCTACTATATCCACATTTGTCCTACCCATTTCCCTTTTTAAATTTTCTAGCCTACCAACCTTTTTCAAGCTTCTAACATTCCACGCTCCGACTCGTAGAATGTTATTTTTTAATTTTCTGGTGACCCCTTCCTTAGTAGTCCCCACCCGGAGATCCGAACGCGGGACTATTTTACCTCCGGAATATTTTACCAAGGAAGGCGCCTCCATTATTTCTATGTGAAAATGCAGAGAGCCACATTTTCTTGGAAAAAAAGCAGGTGTAGTTTTCCATTGCTTTCAGCTGCGCAGTACTCAGAGGACTGAGTGATGTTGATACGGCCGTTTAAGTCGTCCTGACTCACGCCTCTAACAACTACTGAAAGAGCTGCTGCCCTCTTTCAGGAATCATTCCTTAGTCTGGCTCTCAACAGATACCTCTCCGATATGGTTGCACCTTCGGTCCAGCTACTCTGTATCCCTGAGCACTCAAGCCCCCTCACCAACGGCAAGGTCTCATGATTCATAGAGGAGGGTAACATAGAATGTAAATTAAAATCTTTGTTAGATAAAATGTCTATAAAACCTCCTGATAAATCAGATCCTACCGATATGAAACCAATTATTAATAATCAAATGCAGTTTTTACAGGCAATTAAATTGCCATGTTTTAGTGGAAATTTACTTGAATGGCAGCATTACTTTAATATATTTAATGATTTAATTCATTCTAGAAATGACCTTCCCGATATTCAAAAATTAAACTACTTACAGTCCAGTCATCTTTAAGGGATGAGGTCCTTAATATCATCAATGTTCACTGTGGATGATTAACCTTGTTATGTTTGCATGAGGATGTAGTATTAATTGATGTTTTTTATCGAAAGACAAATTAGAATGCTCCAGTCTACCTCCTACACGAAGTAAACCTTTATAGTCTAAAAATGGATCTAGCGAACCGAGTTTACTTTGTTTCGAAATGAAACGTTGGTTTTGAAGAACATTAATTTCAGATTTAAAATACGCTGAGATTGATGAATGAAAAATTCAAGAGTGAATTCTAATTCATTTGAAGACAATGCATCAAATTTTCTATCATTAGTAGACTTATGCTTAATATTTTGAATGAATCTAAAACAATAAGTAAAGACACGAATTAGTTTAGACAGCGATGAGTATTTCTCAGTATAATCAGTAATATTAGAGGTCAAAAGAGATACCTGAATAGTTTGAAGTTTTTAACAAGGCATTGAGGATCAACGTTTGTTTCAGTAGAATTAAAGTGATGATTAGTTGGCCAACAAAAAGAATCTTGCAAAAGCGAGCTTTTGGACTATGCCACCATAATACAAAATTAATTAATTTTTCCGGAAGACATCCCCGAGAGAGTATATCGGCAGGATTCGAAGGCGATTCAATATGATGCCACTTCACATTAAAAGTCAACTGTTGAATTTCTGAAACTCGATCGGCTACAAACACTTTCCAATTGGTGGATCGACCATGAATCCAATGGAGTGCAATCATGGAATCAGAATATAAATGAATTTCATTGATTCTTTCATTTAAAGCTAATGTAACTTGATTAAGTAAACGTGATAGGAGCAAACAAGCACAGAGTTCATGTCTTGGAAGAGTCATTTGTTTTAAAGGGGCAACTCGTGATTTGGAACACAATAAATTACATGAAACTTTATCATTACAGTAAGTAATTCTAACATATATACAACATCTGAAACCGTTAAGAGATGCATCTGCAAATCCATGGAGTTTAAAGGATTTGATGCTACTATCAGTGTTTAACTTTACACATCTGTCAACATTTATAGAACTAACTAAACTTAATTGATTGTATAAAATTAGCCACTGCGATAGTAAATTATCGGGTAAAGTATCATCCCAATTGCACTTGACTAGCCAAAGGTTTTGCATAAAAATATAATGGGTCCAATAAGACCTAACAGATACCAGAAGTAATTGATAAAATATGTCTTTTAGTGAATATTTTAACTTCCCCTTGATTGACTTCATAAGTTAATTTATCTAAGTAATTATTCCATAATATACCTAAAGTACATATGTTTTCATTTTTATTTAATGATATAGGTGTATTTAATAGTACAGTATCAGTGGAGAAAACAATATTTTGACAGTTGAAGAACCACTTATGAAGGGGAAAGCCATACTGTTTTAATAAGTTACATACATCAGTTTTTAATTGCTTAATTTCATGTACACTATCAGCTCCTGTAATAAGGTCATCAAGATAAAAATCATTTAATATGGCTCTGCAAGCATTAGGAAATTGATCGTTATTGTCATTGGCAATTTGAACTAAACAACTAGTAGCTAAAAATGAGGCACTAGTTGTACCATAAGTTACTGTTCTTAAGGCTTAATGCTTTAAGTCTTGTTCAGGGTTTTCACGCCACAGTATTCTTTGCAAATTACTGTCCTTCTGAGTAACTAGAATCTGTCTGTACATTTTTGTGATATCAGATGTGATAACAATTAAGGACTCTAAATCTTAAAATTATTGAAAATAAGTCTTGTTGGACCGTAGGTCCTATCATTAGTGTATCATTTAGAGATAGACCATTGCTGGATTTGGCTGAGCCGTCAAACACAACTCTTAGTTTGGTTGTTAAGCTTGTTTCCTTGAAAACAGCGTGATGAGGTAGATAAAAAACTTCTGAGTCGGGTATCAATAAATCCTTCGAATTAAGTTCAGACATATGACCTAGGTCTATATATTCATTAATAAAATTAGAGTATCCTTCTTAAAACTAGGGTCTTGAATAAGCTTACGTTCTAAAGACAAAAATCTATTTTTGGCGTTATTAAGAGAATCACCAAGTTTGATGTTATCTGATTTACGAGGTAACGTAACTATAAATCTACCATCCTTATTTCTAATTGTATTTTCTATGAAATTCCTTTCACATATTGAGTTATCATGAGAGATTTGTTTGACTAAAATAGGTTCTTCTACCTCCCAGAATTTTTCTATCTGTGATGAAAGAAGTTTATTGTCATTACGAATAAAAAAGAAAGAAACGGAATTGTTGCGTGTAACATTTAAAGGAAGATTTCCAGCAAATATATATATCCTAGTCTTGTTTCTTGTATCAAGGGAAAATGCTCGTTACGTACAAATTTATTCGGCAGAATAAGGTTTAGAAAGTACTGTGCACCTAAAAGGACATCAATATTTGAAGTAATGTTAAAGTTTGGGTCCGCAAGAAATGAGTTTTCAGGTAAATTAAGATGAGATGAATAAAATGATTCAGCAGGAAGATTGTCAGTTAGGTTCGGTAATAGCACAAACAATGTCTAATGTAAAGTTTTCATAGCGAGAGTATAGTTTAACTGTGACTGTAATTTGATTGACATAATGAGTTATTAATTCCAGAAATTGGAAGATTATTTTTTGTTAAGTTTAGCCCAAGTTTACGAGCAAATTCCATTGTGCAGAAATTGGCTTGACTGCCTGAATCGAGCAACACTCTACATGTCTGATAATTTCCATGTTTGTCCACAGTATTGCACACAGCAGTAGACAATAAAACATTTTTGTTTGTTTGTAATTTTAATGCACGATAAGTATTATTTTCAGGCTTAGAGCTAGATTTATGAATTTCCTCTGTATGGATTAAGGAATGATGCTTTTTGTAACATGTTTTACATACATGTTTATTCATACAATTATTTACAGTGACCTGTTCGAAAACAATTAAAGCAACACTTATTCTGGACTAAAAATTCCTTGCGTTCATCTACTGTTAAATCAAGAAATTTTTTACATGTATATAAATAATGATCGGATTTACACATAGTACATTGAATAATTTCTAACTAAATTTCTTCTATAAATTTTATTTGTATCGTTATATTTCCCTTGACCTTTAAAGGGTTTGTTAAATACTTGTTTGTTAAAAGAGTGAGTGTTATTTGATCGCGAATTATACTCACGTTTAGCTGCAACATTTTCAAGTATTTGTCTTCTATTACTAAGAAACTCAACAAAGTTTTTGAAATTAGGAAAGTTTTCATTAGAAATTCTTTCCTTCCAATTTTTGCAAGTATTTTTATCTAATTTTGATGCTAGTAATCGCATAACAATGAGCTCATAAGGATTTACAGGTAAATTCATTGCCTCCAATGAACTTATACAAGAATTCATTTTATTAATAAAATGATCTGCAGATTCCTTTTCAATGAAAGCAATTTTTAAAATATTTTGAATAAGATGGTCTAAAGATTATTTGCATCAACTTCAACAACGCAATAAATGGGGTTTTCCTAACAGAAATCTGTGTGAGGGCGATTTAGTTTTAATTTGTGATGACAATACTTCTCCATTATTTTGGAAATCTGGAATTGTTACTCATGCTTTCACGGGTTCTGATAATTTAGTTGTTGATATTCGTACATCAAATGGTGTATTTCGTCGACCAATACATAAATTGTATCTGCTACCCTTATCAGATAATTAATTAAAATGTTAAGTTTATATTCAATGTTCTTTTTATATGTATTCATTTTGCTATACTTATTACTTATGTATATCATAACTATTATATGATAATACCTAATATTTGTATTATTCGTCAGAGTTATATTTTGTTCAAAATTGTATCATATTTGTATTACATTACATTCTTTATGTTTTAATTATTTATGTTTATATTCAAAATCTGCCGATTTTGGCAGGCAGTAATGTTAAGTTTTTATATCATATTTTGTTTACATTTAAAAATATTGTAATGGCAGTTTTAATTGTCGTAATTCTTTTTCTCGCGCTCAGCTGACTCAATTGTAGACACAAAAGACATGGTGATATGAACATGGTGTATTCATCTATTCAATTTATTATTAACATTAATACTACTCAATATATTCAATGTGTTAAACTAAAATGCAATTACGACAAATAAGATTACCAAAATTTAATCAAAAATGTTTCTATACAAAATGTAATTCAATCAATAAATAATGCATAAACTTAATACATATTGTCTATAATCATTCAAACTTCAAATAATCAACATATTTATTGGTCCTCCGGGCCGGATCATACAATAGATAAATACAATGTATGTAACTGTACTATTACATATCATCATGTCTTTTGTGAACACCAATTAAGCCGTGAGGCTTAAGTGGTGTGTTGTCCTACAACTGTGTTGCCAAATTATTTAATCCTCTTCATAAGTAAAAATATGGCATGAAATGCAGGTTTTCATGTTCTAAACTGAAAAATTTTCAGGAAAGCATGACATACTCCCTTGCAGCTCACACCTTGTCACAAGGGGTTATGAAAACTTAGTTTGTCAATGAGCGCTGAAAACTCTATTTATGCCTCTGGTACTATAGACCTTGCGCTTTGAAGGTAGGTTGAGATAACATTTTCCAAACATCTAGCTGCTAGATGTTTGATTTCTATTAACTGTAATCGGGCACATGTCATATTACAGAAATAATTTAGAAAATAAAAGACAGACAAACAGTTACATGCGCAATTATTATCTATGGGAATAACACCTAATTTCTTGAGAATCCTATATGTACCTCACAACAAATGATTCCTCATAACTGTTATATGATGCTATAAGCTTTCAAAGGTACTCAGTAATCTTAGTTTACTTTTTGTTTTTTAATTTTTACCAAATTACCAGTAATCAAATATACTCCTTCGCAACAAATGAGATAATTCAATTTTGGCTGTTTATTACTTAGGATTAATTTATTTAGGAAATTATTTTTAATTTCATAAATAAATTAATCCTAAGTTTTTTACTTTCTT
Source organism: Lycorma delicatula (assembly GCF_047948215.1). NCBI lineage: Eukaryota > Metazoa > Arthropoda > Insecta > Hemiptera > Fulgoridae > Lycorma > Lycorma delicatula. The sequence continues at coordinate 48,792,374 of NC_134467.1, forward strand.
GTATGAAATAAAAATTTTGGTTTAATATCTCAACAGAAATATCTATTTTGACCATCCCTGAATCCATTTTGACTAGTTTCAGCACGACGTCTGTATGTATGTATGCATGAATTTTGCAAAAACGATTAGTTGTAGTATGTAATTTTGAATTTAGGACTGTTAAAACATCTAGTTGTGTACTTCCCCTTTTGATTCCAATTGACCGAACCTAAAGAGTCCAAAAAAGCCCAAATCCAAAAAAAATATGGATTTTGGACATTTTCATAACTGCAGTATAAGCCCTCATCGAGAGCTTTTCAAAAATGTATATTAAATGGTACTTATTTTCATCAGTTCCACAGTTATAACCAAATAAAGTTTAAATTAATGAAATACTTGGATTTTACAAGATAAGACGCATCGATTCATATCAGACTTGATCTCTTAAACGAAGCGTTTCAACACATTTGTGTATAAGAATTTTTTTCCATTATTTTCATGAGTAGAATTAGTTATGAAAGTCTAGGAAGAACTCGTGACACACTCTGTATATAATGTTAAGAAGTTAATGTATCGTTCGTTAGGACTTTTAGGTAGATTTCATAAGAAAGCTACCTATTGTAATCGGTACCATAAATTCGACTTCCGTAAAATTTCCACATATCTTGTTGGCTGCGTGGGTTTCGAACTAGATCGTCCGGTTTACTAGGTATCTGGTGCGTTAAGCCAAGCGATTACATAAGTTTTCCGAACATTAAAGCGAAATTTGTTCAATGTAAGTTGTGAAATTACATTAGTTTAGTGAGTGCCGACCGTCACAACCGCGAATTAAATACGGTATGCGCGCCCATTTTAATTATTATATCGTTGAATTAAATAAACGAAAAAAATATTACATTTAAATAAAATGATAAGCATTTTAAATTAAGTTGTGCATGTATGTCGATGTAAGCTACACATCTGAAACAACCCACAAATGTTAACTTTTTTTTTTTATTCTTATGAAGACCCATGTTTCTAGTATTACATTAACATATATTTCAATTTTAAGCGGTGAGGGTTGATTTTTTTGAAAAATTCTTTTTGGTTATTTATAAATGCAAAGTAGGTAACAAATTTTCTAAAGTAAAGTTTTCTCTAAAATGCCTAGGAAAAAAATCAAAATTATTTTTTTCATGATATCCCCCACAACTTGAACGAATTAAAAAAAAAAATGTAATTTGATTAACTCCCCCATATTGGAAATATTTGAGCCAAATTTGAAGAAATTCGGTTCCGTCAATACAGAGATATAAGGTCAAAAGCGTAAATAACATAAATATTGTTTTTGGGTCTAGATGAACTAGTTGGACCCTAAAACGTAAGGATTTGCAAAAAATACGATACCCCATTTTTGACACGATTACCGTACTCTCTTCATTAATATCATGATTTCCCATTAATTCTAGATATATTCGCCGGGAAGTAAAAAGTAGCTAATAAGCGATCACCTTTTAAAATATCTTCTCTAAATTCCCAAAATTTTGGACCGAGTTCACACTGTTTATTAAATTATTTGTCTACTTTTATTATAAAAAAAGAAAATAAATAAAAAATAATATTTGAAAAACATTTTTTTATGTTTATTATTTTTTTAAAAATAGGTTTTATTAAAAAAAAGTTATTACATAATATTCTGAACGACATTTAATTTTTAAACTATTACATTTTTTAAATTAAATCGAAAAACTGTTTTAAAGCTCATGTTTTAAAAAATGAGCTTTAATAATATAAATGAAAAAAATAAACGGCAGGAAATAAAATTACGAATCACATAATCTGATACGTAATTTGAATATAAATACGCGAATGTGCGCGTACGTGTATTTATTACAACAATAATAATGTTAAGTAGCTTAAAATTATGTTTTTAACATTTAACCCGTTTGATGATTGCGGAATTAAAGAGCGAGTGACCTGCTAAAGGTGAAATACTTCAACTAAGATTATTATCACGCCTTTTTTTATCAAAAAAGAAAGGTATATAATATAAACTTACATACACGGACAAACACACAAAAATACACGCATTTTAATGTAAACTGTTATTACCTCACGATCGTTTTTACGTTCGTCACGCTGTTCTCGAGATTCTTGTCTACGAATTTCTGCCGTTCTGATTCTTTGAGCCGCGTTTCTTGCTGCAATTTGTTTTTCCGATTCACGGGCTCTCTTAACACGCATGCGTCGTGCATCTTTGCTACACGCATTGTTAAGGTTAGATTTTTTCCGCGGCATTATACTGAAATTGAAAAAAATTGATATTTATTATTTAAATAAATAAATTAGATGAAAATTAACGATTAACAGATTAAAAAATCAAAATAAAATAAAAAGCAAGCAAGAAATACACCGTTTTCAGGCGGTATGAAGATTAATAGACAAAAAAGTTCTCTATAAAGTTTATGTTATTATTATTCTTTTTCTGTTAAAAATTATAATAATATCCAAACGATACACTGCACAATTATAACACAATACACAGTATAATTATAAAAATCATTCACGAAAAATTAAAATAGTACGGTTATGTCGTGAACATAAACAGTATACGCAACCTAGATGTCAAACGATGTTAAAGATGAGAAGTATCGATGAATTATCGATAAACTTATCGATGAATTAACTAACGCCGCCATATATTAGGAATTCATAGAACTAACCGATAAATACACACTATTGTCGTATAATAAACATTTAATTTGAAATATCAAATATTGAGATAAAAACTATCCTATCCATCTTTTAAGTTGGACCAAATTACAGATAGTTACGAAATTTGATGAAATTTTATTTCATACGTGAGGGTATGTACGGAGTTTATCCCGTACATACATCGTGACACATAAGACTAGCAAACCCGGCGATGCTTCGCTATTGCTAGATTTGAGTATATATATATATATATATATTTTTTTTTTTTTTGTCTTCAGTCATTTGACTGGTTTGATGCAGCTCTCCAAGATTCCCTATCTAGTGCTAGTCGTTTCATTTCAGTATACCCTCTACATCCTACATCCCTAACAATTTGTTTTACATATTCCAAACGTGGCCTGCCTACACAATTTTTCCCTTCTACCTGTCCTTCCAAAATTAAAGCGACTATTCCAGGATGCCTTAGTATGTGGCCTATAAGTCTGTCTCTTCTTTTAACTATATTTTTCCAAATGCTTCTTTCTTCATCTATTTGCCGCAATACCTCTTCATTTGTCACTTTATCCACCCATCTGATTTTTAACATTCTCCTATAGCACCACATTTCAAAAGCTTCTAACCTTTTTAAGCGGATACTTTATTAAATTATTATCTAATGATGCTAAAAAATATTATCTGTATTCACATTCTATTATTTATTCGGTTCAACAGAATACGGTTTTTAAGCGCACAAATCATATTCTTGAATGCGATAAAATGTAGAATTAGGTTATTATCCTGCTTTCAGCTATTCTATGATTTATTGTGTTTTTTTTATTTTACAGAAAACTTTAACCCTACCTTGAAAAGGCCCAGAAAAAAATTTTCTGGAGCAGCACCACCACCTAATTTTAGTTACAAGCTGCCACTGATAATTGTAAATGTATTATTAAATTAATAATTTTCATCAATATAAATAAATAATTAAATATTTTTACTTTTTAATAAATTTTTTAACATTTATTAATTTGCTACATTTTTTTAATTATAAAAATACTGTACGTTAATCGCTATTATTAAAAGTTTTTATAAAAAAAAGTTCTCAGAATATAAAGAACCAAATTAATTAATTAATCTTTTAGTAATCAAAAATTTTCTTTTAATTTATTATTAATCAAAAAATGAATAAAAAGTTATTAATAAACATAATTAAATATTAAAACACAAAAATTCTATTCTGTTCGATTCAAAATAATAAAGATAAAATGACGTGATAAAGAATACTATTTTATTTCTTTTTATTAAAATTACTTTCTTGAACCGTTAAGTTACAGTTTAACTATTAATTCTATTATAACAATTAACAATGTTCCTTTTAATTAAGTATTTTGGATAAACGGTCTTGTTTTCTTAGATCGATAAATAAAGATACACAAGCTCTTTTCCACTCTTTTAAATAATAAAATTGAATTATAACATCGCTATAGAATCGCTATCGATTAGATAGTATGTATTTTCTGAATGCTACTGAATAAATAAATTTTTGTTACTAACGGCATATATATAATACTAACATCGTTTATTTTATCTTTTGTTGCAGGTACGACAACGATTACTTACATAGGTTAAGAGTGAACAGCGTTAATGCGGCTTAACTATTTAGTTTTATAATAACGATTCAAGGGAGGACTAATTACTTCGTAACTGGTGCTCCTTTTCCAGTAGAATTAAGTTTCTTTTTCAGGTAATTATATATTCTTGTTTTGTTTTACAAACATGTGCATGTTAGACTAAATTTGCATGTTAGAATTAAGGAAAAATCGCGTTTCCCCAGTAGGCCCCTCAGTAGGTTGTACTTGTTTTTTAATTATGTTATGTGTTGTGTTTTTTTACAGGTTCATTATATATTTTAAGTTAGAATTAATTATGTTAAGTCGCGTTCGCGTTCCATACCCCGTCCACAGTAGGCGCGATTATAAAGCGGGTTATTATTTTAATATTGTTTTTTTATTTATTTAAGATTAGATTAAGTACATGTTGTTAAGCCGTGTTAACCTGATCGGAATTTTCTGAAGTACTGTTTTATTTATTATGTATGTATATTTCAAGTACACCAAACTGTATTTTTATCAACCGCCTTGATATTTTTACTAATTTTGTTTCAGAATATTTGTTTCAGGTATAGATTATGTCATATTTTAACTAATCGATGTTGAAAAAAATGGTGTGATGAAGAATAAAAAAGGAAAAATGGATTCCAAAAGAATTAAAATATTAATAACTTGTTAATCTATTTTATTATTTTTATACTAATTTTTCTGCAGATTGTTTCAAGTTTGTTTCAGCTACAGAAAATTGCGATATTTCAACTACTTACTGCTGGAAAAACATACTAAAGTAACGCTTAGAAAATTATGCATGTGATGAATGTATAACAAAAAATAAGATGAAAAGGCTAATAAAATGATGATCAGATTAAGATTAACACAATCATCTAGATTGGTTTAATTAGATTATAGAAAAACAACGTAAAACCTCATGATCAGATTTCTTTTACAAAATAACTGAAGGGGATTCTTTTTGTAAAAGACAATTTTAATTTTTGACATCATAAATGGTAAAACATTTCACGGAATGCTGCATTTGAGTTTAAAGAGTTTTAGTAAAAATAAACAAGTATAATTAATTAGTCTTATTTATTATAAATAACACAAACTTGTGAAGATTTTTACTATATGGAACATTGTATATGTCTGAAGATGAATCGATGGCGCTGGTTTTAAATTGAATTTTTTCAATAATTATTTGTAAAGATTTTGCACAATACTATATTTTAGATGTTGTTGTTACCCTATTTTTAGTAGTAAAAGAGTTGCTGTATTCACTATAGAACATTATATTAATTATGTATGCATCTTAAATCTGCGTTTGCCATAGTCTAGTACAAGTTTTATTTTATGTCATACTAAAGATGGGCTCTCTCTTTTTTTGTTTAGCTTTTGGAACCACCGTAAGGTATTACTTCAGGGGATGAATGAAGATGATATGTGCGAATGTAAATGAAATGACATTAAAAATTGCTGATCTGAACAGAAGGCTGAGCAAATACTTTGGACGGTATAACAAACTTATACCAGACAGTATAAGTGGTTGTTAATGAGGTGTAGCAAAATTTGATTGGCATATTTTAAAATGAACTTACGAAGTAAAAAAAAAAAAACCACGGGCTTTACATCTGTACTGTATATCTTGTGCAAAAAATTTAATACAAAGTACAGTAATGCAAAGGGATTCATTCATCTATGCCGATTGGTATTCAAATGGTATAGTGTGAAAAACAAAATAATTTAAATTTTTTGTTTGCAAAATATCTGTAGTTAAAAAAAAGAAGCTATTCAGTTCATTAATCTACCATTGACATTATTAAGACCTGTGCTTCATGGGCAGGATATACTCCTATTTTAAGACTTCAATCTGTGTTACTAGACGATAAAATTTCATCCACCTAGCATATAGAAAAAGTTAATACGATTTCTTCACCGGTCTTTGAAGATTAGAATCTATAACCGCCAAAGATGAAGGATTTTGTTCACAATTTGGATCTTACTAAATAAATTAACATATAACATATATACAGTTAAATAAACAATTTGTTAGGAGTTTTAATGGTAGTACTTTCACACTGAGGCACTACACAGTACTTGTAAAACTTTGAATTCATTTTAGACTTGGTAATTTTTGAAACATCTTAAAGACTCCACTAAACATCTGATTGTTTTATAAGGTCTGTTGTCATAGGAGAGGCAATGACAGTTTGAAGAGTTTTGGTGGAAAATTTCAATTACTTTATAAAAATGCAAAATAAGTCGTGTAAATGATCATTTATGTATAACATTTATATTTTAATAAAATAGACCGTGAGGCATAATATAAACCGGTTTCTCAAAAACAGTCAACTAGCCTATTAACATAGCCTTATTTGTTAATAATAGACTTGTGAATATTTTTACTATGCGGAACATTTTATGTGCCACAAGGTGAATCAAGTGTACTAGTTTTAAATTTAATTTTTTTTATTAGTTGTAAAGATTTTGCACAAGGGATTTTTATGCAGAGAAAACAGCATCACAACAATTTTTCTGTATGGCCATTTTAGGCGCAACAGATTGTGAGAAGAAGAAAATTTTAGTTCTCCTTTTTTCAAATCTGTTTTTAATATCTCTTTTCAGTAAGCTACTCAGTTTATTTTAATAAGTGCACCGATTCAATATTCCTACAAATAAGTTTGGGGAAGAATACTAGTTGTACAAGTAGAAAGTTCTTCTCTTTTTTAGGAGATCTCTAGTTAAAAAAATAACCACCTGTTTACTAAGTTTGAAATTTCTCATAGGGTTTACTTGATTCGTTTTACAGACATAAATTGCACTAAGAGAGACAAAACCTCAAAATCAGAAACTCCAGCTATAGAATATCAGAACAGCATACAGGAAAAACTAACAAGATAAAGAATAAAAAATTATAAATTATGAGGAAATGTTGTGGTGCAAGTAGAATGGTGGATAGAATTTATAATGAAAAACTCAAGCTATTGTGACATCTTAAAAAAAATGCAATGTTAGCTAAATAATTCAAGCAAAACGGAAAAGCAACAGACTTAGAGGGGTAATTGGAGAAAGGTGATAATGTAAAAAATTATTTCAAATATAAACAGATGAAGTAAGTTCTGTGCTCCAAAATTGTTACTTTAAAGATAATTTTTGAACTTTTTACATTTTCATTTTACTTTAAACTTCATTTTTCATTTTAAACTTTTTTTATTTTCATTTAGATTAAAAGAGAATTTGTATAAAGTGATAATTCTAGAAGAACTTTGTGTATTACACATTCTCCAAGCGATTATTTACTCTATTTTTTTTTAACCTCCAGGACCACCATTAGTTATTGTTTCAGAGGATGAGATGAATGACAAGTAGCGTGTGAAAATGTCACGCCTGACCGGGATTCAAACCAGAGACCTCCAAATGAAAGGCCAAGACACTACCATTCGCGCCATGGAGGCCGGCAAAGCGATTATTTACTTAAATGAAACTAACTTTACTAATAATAGCACGAGTATGATGGTTAGTACAATCTTTATAAAATTTTATGATTATTAAATTATATGTCTCTACAGACAAAAAACAATTACATTAACTAACTGGATTTTCCTTCTTTTTTACCTGCAATCACCCGTGTAATTTTACTGTAAGTCACTATGAGCAGATAATATAACAAACACTGCCTCCTTTCAGACATAACCACTCTGTAGTAAACTCCTCCATCTTGGAAAATCTACCAGGTTGTTGGATTCCCCTGGCAACGACAAAAATTAATTTTGTATTTTGCTCTTTCCCAAAATACATGAAGTAATAATAATAATTAATAATGAACTTTGAATTCTACATAGATTGTTTATTACTGTAATTTATTTTTTAAAAAATCGTAATATATTAAGAAATTTTTCTTTTTTTTTGCAGAATTTTAATTAACTGGATTATAATATTTTATACAATCAATTCAGTATTTCTTTATGAAGTTTATTTATATACTAATCAAAGAATTCTTTTGTATTTTGATAATATATGCTACTGATTGTGAAGTGCAATATATATACTGCAGAACAATGATCGCATGAGAAAAAAAAAGAATGGTGTAGACAAAGAAAACTTAAGAAGAAACACCCAAACATTAATATTTTTTGTTATTGACATCACACTTTGTATAAATATTATAAATAAAAGTAAGAAATATAATGTATTATAATAAAGAATCTATCAGTACGTAGAGACAAACATCTTTAGTTAAAAGTATATCTAAATAGATGTGTTCTTAGTTGAGGTTAGGTGGAATATATTGGCCAGTTCTTCAACATGATCATGATGGTTCGCATGTGACCAATGGATATTTTGCTGTGAAATGTTACAGGACAACGGCTTTAGGCCACATATAAGCCTGTCTAGGTCTTCCATTTGTACGCAAGCTGCAGAGGCACCTGCTAAGGAGGATGGTCCAGTTGAATTCAGTAGTCAACGCCTGGGGAAGAAGATGGTGGATCTTATGGGGTATGGATCTGACACTGAGGTGTTGAAGGCAGTCAGGACGGTTGATAAAGAAGTCAGGAAACTGACCCTGCTTGTAAAAGAGAACACCAAAACTAAGAAGGAGATTAAAGACATTGTCCTGAAGCTCCAGCAGAGTGTTGGTCATCGAGGAGGAAGTAGTTGTCCTGTGCAAGAGATTCTGGCGGGAGGAGTGGTTTACTTGCATGAGTGAACCCAATGCCACCAGTGCTCTGGGGAGTGATGCGGTCCATGTGTTGGATGTTAATGGAAATAGTAGCAGGTACACTAAGGTGGTGTTTGGTACCTGCAAGGTACTTAGACAGTTAAGAGTCTGAAGGTAAGCTGAGAGCAAGTCTGGTTCTAGCAGAGAATACCAGGCCTTAGTTATTGCTTGGAGATGGGATGGAAATGAATGAGCGGCGTAGTCTCATCATGGTAGTAGATTCCACCAAGAGGGAAGACTCCGCAAAGCTTGAATGTTATTGAGCATTGCTTAAGATTAACGCGGTGACAAAGCTTGACTTGGCAATGGTAATGCGATGGGTAAGTGACTTCGAGTATGTCGCAAGGAGAGCCAATCGGAGGTACTCTTTCCGGCTGATGGCGGATAGTGCTGCTAAGCAAACAGCCATGGGTGGAGACAAGGGTAGTGTTCAATGAGTGGATATGGTGCCTACCCAAAGTAGGACTCTAGTGGTTAGAGCAGAGGGTCATTCTTATGCAGTGGCCGTTGCGGAGCTTTGCTGGACAAACACAGAGTTAAAATCTGCTGGATCTGCCGTAGGGTCTCCCGCAGATCATCGGAGGAGCGCTGCTTTTGTTGTGGCCGACCACCGGAAGCAGTGTTATAACTGTGCATGGGAGGGGCACCTGAGTAGGGATTGCAGTGAAGTTCAAGTAGCTTCACTGCAATCTTAAGTATCTCAAGTAGCTCTGGAAGGTACAGTGCCTCCGCTTAACTAGGATGAAGTGGGAAGAGGGCTTCTCCCCAATGCCAGTATTGTGGGGTCGTTCACTACTCAGAACATGTTATGCTAGGCTGTCGCACCCAGTAGTGAATGAGTTTGGGGAGTTAAGGGTCGGGAATGTAGTCCCTAAGATGCTTGCCTTGGAAGTAGCGTGGCAGGGTAAAACTCCCATTGTTGAGGCTATAGTGTGTGGAAGAGAGGCACAGGACGGCGAGTAGGAGTACCTTGCATGGGTCGTAGTTGATGTAGTGCTCTTTTTTGGTTGGGGCTTGTGTTTTATTGTTGTGTATTTCATTATTATTTATAGTATTGTATATATGTAGTCGAGCAAGATTAGTTTATTGATTAGTATATTGATTTTTATGTATATGCATGATGTTGCATCTTTGGTATTTATGTATGTATTTTGTGTATTTTATTAATCATGTTTTCATTCATGTATTATGTAGGTGAGTACTCAGGTCGGGGCTTATGTTGTATTGTTGTGAATTTTATTGTTTTATTTTTGCATATTATGTGTTTGTGATAGTAGATTTTAGTATATTATGTACAATTCTCTAAAAAGGTATTTTCGGTCTTTATATGTAAGAAATTACTTTCAGGAGTATGTTAAGTAGTCTACACACACACACACACACTCACACATATATATATATACTCTTAAAATATATTGTGGTGCGTAAGATTGTTTCAGTGTATGAAATTGGACTGAGCAACTAATTGCAATTGTGTGGCCAATAATGTCAGTATGGCCGTTTTTTATTAACTATCGTGATAATTCAATAATTTTTCTTGAAAAGTGCATTTTTGAATAAAAAATTCGGTGATAAGATTAATGTTTTAAAGGGTTAAAAAACACCTAAAACGTATTACCACCTTATTAAGTAAGTAATACAGTAATTAATCGTGAAAATTTTTACAAGTGAGTTTTAATAAATCATAGTAAATCATAGATCAATGAAATTATTCAAGAAGACAGACAAATTATAGAAAAATGTTTTGAGGGAATTAGTAAGACAAAATTAGTAAAGATAAACCACATAAGAATGTCCCTCTGCTCTAACCACTAGAGTCCTATTTTGGGTTGGCACCATATCCGTTTGTTGAACACTACCCTTGTCTCCACCCAGAGCTGTTTGCTTAGCAGCTCTATCTGGCACCAGCCGGAAAGAGTACCTCTGATCAGCTCTCCTTGCGACATACTTGGCAACCTTCTGAGGAGGCATTTACCCACCCCATTGATTGCCAAGTCAAGCTTTGTCACCACGTTAATCTTGAGCAATGCTCGATAACACTCGAGCTTTGCAGTCTTCTCCCTTTGAGGAATCTATAACCACGACAAAACTACACTGCTCATTCATCTCTATCCCATCACCAAGCAATACCTCAGACCTGGTATTCTCTGCTAGAACCAGACTTGCTCTCAGCTTACCTTCAGACTCTATCTAACTGTCTAATTACCCTGCAGGCATCAAACACCACCTTGGAGTTGATTTTTAGACAAAAATGGATCAAAAGAATAATTTTCATTTGATCGTACAATAAAATGCAAAAATTTATTCAAATGTACGTTGAACTACCACTGTAAAACACGAGTGAGATTTGATTACAGCTTACCAATAGAATTAAATAAATCAGATTTCACATATGGAGGGAAATTAAACATTATCCAATTGACAGAGGTTTATTACATTTATTAATTTTATAATAAAGCGAAGGAAAAATAGTCAAGATAGTATGAGCTAGATTAAAAACTTAGAGAACTACACCTTCAGAATTTTTAACTAAGTATAAACTGGTGATAGCAAGAGATCCTGGTGCTTCGCTGCTGTTGGTAGGCTTGATGAAGATAATCTGCTGAAGACAATGTTTACCGGCGAAATATCATGGTGAGAATGGCTGCCTTGGTAGAGGGTATCCTCAAAACCAAGATGGCACAGAAATTATTGCACAAGGGCTAGCCTTCATATGTCAGATGGTGAGGGGACAGCCTGTACAAGGAGGTGGTTGGTGGCTCCCTTGGGGTCGTCACTACTGTCAACGTGTACAGGACTCTCCAACCCATCGGCTTGGGACTGACAATGACCTGATCTATAGTGTTGCTGACATTGGATGTACACAGCGACCCCCTCCTCTTATTGTGGTGCTGTAGATCGAACCCTGGTCCCCTACTAGACTGGTTGCTCCACACGTGAATAGACGTAGAGAGAAAGAAGTTCCACTGTGAACGGAGGCTACATTATCGTGGATAATGTGTTCTGCCAAAGCATGTATGGTGGGCAGGATAGGGATAGCCTACACATGGAGGTGGTTAGGGGCCATAGGGTCGCTGCCACTGGTGATATGTGTAAGACTCCCAACACCGCCCAGTATGTATAAACTGAAAGTCAACAGGATTTCTTTTTGAAATTTATAAAAGAAGTTTTACATATATTTGTGAAATCCATCTACTAGACTATTATAATTATTAGGAGAGATTTCCAAATTAAATTATGGATTGTAAATTACATCCAGGATAGACATTGATTCTTACCACAATATATTTGTGTCTAAATGTAAGGTGAGGTACAGAAAACAAAGAAAAAATAGGATAATAAAGACCAAAAAAAAGAATGATATGAAATAAAAATTGGGACAAACATAAGGACATAACTTATTACAAAAAAACAAGATTTTACAAAAAATGAAGAAATAAAATTAACAGAGGAAATAATTTTAATCAAGAAAGCGACTTCAAATACAAATATGTCTAAAGAAAATTACATATCTTACATTCACATTTGAAATTTTTTCCACTTAACTTTAGCAACGTAGCTGATAAGCACAATGAACACTTTTCTTAGGATGTGTCAGAGATGCAAACATGCTTCCAGGGAAAATGGTCTAAAAATGCTTGCCGATTACTGCTGGGGAATGAAAAGAGTTGTTCCTGAGGATGATTCAGAAGAAAACTAAAGAAAAACAGATATTAGGTAAGGTAATATCATACTTTAAGATGTATAATTCATTAATCAGGTTTTCTTTAAATTTGCGTTACTAAATACCCTGGCCTTCGATTTAATTTTGGTTTGCAGATATGAAATCGCACACAGTACTATTCACCTTATTAAGTGCATATAATTGGAATATAACTTTTTTTTTAGAATGGTGGGAATCGGCAAATTGTTGATTATTTGTTTTAATTTGTGCCGACTTCAAAAAAATAAATTTTTGTTTAAATTGAACATTATTGTTTTTTTAAATTTTATTTGAATTTTTTGATTGTTTATTTTATACAACCACTAGAAGAGGGGGGGTGTATGTATTAAAATGATTTATAGAAGTAAATTTGATGTATAATCAGTCTGTAACACTTTTATTGAATGCTACGAGAGAAATTATTTGAATTGCACAAAAAACAACGGTATTAAAACCATTTTTCTGTAGTGTAATTCATGGTAGTATTTAAACCAAATGTACAACTTTTTTTTATGATTAAATAATCATTACAAAATAAAATAAAAAATAAATTAATAATAGATACTGAATTAAGGTGATCGATATCTATTATTAAATTTCACAATATTAAGATATAATTTATTCTGATAAAAAATTATTAACTTTTGTCGCTCTTATGCTAAGGGGTTTAATATATATATATATATATATATTTTATTTTTTGCAGCCGTGTTTGCCATGATTTCAGCTTTTGTTGTTCATTAACTTTACAGAGGAATTTGAAACAATGAGAATGAAATTTTCACCAGATTACAGTTAAATTATTTAATATTTAATATGTTCTTGTACGAGACAAGTGCACCGTTCTACGATCATAAGTAACTACAATGTTACTTACATTTAGTAGAAAAAAAAAATGTTTTATATTTCAGTAAAATTTTTTAACAGTATTGCAAAAGAGAAAGCTTCTCTTTGAAACCCTTCTCGATCTTGGAGATCTGTTAAAAATAAATAAGTAGTCTCTTCATGTTTTGTGTAAAATAGTGGTACACTAGAAACATAATTCTTATTAGTGCAATTTTTTTTTTCTGCCTGGCATTACAAAGAGATGTCCAAGATTGCCATCAGTTTTAGTGGAAATTCTTGTTAGATTTATTAGAGTCCTTTTTCATCTTTATCTTAATTGAAATCTTGCAGCTATGTACGACTCTATATGTTTTTATAATAATTATGAATTTGTAGTTTTCAAAATTCCTAAAGAATCTCTTCAAACTTCAAATAAATTGAAACTATAAATATGCACAAAAGAACAACGATAACGTATTGTATCTCAAATTAACAAGTATTTATTTCTGGTTTGTAAAATATAACTTTTCAAATAGAAGATTTTTTGTTATGACATACCATAATTTATTTTCCACCTGTCTGATGGCGTGGCTTAAACCTGGTCTAAATTAGCCCTCCCATTGCCAAGCTTTTCGACACCTTTATTTTACCCAGCGGAGTATTTTTACTACCCCGGTACTATTTTATGATTTAGTGTAATATTTGTTTTTAGATTCTGTTATTTTCAACAGATAGTTTTATTTAGTTTTGAAATATAGTTTTTCAAATAATTAAAAGTATTAAAAACTGAACGTAGAAGCAAAGTACAATAAATTTTATATCATTCACAAGAGAAATTCAGTAATGGACACCTGTAAAATTAAAAATGTATACATTTTGGCTGTCATTGCAGTAAACTAGTGATTTGCCTCAAAATATCAAATAACATTTTTGAACTGTTCATTCAGGTACATTTTTACATAACATGCGCTTCACAATAACAGTTTCTTCTCTATGTATATTACAAATAAGTTTCTTGCACATTACACAATAGAATCTTCTTTTACTATCTTCATTTCTCTTGCAATCTTGACAACAATGTGATGTTGGTAACTTGGAACTTTCGAGTTGGATTACTGCTGTCCGAATTTCAGTACCACATGCTTTCAGTGCATCTTGTACTTCCTTACTCATGTTGATATTTCTAGCTCTTTCCTCAAAGTTGCCTTTGCCGAGTCCAAACGCCAGCTCAGTCATGAAAAGTTTCCATTGGCTCCGATTATTCTCCTGCCACTCAGGAAATCTTTGTGTCTACAGAATTTATGCATTTGGTGCTCCAATATCAACAATCTCCATGAAAAGTCTTAGTAGCCACCCCCTGGTTCCTCTAGCACAGTTGTATTCTCTTGGCATTTTGTCTCCATTATCTATGGCACCTTTAGTTTTGTTGTAATGGAGTATTATTTCAGGTTTGTATTCACTTTCTTCACTACTCACTTGCCTCTCATGATGCTGAGTAGAGAGTAAGATTACCAACTTACCCCTTTTTGGAACATGGAAAACTAGTCATTTGCGAAACCAAACGTTGCAGGGGGGCTTTTTTTAAAAAACAAAATATTCCTATTAGTTTCTTATTTAATAAAATATCGAATTCGTTTGAAGTTCCTAGTATTCTTGGATAAGGGCCTAAGACTTATCTAAGAAAAAAATTTTGATATCGCTAACCATCAGCCCAAGGGGTGGAAAAAAATGAGATTTCAAAGACAAAAAAAATCATACCTTCCTTAATGGGCACAGTATCAAATAAGTTTAAAGTAGTCGTTAGTCCTCTAAACACGACCTTAAACCTTTGTCTGAAACAATTTTTGATATGACCAACCCTCACAGCAAGGGATGACTATGATTTGTTTGTGTACGTCACTCGTATGAAAGGCACAATTCTGTTCATACATTTTGTAAATTAAGCACAGTAAACGATATTTGCTCATTAAAGTACAATAATTTTTTTTGATTTATTTATAACTGGAAAATAAACGATGCGTTTTTTTGTTGCAAAACCCAGAAATACATATATATGACAAATATCAGTAACAGGATCAAAATACCGTTTAGATTTTTATCTGGAACCGATCAGAATAGGTTACCCGATTGTAAATTTCTATGTTTGAGTTCATCGTTCGAAGTACTTTTAGAACTTTTATTCTGTTAATCCATATATCGATTACATTCATTGTAATTTTCCTTATATTATATAAGCCTTTTTTAATATTTTATCAAAAATGTATTCATAATCGATCGTTAGAATCGAAGTACTCGTAATATATTCGTGCTTGTAATGAACCACCGTGACACATAATGTGTTTTTTTCACTCCATTCTTTCTATATTCTCCTGAAGACGGGTGTAACAGGTGAAAACCTTTCGATATACTTTATTGATTGTAGATTGTAGTTATTATTATATAATTTTTATTTCTTTTTGCAGGGAAAAAGGATGGAGGATATCAGCAGATGTGGAAGAAATTTATAAATCATAAAAATTTATTATAATTAAAATTGTAATATTATCGTAATGTATAAGTCGTTTTTTACTATGTTATAAGGCTGTAATGTGATATGTATCATAAACATAAATATTGTTAGGCTGTTCTTATCAAGGTTTTGCCACGGTTTCCCTTGATACAACAGGGCAAATGCCGGAACAGTTCGTTTAGTTTTCCGTGGAATTTAATCTTTGATATCCTTATTCACACCTAAAATAATAAAAATAAATATTTATTTATAATTTTATTTATCGTAATTTTTTTTTCATTACCTGCTTAATGCCGAATTAATGTGAGACCCCATTAACCACTAAAAGTTGAAATTTAGCTCAAATACTTTTTACTTCCTTTACTTCGTACAAGGAAGTAAAAAGTATAAATTTTGTATCAACTAGATGGCGCTCCGCCGTATTAAAGCAACCGTGCTGCATTATACATCGGTTTCAAAACAAGCGGAGTGGAAGAGGAGGGCTGATCGCACGGCACCAAGGATCCTAAACCCCGATAGATTTTTTTTTGGGAGGGCATGTAAAAATCATTATTCCGAGAAAATCCGCGACTTCAACCATCTACAGGAGAGGGTTGTTGCAGTGCGACAGTAGCATACATCACACTCGACATCCTGACGAGTACGTGGGAAGAGCCGGATTACCGTCTGGACATTTCCAGGGCAACGAACGGGACACATATCGAGGTACACCAAGAAAAACTTCAAAATCTACCAGTTAAGGATACACACTAATGTACAGTAAGTAAGTTATACTACCTTAAATATAATGCCGTTTAAATCGTACTTGAAATCAAATCAGTTCTTATATAAACACTCTGTATTTATGTGCGAGTAAAATCATACTTCTATGGTTTGCATAATTTTTCCATACGCAACAGACATCCATACGTGGATCTAACTTACGAAGGATACCTCTACAGTAAATTTAAATTAAAGTTTTAAGCGATTCAACGGAACATTTTGCCGATAGGTTACATATAGTAAATACAATTTTTAACTGATTTTAATTTTTTTTTATGTAATTAAATATTTTGTGACACTCATTGTCATGAATTTATCACGGTTATGTATTTATCATGATTTCCCTTGATCTATCCAGGAAAATCTTGAGCGATTCTTTTACTTTCCCGTCTAAATAACGCTATAGTAGAGCTTTAGCTCTAGAAGGAAAAAGTATCGTAATCTGTCCAATTCGGGCATATGCGGTTTTCGCCGGATCTTGACGTTTCGCATCTACAGAACCCAAAAAACCGGATGGAAATTTTCCGAATGTTAATGTTCATATGTACGTACGAGTGTACGAGTTCGGTGTTGGCCTCAAAATCGTCTCATATCACCGGATCAACCGGACAGATTTTGACCAAACACGGTCAGATTACTTCTATATACGGGGCATTGATGCGTTAAATTTTCAACTTAAAAACTCAAGGGGGCGAGGCTGTAGAGCAAGAGCACCTTCAGTATCACGAGATTTCACCTAATTAAAGTCGTATTTTTCTTAAAAATAAAAATATTTGCGAAATCGCACCTCCACCCCAAAAAATGCTCTACTGTTATACGAGTATATTGTGACGTCACAGGTGAGCGGTAAAATTAAATAAATGAATAATATTTAAAGTGTAAAAAAATAATTCGGACCGGCCTGGTCTCGAACTCGATCGCCCGGTTAATTAAGTACCTGGTGCGTTAAACCTCACAGCTACAACAATCTGCCGACGGTATAAGCGAAATTTGTTCTGTGTAACTTGTGAAATTACTTTAGTTAGTGCCGATTGTTGCCTCTAGTACCGTCACACATGCGCGAATTAAATACGGTATGCGCGCGCGCTTTAGTTAGAATCATTGAATTAAGTAAACGAATAAATATTATATTTAAATAAAAATATAAATATTTTAAATTAAGTTGTGTATGTAAGCCGTCTAATGAGAATTAGAAATAATGGCTAATTGAAGACTACAGAATAAGAAATTCACAGTCCACTTATTTTATTCTATTCCTATAAAAAATTATATTTTATTTATATATTTTTGTAATTTTTTTTTTTTAACAAAAACAAAACTAGTAAACGGTTGCATAACTTCCCCAGATTTCCTCTTGACTGATTTTTATTCCAAATACGCCACTGATATTCGGGAGTACAATCGCGAAATATTTTTAAATATCGAGTAATAAAATTCGAGTCAGATTTGAACCCCTTTGTCAAATGACGTTTTTATTACAAAAATTATGCAGTATTGAAAGTATATCGAGGAAAAAATCAAATTTCTTAGTAAAACATTTTGTTTCCTAGTCGATCTCCCCTTTATCAAATTATACTGTTTTAGATTATTTATAATTAAAAAATATATATATATTACAAAAAAAAACTGTAATGAGCATTACTTGAAATTACAACAAAAAAAATCATGAACCCCTGAAGAAGAAAATATGTTTCTTCAATTAAAAATTTAGATACGCTTACATTCAAATAGTTTTAAAAATTACATTTTCTTTGTTAGCGAGTCTTGTCTGACAAAAGTTTTACCTTAATTCTTGCCGGTTTGGTAAAATTCAGCCAGACTGTAGATCCAAATAAAAGAGTAGACGCGACGGTTTTTCTTTTCTTTATGAAATTCGAAGTGAAAAATCGAAAGAAATTGGTTTGAGAACTGTATTTTTAGTAGTTTATGAGAAATCACGGGTTAAAAGAAAAAAAGATGTGTACATCGCCCGCATTATGCTTCCGTTACTGAACCGTTTCAAAAAAAAAACTTAACGTCGGTTGTTTATTTAAAAAACAAATTATTTCATTCTACATAAACAATATTACTGTGTATAAATTTTTAAATTATACCGATTAAAAAGTAAAAAAAAAAACCCTCGGTTTCCTGTATCCTGTTCACAGTGTAAACAAATACAAATAATTTCATTAACGCCTTCTGAATTGTGAATTATTTTATATTTAGTCGCTTAATTTATTTATCTCTATATTATTTGATCTGTTTTTATATTTATGGACTTCGCACCTAATTTTATTTTGTAATCTATAGTGAAATTTGTCATGCCGATCTGATTAAGGTTTTACCGCGGTTTCCCTTGATCCATCCACACAAATGCCGGTACAGTTCTTTTTTTTTATTAATGAAATAGCGTATTTACGCGTTCCCGAGTATTATATACTCTTATATAATATATTATAAAAATTATTTATTAATTTAATTAAACCCCAAAAGAAAAGTTTATATAGGTATCTTTTACTTTCACGTCTCGATTGAAAGTAGGCGAATAACTTTAGGCGACAGAACAATCAGATAGTGTAGTGCGGTAGTGTGTAGCTTTTATTTTATTAATACTCGGTTTGATTCACGGTAAGGGAGTGACATTTTTTATCATATGATAATCGATTCACTATGAATATCTCTCTACAGAAACTGAATTTGAACCGCAGTTCTGCTACGTCAAACATTAGACGTAATAACTTCCTCCGTACACGATGACTGAATCGGTTGCTGTTATCATCTATCTATACAATGTTTATCGTTCATTTATTTTTTTTCGATGGATGAATTAATTCACCGCAGAAGCTTACAAAGACACTTCAAAGGTGGGAACGTAAAATGGAAATTTTTAGCGTAAGAAGAATACAGTGTCTGGTCGAGATTAGAACCCGGTACTCTGAATGAACGGCCGAGACGCTACCGCTCGGCTACGGAAATCGAGTAATTAATTTTATTTTTCGCTTTTAAGTCGGTTCAGCTATTAATTACGTTTTGATTGTTTTGTTATACGTTTACCATAACTAGGCGGCAATTCAACCGACGACTTTCAATGTAACAGGGGGAGCAGTTCTTTTTCCGTTGTTACAATCTTCATTCGTTTTATTTATTTAATTTTAAATATTTACAGATATTTGATATCAAATTTCTATGCGCGCGCGTGCGATTGTTTTAAGGTGTACTTTTATATTAATAATAAAGTCACCTGATTTGAGGTTTGTCAGAAATGGAACATTAAATAAACGGTAACTATCAGTTCAGGAGAAATGGGAAATAATTTGGGAACCGATTCTAGATTTTGAAATAAAGGAAAAAGTTCACGTACAAACATATGTCCGAAAACGCTTCTTTGTAAATTTACGGCTAGCATAGATTTCGCTCGGATTTCAGTTCCCCGGTGAAATAAGTCATACTGAAATTTTTAAGGCGTTATATAAGGGGTAAAATTGATGGTTTCTTGTTTTTTGACCTGTAAAATAGAATAAAAAAAACCCCAGAACTATCATCCCTTATTTTCACGATATCCAGCGTAGAACAAAAAAGTTCAGTAACGAAAAACACGTTTTTTTAGGTTTGAAGTAGTATAACTTTGTTAAACAAACTTGTAGAGAGTTTAATTCTGAGAAAATCGTTGTAATATACTCTATGGAAAAAAAAACTTTAAGGATTTGTAAAAGTAAAAACAACCGTTTTCTTTTTTTATTTAGTAAAATATGTTTAACCTTTGAAAAATTAAAATAGTTTTAATTTACTTTTAAAAAAAATACTCACTGTGGTTTATATTTTTTTTAAATTTAAAATAAATGTTGGAAAATTCCACCGTTGACATCGATGCTCTTTTCAACTCGTTTCCTTGACGTTCCTTGATGAGGACACAATGCAAGCGATCAGTTCGTTCGTCACGTGCATCTACTCTTTGCTTGTACACCTCTCATTTCATCCGTTCCCGTAAACAATAATCTAAGGGGTTTAAGGTTCAGCGATCTACTCGGACAATTTACCAGCCCTCTACGTCCAGTCCATATACCGGTAAATTTTTCATCTAAAAAAGCCGTCTTACTTTATTCGGGAAACGGGTCGGTACTCCATCAAGTCGATAATACATTTCGATTTGTTTCTACGATGACAAATTTTCAAGCAAAAAAATACATCGTTTAAAAATTTCTCCCCGTAACACGTTCTAGTAAGAAAGGGCCTAATTTGTTGTCGATAGTGCCGCATCAAACGTTCACCGAAAATTACGGCTGGAAATTTGATCCGACTGGAGCGTGTGGTTTTCTTCACACCACCGATGTGAATTTCACGTGTTGTTTACGCCGTTACGGATACAAGTAGCTTCGTCCGAAAATAGTACGAACGAGATTTAAAAGTAATTATGTTAACCCGCTGAAAAAACTCTTCCGGCACGGTCACCAAGCTTGAGGTGTTGTATTTTCTGGACGTGACAAGGATTCAGTCCTTGAGCGTGTAATGTCCTCCGTACTGTACTTTGTAGAATGCCGAGTAGCGTAGAAATTCTTCCCGTGCTCGTTTTGGAACTAAACTGTATTACTTGAAGAATTTTTTTCTTTTCATCGGCTTGTAACGGTCGGCGTTCAGATGAAACACGAGTGCTGCGAAGTGTACTATTCTCACGAAGATTATTAAATTCTACAAATCAGTTTGTTGTTTGCGATCTAAATTTATTACGCTAAAAAGTTGTTTTTAATTTTCATAAATTCATTCGCTGTTTTCTGTTAAATTTTGTTCCGTTATACACCTACACCAGTTCCAGGTACAAATTTATTTACTGTAATACATAATTTGTGCTAGATTTAAAAAAAATCAGATTATAATAAAAGCGAAATGTTTAATAAAAAAATTAAATATAAATAAAATAAATGTAATAAGTAAATTCGTTATAGTAATAAATGCTTTAATAGAAAAACAATAGTTCGATAGGCAATGATAAAATAAAATAATAATTTATAAAATTGTATGGTTCATACGCTCTCAGAGGTAATTATTTTTTTGTTTAATTTTATTGGGATGACGCATAGTAAAAACAACTTGTCAGTCTGACTACTGCGACGATGGTGCGGGATGAGGGGGGAGATGAAACAAATGCAGCAGGTGGCTATCTTCACTCTGATTGGCTACCCTCGGACAGTACTGGTCACGCGATGGTACAATTCAAATACAACCGTAAATGTGCGTACATGTGTACGTACGTGTGTGTGTATTACTGTCGAATAACAAAGTTAATATCCCTATTATATTTCTTATATAGACGTTCGATATAATTAAATTAAATAAAGATTTGTTGATCATTTTATATCTATTATTACATTTTATTTAAAATAATAATTAATCTCCCTTAATCTTAATAATTTTTTTAAAAATATTACGATTAAATTTATCAGTTTTGTAAAGTAATTTACAAAAAAAAAAAATTCTAATATTACATAATAACAGATAAAATTTTTCCAGTTTTATTTACAATTCGACCTAGTAATCTTTATTAATGCTATTTCCTAACACGTATTAATTCCTAATACATTAACGATAAATATCAAAGTTCATTGACCTTATTGTCAAACAAAGAATTTAACACGATTTTTTTTTTTTTTTTAATATATAAATATAAATAATAGTAAAATAATAATATGATTCATTATTAAATTTAAAAAAAAAATAAATAATAAAAATTTTACAAAAATATAAAAAATTATTTTTTTCATTCATCTTCCTTACTGGTTAGCTTGGATGATGTATTCTATGTGTTGAATAACTCAAACGCAGTAAATTACCTTATGCCGATCTTGGCTGCCAAAGGGTCAGGGGGGAAGGAAAACTTAGGTTAATTGGCAACATGGCACCTGTTGTAGTCACAATGTTAGAGCTGCGATTATATACCACTCCGTATTAAGAATAGTATTAGAAGAGAAGTAAGAGAGAGAGAGACCCTCTGTCTCGCTTCCTCTCCATCATTGATCCCCCTACCAAACCCACTCTCAATTTCTCTCCATCACCCTCGCTCTCTCACACTACCCGCTCTGTCTCTCACTCGACCCCTCTCTCTCCCAGTCACTCTCTCACTCTCCCCCTCCGTCAATCTCTCTCGCTGTATGCGGTGGGCTACTTAAACATGTTTGTATTTTTTCAATTTTCTCACTCAAAGTGCATTTTTACAAAAACTTTGTAATAAAAAAATTGACCGTTAAGGTTTTCGACACTTTTTAAATTTATTAATGCCATTCCGTTCGTGAAAAAGCTTTAAAAAATTTCTCGTTGGAATTATAACAAAAAAACGGTAACTGTAAATGAAAAATTTACGTAAAATTTAACCTCTGATCCAAAGATTTTTCCCGACGAGAAGAAATGTTACAACGTCGTTTGTAGTAATAAAAAATTACGCGTATAGAATTTTATTTCGAAAATACGAGTACATCGTTAAATTATGTTACTTCATAAATTGTTAGCTTAAAAAATATAAAGTAAACACGGGAAATGTTAAATATAAAAATTTGTAATGACTGTTTGTTGTATATATGTCGTACACTTTTTACGAATAATTTCTGCTTTAAATACTATGTACGCATAATTATTAAGATATATGACAATTACCCGGGGTCGAACTCAGAACCTCACATAAATTATAAATATCGGTCGCCTTCTACAAACTCGCTACCGATGTTTTTTTCTTTTCTTACGATTAATTATTGTTAAATATATATGTTAAATAAAAAATACGCCGATAGATTTCTAAAAATATTTTTACGAATTTATTAAAATGATTATTTGTAGCTTTCTTTCCTATCAAAAATTATTTTTTTCAAATTTTTGTGTTATTCCCGAGAATACACTCATTTATGAATATTTAACGACATTAACTCAGATCGGTGAAGAAACGGTAAGCTATTTTGGATGTCGAACCCAGGAGCTCCAGAGTAAATCAGTATATTCTTTATAACGATACAGACGCGAATTATTTTCTCGCTTAGCACGATTCATTCTCGTTATCAGACTTAAAACTTAATATATCTAATATATCACTCACGAAATACCCTTTGCTTATATCAGTTTAGTTAAATATATACACCGTTAATGACCAAATAACCTAAAATACAACCATATAACTTGTTTCTCTTTATTTATTTTTTTCGATAGTGTTTACCCGCCATTTAGTACTTGGATAAATTATTAATTGATAAATACAACAAATTTATTGATTTATTATTATTAAATTTAGTTTGTAAAAATCAATCGGCGTTAACTGGAATCTAACATTTTTAATCTAATAAATAATTTGAATAATACATACACAGAATAAAACAACTGCCAATTATTGTCTAAAAAATGTAATAATATTAACAAAATAAATAAAACTCACCTTAAATCAGTAATAAGGAATATCTCAATAAAAAGATGAAATTTGGATAACGTTACATGTGGATAGGTTAGACTAAACAACACTGTTATATGAAGACAATTTCACTGCGTATTCAGTCGCCTATCTACCGATAATTCCCGCCAATAACTAACTACAAGACAAAACATCTCGGTGAATTTCTTTAGTTACACAACACATAATTCTTCTCATCGTCTCCCCATTCCGGAATGACGTCATCGATAGACTAATTTGGTTCGCAAACTGTTTCATTCATCATCAAATTTTTTTAACATAAGATCATCCATCATTACACGTCGTTTAATATTAAATTGTTTTTAAAATTTACTATCAATGTTGCCGAACTTATAATTAGATAAAATATTAAAGAGAATAAATTTTCACTTAAAACTATAAATGGAGAACAGCCAACCGTACACAAAGGGGTAATAACGAGATTCTTACTTATTATTTAATTACATGTAATAATCATTTTATATACGTAATCAAGTTCAATATATAAAAAAATTGTAGTACAATACAATTTTGTTATTAAGTATTACTATATTTTTTAAATATCAAATCAGGAATTAAAAAAAAACAGTATTAATCTTTTTTAGATGTAACATGACTCCGTGCTATTAATAAGGTAGCTACTTTACCTGCTAGACTAAAAGTTCCAGATTCGATACCCGGTTACATCTAGGAAATAGGACCTCAGAAATGGGTCAGAAAAAAAAGAAAAAGATTAACCGGATTAAAAAAAAACTGAAGGTACTGGGTTCGGCTCTTTGAATTAACGTTTTTTTGTTTTTTTTTTTTAATATTCATCTTAATTTGCACATAAAAATAATTCTTAACCCGACAAGAAATTCAAAAACAAATAAATAAAAACCATCAGAAGATGAAAGTGAACACAAAGCTTAAAGTTGCTTTAAGTTGTTTTATTTTATATTTTTGACTTTATTTCCTGCCACTGGGTAAAGGGATATATAAAAGCGATAAGACTCTGTTAAACTTGAACGTACGTGACTGGAGTGAGGAACGGTTACATAACTGTGTACAGCAACAAAACGTTGATGAGACAGGACGGCAACGAACTTTTGTCTTCATCACGTATTATAAAAACAAATATTCATAATCTATTTTATTTTAAATAATTTATTAATGTCAATTGACAATATTAATATCCAGTTATTTTTTCTCTTTAATAATGAAATAAGGATGGCAGTTAACGGTTTGGAAAGAAACATAGTTATTATTACTTTTTTTTTTTTTTAACCTCCGGGATCACCGTTAGGTATTACTTTCAGAGAATAGGATGAATGATTTGTAGTGTGTGTGAAAATGGCATGCCTGACCGGGATCTCCGGATGAAAGGCCGAGACGCTACCATTCGCGTCACGGAGGCCGATTATACTTAGTATACTTGATTACTTTTTTTATAATCGTCATTTATTTTTCTCGGAAAACCACAAAAAAAATTCATTTAAAATAATGTAATTCTAAAATAGAATAAAAGTTTAAAGCAATTCTTTTTTTTAATTATTGATTACAATTAAAAAATACGTTTATAATAAATTATATTGAAAGTAGTTTAAAAGTGTTATAATATGAAAAAACCTTTCGGCAAACCGGAAGGCGAATGTAGATTTCACCGGTGCTAAATAGGGGATAAAAAAAATTTCCACCTTAATGTTAATTTAAATTTCATATTTACTCGATACAAAAATAATTTGCACGTGAAAAAAAGTTTCACGTGTTTAGCGTACGACAATTTTAGCCCATCTTACAATTCCGGTAATATTTTGGTCGTCCTTGCCGTAAGGGTTGGTCATATCAAAAATTGTTTCGGACAAAAGTTTTAGGTAATGTTTAGAGGAATAACGATCACTTTAAACCGATTCGATAATTGTGCCTATTAAGGGAGGTATGATTTTTTTTTGTCTTCAAAACCCCATTTTTTCCACCCCATGGGCCGGCCAATCGTTGGTGATATCATAAAACTTTACTTACATATATTTTAGGCCCTTATATGAACTTGAACAGAAGTTCAATATTTTACTTAATAAGAAAGTTATAGCGATGTTTTGTTTTTTTCGAAAAACCCACCCCATTTCCACTCCCATAGTCCGATTTTTCCCATTAACGAACTCGATCGAGATTTTGGGCAGTTATATTTTATGTATCAATTTGAAAGTGATTGGCGCAAAATTACGGCAGTTATCGTCCATAATATAAAATAAGTGAAATATATATATACTTATGATATATCGTTGAAAAGCTCTCAGTGAGGGCTTATTACTCCCAATTTTTTTTATTTTCGGCACTTTTTGTTCAGTCGATTGCAATCAAAAGGGATAGTGTACAACTAGATGTTACAACAGTCCTAAATAAAAAATTACAATAATCTAAAGCTAATCGTTTTTGAGTTATGCGAGATACATACAAACAGACGTCACGCCAAAACCAGTAAAAATGGATTCAGGGATGGTCAAAACGGATATTTCCATTGAAATCTGAAAATTTTTCACGATCATAATATACTTTCTTTACTTCGTACAAGGAATTAAAAACTATTAACTCGAAAATTAAAACTAATGAATTAAGTAATCTGTATTATTAATATAAGGAAGTAATAATAAATAAAAAACTAACATTAGTAAAATAAAAAGATGGCTCTGAACAAAATTTACTTCCTGTGATAACTTTGTACGTAGTGATGATTGTGAGGGAGTGTGCACGTGAATGGGACCAGATAGAAAAATTTCTAGAATGTTCAGACTCTCGTCCTTCCATCTGTTCGCGCCATAATTCGTCAACAAAAAAGAACTGCGTCTGTCAAAATGTGTTACGTTGATGAAAAATTATATTTCTTTATAATATTATTACCTGTTCCATTACATAAAGCAATGTAGAAAAAATAAACCAAACTTATATATATATATATATATATATAATCTAATCTTTTCTTTCTGATAATTTGTTAAATTAGTATTACTGTTATTAACGATTAAAGTTGTCAAATACACCAAATAATATTTCTTTACGATTTGTAGCGTCGTTATCAAAGCCGTATCAAATTTTGTTTACTTGATTATTTGTATTTGGCGAACATTATTAATATTTAGGAATATTTTAAACGAATCTAAACGACCGTTCAGAAAAGAATTCAACATGTAAACCAGGTAAGTTCTTTTAAAATTCTTATAAAATTTATATGTAGATTACTTTATACATAATAAAAATAATTTGCTTTCAAGTAAGTTATACATTTCTCTTTTAGTATACACTAAAAGAGAGGTTTCCGATTCTTTTGTAGACTAAATTTTATGTATTTAATTTCTATTTAAATGTCCTCTAATAATTGCTACTTATTAATTATTTCGGGTGTCAATATTTTATTTAAATTCTGTTTTTTGTTTTTAAAAAAAATTTAGATTTCTGTTAATAACAAAATCTTTTATCTGTGTCTGCATTTGATGATTAATAAATGAGCTATATATTTTAAAAAGGTAAAATGGCCTTTATTGTTACATGAAATACTTTAAAAATATTTTCTCGCTTTTTTTAAACTTACATTGATGTGTTTTGCAGATCAAAACGGTCGGTTTTTATGTTAGGTGGTCATATTTATTATTAATTTTTTTTGCAACAAAAATTTATTTTGATTTTTTTAAATATTATTTATTAAGCGTGATAACTTACAATTGTACAATGAATGCAACTTTTAAAATTCACCTGCATGATTAGCTAAATAACATAGCCAACAGTACATAAACGGTTAATGATGAGGCCTTCAATTATTTAATTTTATGTAATATTCAGTATGTATATATATAATTACAACCGCGCACGTAAACATGATGATTGCACATATACATAAAAGCACATTCGGGTGCGCGCTTCAGTTTTTTTTTTTTGCCAAAAATTACAATTTTTTATTTTAATTTAAAGCAGAAATTAAAAAAAATCGAGTAGTGTAATTAACAATAGACATGTAACGTCTTCAATAATCATCTTAAAAGAAAAATAACTGAACCATAAATTATTATAGATTATAAAAAATATTACCGGTGATATGTAACGGGGTAATGATATGATTACACAATTTCTAAATTTATCAACTTAGCTGATTATTACGTATACAGTAAATACATCTACAATACAAATGCGCGCGCACCACCCACACACCGAAAGAGAGAGAGAGAGAGAGATCTATTTTTTATTAATACTAACATAAAGTAATGTGTGAAGTTTAATCTGTGTTTGTTTAGACATTTATATACTTTG
Organism: Lycorma delicatula; assembly: GCF_047948215.1. Lineage (NCBI taxonomy): Eukaryota > Metazoa > Arthropoda > Insecta > Hemiptera > Fulgoridae > Lycorma > Lycorma delicatula. The sequence continues at coordinate 48,820,826 of NC_134467.1, forward strand.
TTCTTATTTATATATTTACTAGCTGCAGGATTTAATTTCCGGATAAACAAGATCCGGTCGATCAATAGCGTATTCGATGCGTTAAACAGTTAGTGCTCGATTTGCTGATACATACGCCGTTTGAATCGTGAAAATCGGACGAGCGGCAAAATTAATATTAAATATGTAATTTAACATTACATATTATAATTACGTTAATTTAAAATTTAACATACAATAAATGGAATACTCGAGCGAATACAAAATTGGTAGTTACAGTGATAGATAACTTTTTTTTTTAACCAACATAGCATGGAGGACCGAGTCGTATTAAAATGTACAACAAAAAAAATTATCGTGCAAAGATTGTTGCAAACTTCAGGCTTTATTTTTGTCTTAATGTACATAGTTTAGGCTTCAGAATTTTATTTTTTTGTATGAAAACGACAAAACCTAATGAGAAAATAATAAAAAAAACATGAAATAATTGTTGACATTGATCTAAAGCCACGCGCGCGCGCACACACACACACACACTTCATGGCGGGTAGTAGCGCCTTTCTCTGCAATCCCGAAAAGTTTTGAATTCAAATTAAAAAATATATATATATATATATATATTTTTTATCTTCAAAGATATGAACCACCCACCCTTATGCTGAGAGGAAAAAAAGGAAATATGGCCCACACCAATAAAGAAAATGCTTGATGAAATTTTGGCAGAAACCTTCAATAAACTCCTCAACTGTGACGACCCCCCAGAGCTTTTTGAGATTGACACTGAAACTCCAGTTAAAACTTCACCAGTAAATATCAACCCGCCAACAATTCAAGAAGTTCTCGCAGCCTTAAATGAAATAAAAAACTACAAAGCAAGCGGAGAAGACCAGCTTTTCGCAGAACTCTGGAAACACTCATCAGTTTATTCAGTCAAAACTTCCCTACATCTATGCCTCGTGAAAATATGGAACGAAGAAAAACTTCCAGAACACTGGACCACAGCCCTCATCCATCCATTACATAAAAAAGGGGATAAAACTAATCCTGAAAACTACAGAGGCATATCTCTCCTGGATTGCACATACAAAATCCTGTCGAGAGTTATATACAACCGATGCAAAGACCAACTTGAACTGGAACTTGGGGAATACCAAGGGGGATTTAGGCCATGGAGAGATTGCCCGGAGCAAATAATATCCCTAAAACTTATGATGGACTTATATAAAAGACAGAAAAAACAACTAATAATCACCTTCGTCGACTTTAAAAGGGCCTATGATTGTATACACCGACCATCCATGCTGAATATTCTGAGAAACCTGGGCCTTCACCCTAAACTCGTAAACATGATAAAATTAACTTTAACCGATACCCAGTCCAGAGTGAAATTCAGAGGTGAACTCTCTCAACCCTTCTACATAAAAACTGGATTGAGGCAAGGAGACGGCCTCTCACCACTCCTTTTTAACTGCGCCCTTGAATTTGTCATGAGAAAATGGTATGAAATAAATCCCAAAAATATAAAAACGGGTACTAAGAAAAACTCCATCACACTAAATTGCCTAGGATTTGCAGATGACCTCGCTCTTTTAGCAAATAATATTCAAGAAGCCAAAACACAAATCATGAGCCTTCAAAACCTAGCACAAAAGATAGGGCTTCATATCTCTTTCCAAAAAACTGAACTAATGGCCATAGATCCTCTGGTAATAGAGCGCATTACGGTAAACAATCAGAAAATTAAACTAGTAAAACAATTTAAATATCTAGGGGAAATAATAACTTATAATTTAAATGAAAAAGTGACATGGCAAAACAGGACAAATAAAATGATTAAATGCCAAAAATTAACTTGGTCAACATATAACAAAAAATGCCTTTCTGCTAAAACAAAACTTAAACATTATAAAACTGTAGTACAGCCAGAAGTCACCTACGGAAGTGAGACCCTTTTCAAAATCACTCAGAAAAACTGAATTGAAAAAATTCTGAAAATAGAGAGGAGAATTGTCAGAACGTGTATCAATAAAAAACACCAAAAAGAAGGCCGATGGTGGATTGTGCCAAATGAGGTGGTGTATCGAGAAATAGAGCCTGTTACTGATACTATGCGGAAAAAAAAGAATCTCTTTCTTCGGTCATCTCATAAGGACACCACAAACAAGACTGTCAAGAAATATCATTGAAAAGCTCTGGTTCCAAAAGCTAGAAGTAGGATGGATCAAAGAAATTAGAGAAGATATGAAAGAATTGGGAATTTCCCTGACTGACCTACAGAATAAAACTGGAAAAATTACAAAGCTAAAAGATAAAAGCATTAGATTTAAACAAAAGACAGACAAACGACAAAATACAATGAAGAGGGTGTTTACGGATGAAGAAAAGAAAGCAAGATCTGAACGAATGAAGAAATACTGGGCAGCTCGAAAGAGTAAAATAACACGCTTTTCTCAGAAAAGATCCAACTAAAATGAACTTAAGTGGTCCCATGTTGGCCGTAAAAGCATAATAATAATAATAATAATGAGAAAATGGATATTCAGCAAATATTATTTATTGCAACGATCAAATATTTCAATCATTTCTAGATCGTATTTTAAATTTAATGACTTCATCTCCTCGCATCAAATAAGATACTCCTCTTGGAAGACAGATTCAGAACATTTATTATCATAATTTATCGCTAAGAATTTTAGTTCATCCCCTTTTTCAGCACTAGCTGATCTAGCAAAAGAATTTGAAAACTTTATGAAGATTCTTGGAATGCCATTTAACTGTCTACGCATGCGTTTGGATTGCGATAAGCAAGTGTTGCATTTCTGGCTTGAGGGAAATCCCCCAAGAAAGGGGTCAAACCATTTTTGGTGGGAGGGGGTCCGAGGGACCGCCTCCGACTAGGTTATATTATATCAACATAACCTTTTTTTCATGCATCAAAAATCTTAACTAGAATTCTATACAGAAGAATTGAGAAGAGAGTGGAAGAAGTGTTAGGAGAAGACCAATTTGGTTTTAGGAAAAGCATAGGGACAAGGGAAGTAATTTTAGGCCTCAGATTAATAGTAGAAGGAAGATTAAAGAAAAACAAACCGACATACTCTGCATTTATAGACCTAGAAAAGGCATTTGATAATGTAGACTGGAATAAAATGTTCAGCATTTAAAAAAAATTAGGGTTCAAATACAGAGATAGAAGGATTGCTAACATTTACAGGAACCAAACATCAACAGTAATAATCGAAGAACATAAGAAAGAAGCCATAATAAGAAAGAGAGTACGACAAGGATGTTCCCTATCCCGGTTACTTTTTAATCTTTACATAGAACTAGCACTTAATGATGTTAAAGAACAATTTAGATCCGAAGTAACAGTACAAGGTGAGAAGATAAAGATGGTATGATTTGCTGATGATATACTAATTCTAGCCGAGAGTAAAAAGGATTTAGAAGAAACAATGAACGTCATGGATGAAGCCCCAGGCAAGAACTATTGCATGAAAATAAACAAAAGTAATGAAATTAGTAGAAATAACAAAGATGAACCGCTGAATGTGAAAACAGGAGGAGAAAAGATTACAGAGGTAGAAGAATTTTATTATCTGGGAAGTAGAATTACTAAAGATGGATGAAGCAGGAGCGATATAAAATGCTGAATAGCACAGGCGAAACGAGCCTTCAGTCAGAAAAATAATTTGTTTACATAAAAAATTAATTTAAATGTCAGGAAAAGATTTTTGAAAGTATAAGTTTGGAGCGTCGCTTTATATGGAAGTGAAACTTGGACGATCGAAGTACTGAGAAGAAAAGATTAGAAGCTTTTGAAATGCGGTGCTATAGGAGAATGTTAAAAATCAGACTGGTGGATAAAGTGACAAATGAAGAGGTGTTGCGGAAAATAGATGAAGAAAGAAGCGTTTGGAAAAATATAGTTAAAAGAAGAGTCAGACTTATAGGCCACATAAAGAAGACAAAAAAAAAACCTTTTTTTTTTCTCTTGTTTAACCTCCAGGTCCACAGTTAGGTATTGCTTCAGAGGATGAGATGAAAGATTTGTAGCGTGTGTGAAAATGCCATGCCTTTCTTTTTCCTGTTTAGCCTCCGGGAATTACCGTTCAGATAATACTTCAAAGGATGAGTGAGAATGATATGTATGAGTGTAGTCTTGTACAGTCTCAGTTCGACCATTTCTGTGCTGTGTGGTTAATTGAAACCAACCACCAAAGAACACCGATATCCACGATCTAGTATTCAAATCTGACTTTACTTGGATTTGAACACTGGAACTCTCGACTTCCAAAACAGTTGATATGGGAAGACGCGTTCACCACGTGACCAACCGATGGGGTGCAAATGCCACACCTTGTATCAACATAACCTAACCGAACATAACTTACGTAAGCTATCCTCTTATAACTAATGTTAAATACATATTTTATGAATACCCTCTTATAACTAATGTTACATACATATTCTATGAATGATGTATGGAGAATATGTAAAATGATCGGTATACTTAATAGATTATATACGTACAAATATGTTTAATAGTTTGAAAATGCTTTAAACCACTTAAAAACTTTAGTTTGTGACAGAGCATCATTTCCATACGCCCTTTTTAATTTTGAAAAAGTTTCAGTAGCAGTCTCACCGAGTTTAACACAAAACTTAATTGCACAACGTTGCTAATAATTAGTATCACTCATTTTTGTAACGCACAAGAAAAACTCATTTCACGAAAAGTTCGTTTACATCTCATGCGGCAACAATAGACTAAATATATTAATACCTAATATAAATCAGCTGTTCATATAACCATGTTTGTGTAACTTTGCAGTGTTGTCACTTTGGCTGCCAAAAAAAAAAACTAGAGTCTACTTTATTTAGAGACCCGTAAATAAAATAATTTAATAAAAACAAAGGCTTATTCATTTTTCTTTTGAATTAAGCCCATTTTTATTATCAATTCCCTTTCTCCACTAAAAATAATGAAAAGTTGACAAAATATTATTTAAGCATATGCTAATTTAGTTTTTACACGACTGCTCAAAATGGATTGTAATGTATTTAGGGTGTGTGAGTGTATATATTTTTTCCACTGTAGCGGCTCAATGGCTGAACTGATTTAGATGGATGACCCTATGTTGGAATCCTTACATTACCGGAGTTGTGTAGGCTACAAAAAAAAAAATATATATATATATATATTTATTGACACTTAGTAATATTCTAAGTAAATATAAATATTAGTTTGCTACAGCTGAATAAATCTATACATATTACATGACTGCCCAAGAACGATTAAAATATTTACGGTGTACATATGTATGTCATTACTACTAAAATTCATGTTGGCATCATCGGTCCGACTGATTCGCCGTAATCATCTGTTTGCGAGTTAGGTTAGTTGAATTAAAACTATAGCAAGTTATTGTAAGTTGATTGTCGATAGTTTATATTCGTTACTTGTTTATTCGATGTAAGTTAATTACGCTAATATTAATATTTAATGACTACTAATGTAAAATATGTCTTTTTTGGCAACTGTAGTTTCTATTTTTTCTATTCTTTTAAAATGCAGTTTCAAAGAAAAAATAATGGAGTTTGTCCTTTTTGTGTAGTTTACTTATTTATAGTTTTTGCTTTTTTAATAATTTATTCTTTAACATATTTTTAAATGTTTATTGTTTTATCCTTTTAAGTACGTAATAAGTAACAATAGTTTTGTTTTCACAGACAATTGTTTAATCATTTCTAGATTATATAGTAATAATACTGTTTTCTTCAACGTTGTGAACGTCATCAAAAATATACACAGAAAATTATAGTAAGAGTTGAAGAGAAAAGATTTTGTCAATGTTATTTTAAAAATTAATATTTAGGTTGGAACAGCATGATGAAACATTATTACACGTTAAATTATTTACCATTAATATTTTAATTAGCGACTGTATGGAAACAAGCTTGTGCTTATTGTATTGTATGTTTCTTTTTAGTTATTTACACATTTACCCAGATTTGTATTTCAGTAACAAAGAATTGAACCAAAAAACTGAAAAAACTTGCTTGTAACTTATATCTATTTACAGATAAATACATACGTAAACAAAACCCTTTTTTTAATGATTTTATTTTTCCACTACTTTTTGAATAAAGTTGCTGCTAATTTGAAATTATTTTCAGCCAGAGTTGAAGAATAAATATCTTATGAGTGGACTGTAAGGTTTTTAAAAGTGTATATAATTATTTATCAATTTCTGTTTTTGTATTTATTGATTGCAGTCCTGATAAAGTTTCATGAGTATTATTTCAGAATTATTTTTATTAATTTTTTATCTAAAAACCATTACCATATCTCTTTTTATTTGGTAATCCTGAGCAGTTACTTGATCAACATTAATTTGTTTTATACTTTAATATGTGCTTAGGATCAGCAAAACACAAGATGTAAATTTTGAAAACAGATTTGGACAGCGGGTGACCCATCCAAGGTCAAAGTCCACGCCACATTATCGGTACTATAGTCAATTAACTATCAGTTTTGTGAGTTATTGAGACATGGTCTCAGATATTAATCCATTCTGTGGAGAAAGGTTAGGGTTAAGGTTAGATTTTTGTGGAGAGAATTTAGGGATAAATTACCAAAGTTTGGTAATACTTAACTCTGTCTTGTAGGAAAAGTGGCTGAATTTATGTTATAATGGAAATATACTTATTACAGAGAGAGACTATACTACTCGTTCGACACTGTTGGTCTTGTGTACGATGGATAATCAGCTTACAAAGAGCCGCATCAGTCATCTTCAGCTGACTGAGTCTTTGACTGAATAACTATTAAGGTAGTTTATAGTTTTAACTACAAAACTGTATGTAACCTCTCTCCACAGAACTCTAACCTTCACCTTAAACCCTAACCTCTCTACACAGAATGGATTATTATCTTAACAGGTCACCATAACTCACAAAACTGATTGTTAATTGACTAAAATATTGATATCCTCGGCTTGGATTTTTACCTTCTACAGATCATTGCTGTCCAAACCATTTATCGTTTAGATATTGTATTTAACTAATTCTAAGCATATCTATTATTAGTAGGAGAGCTGTTAAACATTTTAGGTTAGGTATTTGATGCTCTGTGAAAATTTGTGTAATACTACTTTTTTAATGTGTGAATACAAAATCAAAGACCTGGCTGAAGCATAGTGGGAGCCTAGCAAACCCTTGAATTTTTATTTGGCAAAAAAAATTGCTTGAGGCATTTTGAAATTTTAATACTTGTAAATTTAGTGTTTAATGAAATAAGAAATAAAAAAGCCAGATTATTTAGTCGGGTTTAAAATTTTCCCAGGCTGTTTCAAAATTGTATTTCATAAATATTGAAACAGTATATAAATATAAATAGATTGGTTTAAAAATTTCAATGAATGTAATGTTTTATAGTTTGCAGCGATTTTATTGTTTTCATTATAAATACTTAAATTTTAATTTTAATGTTTTTATTTTTGAAGGTAATGGATGTACCTTTAAAGAATATCTACACATTTGAAGCTCTGTCCTCTAACAGTATCAAACTAGAAATTGAAGATGATAGCGCAGAGGAAACATTATGCTTGTTTTTACCACATCACCCGATTGATGATATTACATCTGATTGTGTAAGTATAATTTGATTTATGTTTTTTGTTTATGTCATATAGGAAGTGTCATCACATCATTAAACTTAACATTAAAATGTTGATTTTATGTTTTAGGATAGTGATTCTTTCCAAGTGAAAGAGGAGCCACTTGGTAATGGTTGTGATAATTATAATGAAGTAACTGATCCTCTTGCGTTTGAAGGGATCAAGTTAATTAAATCTGAAGATCATGCAATTAAAAATGAAGTGGTAAGTTTTATTGTGCATTTATTTTATATTGAAAGTAACGTATGAAGTTTATACTAGCCATCTCAGAGTGTATTCATCGGAGTATTATAGGAATGAAAGTTTATGTATGCACTTAATGTCGATTCTTTAATTTGACTTCATTGCATTTTCTATCATGTTTTGATTCTTTCTTTAGTAATTCTTGAATTTAAAAGTTTAACTTACACGTACTGGGAGCATTACAGTTCTGATGCTTTACCACATTGGCCAAAACATTACGACTGTTTTTATTATGATAATGCGCATGTACCCATGTCTCGGATTGTATATGCAAAACTCCATGAAAATTTATGCTTTGACTGTGGCAAGTTGAAGCATGTGCTGTAAAGTTGTTTTATTCCAATATATTCAAGGTTATGGTCGAGTCTTGTAGTTTACAGGCTTGGTAAATTTATTTTGCATTTTTGTAAGGCTTATCATACGTGTATTTTTAAAATAGGTCGTTTGGGTTTGTTTTCGACATCAATTTCTCTAGGCTCCAGTTTGACTTACTGTTGCATCATCATATTGGTGTCAGCTTATTTCTATCACGCATTATTTACTGCTGTTTAGTCATAATATATATATATATTATTCTTAAGTGTTTTTTATTCTCAGCCAATTTCAGTATTGTCATAGTTCCTAGAAGTCTATTTCTTTTTGTCTGCCCTGATGTCATTTTTTCAACTTGTGCGTATTCAGAAATTTATTTTATCAGCCTTACGTAATTCTTTAGTGGTCTGCTTGCTTGTAAATTATTTTTGTTATGTCTTCATTCCCGAATTCTACACGTTTTCTCTAATCGTTCTCATACTAACACTTAGACACTACTCTTGTTGCCAACACACACTCTCTTAGGTCTGCCTAGGTTTGGTTTCCCCCTCTTTTCACTTACGCCATTTTTTCGGCAGAGTAGATCAGACTTTCACCATGTGCGGTCGACTGTGACCTTTCTCTCTCATACTTCATGTTTTTAAATACGTTCGTCGTCTTTGTACTCTCATAAACGTTGTGGTATTTCTCCGTCGAAATATTCTGTAGTTCAACTCGTCAGTGTTTTGTGACTTCACCGATCTCTATGTTTTGTTTTGCCTTGTTTCTTTGTTAAGTTCAAATTCTGTATATTACGTCTCTCCGGAAAGTGTTTCAATCGCTACAAACTGCCGAATCTTCTCCAGCTGCTGATTACTTTTTCATCGATGCAGATTCTCTCCAAACTCGTTGCTACATATCTGAGGTGCTACTTAATTATTCAACTTCTAATCACAAATTGTTACCTCTGTTATTTTTTATTCGCCATCACAGACTACGCCAAGGATAACTGTATGTATATGTGCACTTTAATTTCACGAGTTCATTTTTTACCGATATTCGTGTGTTATTAAGGGATGTTCAAATCCTTCATTATTTATTATAGTAAACAGTTGCGCTATTAGTAAAATTTGTGAAACATTCAGTAAATCGTACATTATGTTTTTCAAGTTGGGTTTAAAAAACCATTTATTCACTTAAGTGCACTCAGTACAGGCAGTCCAGGTGGCTTATATAAGGTTATGTTATTATGTCATGTGCAAACATATTTTATGTGCTTACTTATTACAATTTGTTTATATTTGTACTTGACTCTATCATTCAGTTTAATGTAATTTGTTAATCGCAGAGATTAATTATTATCTATTCATGAACTGAATTCATATTACTTCTCTTAAATTAATCTAAAGAAAATAACTCCTGATGTGAAGTTACGTTTTTGGACTTCTTTGTAATTTTATATTTTCAAGAAAGCTTGTTTACTAAAATAAACTCTATTTATATGTTCACTTTTTTCAATTTGATTATTGTAATTAACTCTTTTTTTATACTGAAATATAATCGTGGCCTTTTTTCTATACTAAACTAGAATCACATGCTTTAATTATTTAATGTTAAGTTTGATGATGTTCATAATTCAGAAAAGGCCAGTGCCAATAATAAGATGTACTGTAGTTTATTTTTCTAAGTTAATGACATTTGTTCATTGCTAATTTTTCAATATTACAGCATATGTCAGTAATGCAAATGGTTTTCCAGTCATACTATGTTTATTGATGTTATGTTTTTCTAAGTATATAATTGTAAATAGGGTGTTTTATGTTCTCTTGTTTTCAGGCTTTGTTAAATTGTTGATTTTCAAAATGTGTATTTGAAAAATGTATATTCATCTATTTTCTCATTTAATATCATTATTCATATGTTGATTCAGCTGACATTTCTTATATAGAATTAAGTTATGTTTACTTCATAATTTCTTTTAATTTTTTAAGGTTATGATTTAACATAAGTTCAGTTGTTTTCTTTCTAATTAAAGTCCAATTTCTTTTGGCAAATACGAGCTGTGTGTTCTTTTATTTTTGTTAACTTTACCCAACAATAAATGCAAATGAATTGAAGAAAAGTCCGTTAAAAAACCCAGTAAAATAAAGATTGATAAAAAAACTTCCCATTGAAGCAAAGATCTATTTGAATAGTGTTAAAATTTTCAAATAATGTATTTGTTTTTTTTTTAATTGCCGAGTCTGAATTTAAAAAGTCCAGTTAGTTTGACGTCTGGAAATTTGGGGTCCCACTGTTTATCTTTTCATTACATATATATCATCTGCGTTTCATTTGGCCTTGGTGGTGTTGATTTTATGTTCTGTAGTTAAACAAATTGCAACCTACACATTAAGAAAATAAAACCTGTATACATTTTTAACAACTAGTGTTATATTTCATCGATAGAAAATTTATATAAAAATTAATTAAAACAACTTTTTTCTTTTTTTTGGTCTATTTCTGTCTTAATTCTTGATTTTTGTATCATTTTTAGCAATTAGACTTAGATTTTTAATGGTATTTGTTACCAAAAATATCTATTTTAAATTGAATTTTATGATGTATATAATGGTATTATTAAGTTGCAGGTAGAATAAAAAAAATGATTTAATATTAGTTCGTTTTCATATTTTGCAAGGTTTTTTCATTATCCTTTTTTTTTAAAGGAATCTGAGATCTTATTGAATGATGATGTTGCATCGCAACCTAATCTTAATATGAGAACCAATGAACAAATAAATGATTTACGCCCGATTAAAAAAGAACAAGAGATGGGGTTTTATCCAGGTCATGTAAGTATTAATTAAACATGATTTCTGTCTTGCTTATTTCGTAAATTATATGTATGTAATTTGTGTGTATGTATATTTTATTACTTGTATGTGTTCTGTTATAAAAAAAAATTGTTTTTATTTCTATTAGTTCTATTTAATTAATACTGACTTATGCTATGTGTAAATGATAAATTATCAGTGTGTGAGAGTAAAATTTTTGTTTGAAAATTTGGTGATAATTAAAATGTATGTATTATAATCTGTTGATACAATTCATATTTCAATAAGCTGTGGGTGATTTGTTGTTAGTTGTTCTGGTTGAAAAATTAGAATATTTTACCAGGTAAGCAATTTAAAAAGGACCCGACACAGAGAGATAAACACGCAATGCCAGCGGAAACAGTCTGGTTTGTGTGGATTCCGCTTATTTGTTACTATTTGCTTTGCTATGTTTCTGAAAATATTCAGAAGTTATTATACTAGGTTGTTTGTAAGGGTTTGATATTTGTTTTTGCTTTCTATCTTTGGGTATTTTAATTCAAATTTTTTGTTACATAAGTAGCCTCTGTAGGTTATCTAGGCTATCTGTATGAGTGGGTGGATTTATTTTCTTTGAACTACTACCTTAATTTGTTGAAATTTCATACATTTGTTTAATTTGAACAGCTGTCATATTGGCAACTGTTTGTGTTGATAGTTTTTATTTGTATTGTGTGTTTATTATTGTGCACCCACTTTGTTTAGAAAAGTGGGTGTAATGACTGTTTGTATGTCTATTAGACTTCAATCTGAGATTTTATGCGAAAATTTTCTTACCTGAATTTGCATGTAGTCAATCCAACATGGGTTAAGTGGTGTGAATTTCTTGTACTTGTGGATTTACCCATTTAGTTCGCTATATAGTGGATTGTTGATCGGGGGTATGTCTGACAGCTGACATTAAGAAACAGGGTAAGCCCAACTGGGTTCAACGTGGTGAGGTATTGCAGCTTGATGGCTCTTCCTACTCTTCTAGGGAGGATAAGTCGCAAGTTGAGCCATCAACCTGGGCTGGAAAAGTTAAGGTTTTGGTTCAAGAATCAGGGAAAACCGTTAGAAAGGCAGGTACCTTGCTCCCTTACTGCGAGCCTTTGAGGAGAATTAAGATTTAATTTTTAAGTTGTTGGAAACTCAAAGGAGTGCCTCCAAAAGTGTGCAGGATAGGATTCTTCCTAAGGTGAGGGATTTTAAGTCAGTTGTGGCAGATCTCGCTCAGGGATAAGAGACGTTGGCTGCTAATCGTGTTGGAGCAAGAGAGGTGGTGGTAAAGGAAACACAAAGCTAATCTGTCCTGATGAGAGCCAGAAGTGGTGTTTGTCAATATGAAAGAAGTGACATCTAGTAAAACTAGTAAAGACATAAAAACCCACCGGGTTGGTCTAGCGGTTAACGTTTCTTCCCAAATTAGCTGATTTGGAAGTCGAGAGTTACAGCGTTCAAGTCCTAGTAAAGCCACTTATTTTTACATGGATTTGAATACTAGATTGTGGATACCGGGTGTTCTTTGGGGGTTGGGTTTCAATTAACCACACATCTCAGGTATGGTCGAACTGAGAATGTACAAGACTCCACTTCATTCACACTCATGCATATCATCCTCATTCATCCTCTGAAGAATTATCTAAACGGTAGTTACCGGAGGCTAAACAGGAAAAAAGAAAAGAAAAGTAAAGACATGAAGGATGAGTCAGGTAGTCCTTCGCAGTAAGAGGTCAAACTTGAAGATTCAACCAATAATAGAAACAAAGAATGGTCTTGTGGTCGTTGCAGATGTTGGGAACGACTTTCCAAGTGATTACTGATTCTTCAAAGGTTGGTAAGTCTGACATGAGAGTGGATCGTAAGAGAAAGAGGCGAAGAAATTTGTGGATTCTCTCTCGGTTAGACTCTTAAGTTTTGAACAGGAGTGATTTGGAGTCAATGATTTGGAATTAAAGAACCTGGCAGAAAAATTGTAGGCGTCCTTTATTGACCCTGCTTAGTGCTCTATACCCTGTAGTTCCAGTCGATAGAGGCAAGTGTTGTGGTGGAATAGGGAATATACTAATTTGAAACAGTCTGTCTGTTGTTTACGAAAGGCATCTCAATGAGAATGTGATCCTGGACGGTGGGCCATACTTGTTGCTAATTATAGAGAGCGCAGGAATTATTTATTACTTTCACAAGGTATGTAGTGCCAAAAGAGATTTTTGGCGTTCTTTTGTGCAACACCAGGGTAATAAAGACCCATGAGGAGTAGTATACAGTGTTTTGAGACAAACATAGAAAGGATGTTCTTCTGTCCGCTCTCTCAACTTGGCATGGAATTATATCAGATAAAACTAAAATATTACAAAAACTACTTGATGATTTACTGCCTGATGATAATGCAGATAGTGAGTCTGCGTGTATTTACTGGTGTGTCGTGAGGTCGCTCATGTATACGGGATGCTTTATGTTTGGAAATTACCAATGCTGAAGTGCGTCAGGTTATTTGTAGTTTTGGAAAGGGTGCGGCTCCTGCCTTTGATGGTATAACAGTGGAGCTCCTTCTTTGCTCAGTTTGTGTCAGAACTGTCACACGGGTTTTTAGCAGATAGTTGTTTGCCGGGTATTTTCCAGATTGTTGGAAGAAAGGATCAGTTAAATTATTATTTAAATGCGATCACAAGGAAGCTAGTGTTGGAGTGAATTCGATTGATCTACTTGTGTCTGGGGGGCAACTTGGTTGGTGATATTTTGCTAAGAAGTCAGGAGAGTTACTTTAGAAAATGTTCAGACTGTTGAGCAAAGGTCTATCCTTTATGGCAGGCAAGATGGGGTGAAACAGTAGATGGGCATGATCTGCCCATCTACTCCTCTTGGTATGATCAAAAAATTTGTGATGCAATTTCTTCCAGGGTATGGCGCGTTTAGGGGCAGATTGGCTCGCTTTGGCCTGGTTGATTCTGTGTTATATCTGCAATGCGGTGCGCTGGAGAATTATGTTTATGTTTTCTATGAATGTTTCAGTATGATATGAAGCATACAGAAGTGATTTGTCGGCTTGATGTTATCAGGTCGACGTTGGACTTCCATGAAAATTGGAAAAACCAGGCCAAGTGAACCATCATTGAAGAACATATGGGATCTCTTGTAAAAGAAAGGATTGCTGAAGGTGTGTAGAGTAGGTTCCCCCTTGGGTTTTCCATTTGTTGTTTTGTTATGTTCTTGTTATGGTATTAGTGTTTATGTTTTATGTTCTTGGTCTTGTTCTCTATTTACGTTTTACTACGTTCTGTTTTATGTTTTTGTTTTATTTTATTCATGCTGTTATGTGTTGAACTCAACCTTTCCTATTAGATGTAGTTCATTTTATTGTCAGCTCAATCGGTCAGTCTTGTTTAAGACTTATTGATAGGTTTTTTTGTAGGGATAATATGGAGAGGGTGACATTTTGACCAGAATCATCACATGGCAGGTGTCTATTCCTACAAGGTCAGGATGGACGTGATACAGATGAAACATAGTTGTGAAATAAGATTTTATTAATACTTTTAAAATACATTTTATTAATGATTTTCTTAATACCAGGTAATAATTTTTACAACTTTTTTTTTAAAAACTCAGCATGTTATTGTAGGTTTATCACCTGTAATGTTTGCACCGCTTTTAGCTTGTCAGACACCTAGACAATAATCTATTTTTTGTCATGTGTTTAAGCCTTTAACAATTTTTTGTTTTAATTCGTTCAAATCACAAACTTTCTTTGTTATAACTTTTAATAAACCCGCAAGCAAAAAAGTCCAGAGGAGTGATATCTAAGAGATGTAGTGGCCATGCACTAGGACCTCCTTGTCTCATTTAACATGCGGGGAAGTGTTATTTAGGAACATGTCGATAAAAGTGGTATGTAGCACCATCTTGTTGGAAACTGAATCCTGCAGGAATCTGAAGAACAGCAAAGTTCGTAAGCATGTAATGGTATGTATGCCCTGTAACAGTGGACTTATGAAAAAACTGCCCAATGATGCCATCTTTTCTCATCATAACAGATACTGACTTTTGGTATGTCTCATTCATTTTTTATTACTGTATGGTGTTTTCACTATACCAAATTTGACAATTGTGTCTTTAACTATCCCAAATGTATGAATAGTTGCCTCATCTTTTAATAAAATATCATTATAATTATGATTGTTTTCAATATGAAGATTACCTCTGCTACAAACTGATATTGCCAGCGAACATTTGGTTTAGTGTGATGTATTTGTAACTTGTACACTTGCAAATGGAGCGCTTATTACCAATATCATGAACAGTAGAAAGAGGAATTTTCAGTCCATAACTAGACCACCTAATAGATTTACCTAGACTGGCAATGAATGCATTGCTTACTTGATTCACAGTCTCTTGTAACTAAAAAACCTTTGATTTCCAGTTAGTGAAACCAAGCTTCCAGTCTCTCTTGAAGTCATGTGTTTGGAATATGATGTCTTGGATGTAGGAGAATTGATATTTAATTCAGTTTGTACAAGCCATTGAACATGCATAACTAATTTAATCTACTAACCAAAGCGTGCACTGAAGTTGTAAAACTTGCACCAAAGCATGTATTTTGACAGTTGCATTGGAGTCGGCTTGTCTGCACTTGTGTATTCTGCTGAATCTGAGAGTATACCAAACAAATCTTGGGGGATATATCCTTTCGTTTGAACTTATGTTGTAAGAGATTTCAAGGACTGGTTTCCTAAATATAGGCCATTAGTTTTAGATACCTTTTTCCCCAGACATCGTATATATAAAATATATGGGTTTGTAGATCTGATCAATATGAATATAAAAGTAATAAATATATTGACCTGTTATATATTTTCTAAATAGTTAGTTTTGTTGGTTTTCCTAAAACATGCATTTTACAATGAAGTTTCAGTCAAGAGTATAAACATACTATAGATAGATACTATAAGATAGAGTTCCTTATTACACTAAAATTAACTCTGATTAATTAATATTTAAAACCATGTTGATTATGAATATATGTTTAAAATATTCAATTTTTTATACATATTTAGTGACTTAAAGTAAACACTTATTAATGTTATTGTAATCGAAATAATTTTTTATTAATTCATAATTAAAACAAAAAATAACTTATTTGCAGGTGCCTATGGATAAAAGAACCATCAAGGGAAGTACCAAGAATTTTATTACTTGTAAGAGCATAAATAATTCGATAGATGATGGAATTATAAATGAAAACTTCAGTGAATGTAATTGTGCATACGGTGATGTAACAATAGAAAATTTAATAGAGAATATAAGTAGTGAAAACAAGTTGCTCGAGCAGAAAGGAAAGAAATTGGTTTGTGAATATTGCAATCAAAGATTCAGATGTAATTGTTCTTTAAAGAGACACATTAACATTCATACTAAAGAGAGAAAAAATATTAGTAACTTTTGTCAAAAGTTATTTAATTATGAAAATGTTTTAAATAGACATCTTAATAATATTAATACAACAGAGGAAAATTATGTTTGTAACTTCTGTCAAAAGTTATTTAATCGTAAATACCTTTTAAAGACACATGTTAATATTCATACTAAGGAAAAAAAGTATATTTGTAACTTTTGTCAAAAGTCATTTAATAACAAAAGCACTTTAAACAAACATATTAATATTCATACAAAAGAGAAAAATTATATTTGTAACTTTTGTCAGAAGTCTTTTTATCAAAGTTGTAACTTAAAATCACATTTAAATATTCATACTAAGCAGAAAAAGTATATTTGTAACTTTTGTCAGAAGTGTTTTTATCAAAGTTCTAATTTAAAATCACATTTAAATATTCATACTAAGGAGAAAAAGTATATTTGTAACTTTTGTCAAAAGTCATTTAATCGTAAAGACCATTTAAAGGCACATGTTAATATTCATACAAAAGAGAAAAATTAATTTATAACTTCTGTTAGAAGATGTTAAATCGTTTTCCTAATTTAAAGTTGCATATTAATTTACATCCCAAAAGGAAAAATTATGTATGTAAATTTTGCCAAAAGTCTTTTAATTGCAGTTGTGATTTTAAAAACATATTAATTTCCACATAAAGAAAAAAATTAATATTTGTAACATTTATCAAAAATCTTTTAATCGGATTTATATTTTGGAAAGACATCTTACAATATCCTTATTAGAGGTTTGTTTTGACCTTTTAAGAAAATTAAGGAAATAATTAATAGCATTCTTTCATATGTGTATAATTTAAAACTAATATGACAAAATTTTTCTAATGTAACATTACATTTTTCTCATTTTTGTATGTTTCAACTTAAGGTGGGGAATTTTTATCTTGTATGCCTCAAACGCAGATTTGTATATTACTGTTTTTTATAATATATGATGAGTATGTTTATGAACATTTTAAGCTCAGAACCATGGCAATCAGAAAATTTGGTGTAAAAAAGTTGTATAAAGTTCTCAAGTGAGACTTGTATAAATCACAAGTTACATGTGTCTTTCTTGAACATTTTTTTTCTCAAATAATGCTGATTTTATATTAAGTTTAACTTCACATCGTGTGTCTTACATTTTAGTAATGTTTTCAAATATTAAAACCAAACAAGCTGTGCCTGTTATCAGTATTGACCTCAAAATCTTTAATAGCTTTTAATTTCTTATCAACATACGTGTAAAAAAATTAGTGCTACTTTCAAGTATCAATTTCTTTAAAAATGTCTATTGTTATCTGCTGGTTGTAAATTATTTTCCTCTTTTTATATGCTTTTATTTAACTTGCTTTAGTTATAATCAAATCTTGCAACTGCTGTGTCTTTTGATCTGTCGTATGAAAATCAATGAAATTTGGTACAAGTGTGTAACTTTGATGACAATACAGCACTACAGTGTCGGAATTTGATATGACCCACCCCCATGCTCCCATGCTCTACCCCTATGCTATATTCATGCATTTAGTTGAAAATTTTCATTTCTCATGAACTATCGTATGAAAATGATTGAAATTTGGTACACGTATGTAACTTCTATGTGTAAAAATAAATATTTTTCCTTTTTTTTTAGTTTTAACAAACAATAATATTCAGATATAAATATTATTAAGAATATTTTTTTGGATGTAAAAAGTTTATTGTTCATTAAGACTAAAAAGTAAAAAATAAAAAAAAAACAAAAAACCCAAAAAAAATTACAGAAATATATTTAATTACATATAAAAAAATATTTTTTAAAAAAGCTTTTATTTAACTAATATTAATATTAAAATTAATAAAAAAAAAGGAAACAAATTAGAAAAACCCTCTAAATAAGAATTAAATCAAATTGAAAATTTTAAACAAAAAAATATAATATATTAACAAGTATAAAAATGCACTGAAAAGTAAAAAATAAATTATATAAATATCTAATAAATAACCAATAAATAAATGTAATAATTATTAAATTTTAAAATTAAAAGTAATGAAAATATTTAGTTAAATAAAAGCGTGGTGCAGTTTTTATAACAATGTTTTCGAATAAGTATTTATAGACATTTGCTGTATTTTAAAATATATTTTTTGTTTAATGAGGTTGTTTAGTATATGCATATACTTTATTTATCTGTAATAAAAATAACTCAAGTTTTAATTCTTTGACGGTTCAAATTTGCACCGAGATGACCTTTAAGGAAATAAGATTAAAAATAAAAATTAAATTTAGAAATCTTGCACAAAGTTATTCATTTTGACGGTAATCTGAAAAATTATTAATTATTATCGTTATAATTGTAATTGTAATTATGAATTCATTAAATAAACATTCATAATCAATTAAAATAAAACTTTTAGCGGAAAGAATGCGTTCAATTCGGGTTAGATTACAAGCAGAATTCAAAGATGAACTTTAACTAGAGAACACGTACAAAGAAAGCAAGTGGGTCCATTTTCCCTGATTGTTACTTGTAGCTAGTCAGTCTCAACTGGAGAAGTTCCAGCAGACCTTTCCGTCTCCTCGCGTCGTTATTGAAAATGAAAATGAAGGTTGACATAAAAATAAATGTGTTTTTTAAAATAAATTATAAAAACTGTGCCACGCTTTTATTGAACTAAATATTTTCGTTACTTTTAATTTTATTATTATTACACTTATTTATTGGTCATTTATTAGATATTTATATAATTTTTTTTTTACTTTTCAGTGCATATATTATATTTTTTTTTTTTAAATTCTCAATTTGATTTAATTCTTATTTTTTACTTTTTAGAGGGTTTTTCTAATTTGTTTCCTGTTTTTTATTAATGTTAATATTAATATTAGTTAAATAAAAGCTTTTTAAATTTTTTTTTCCTTTTGCAGCAACAAGCGTAATTAAAAATATTTCACAACTTTGAAAATTAACAAAAACTAACATTTTGAAATGTATGTCTAATCATTTAAATAATCATATTACTCTCTCAACTTCTGTTCACAATTTTATTTTTTCACAATAGAAAAAGATTTTGGTTTTGGTAAGGGTGGAAGCTGCAAATCTTAACAATAAGAGGGCAGAGACTTGACATGGCAGGTCTCTCCACCGCGCTCAGAAATTCTATTTGCATCTCTACTAGTTTTAGTTGTTGCAACTTCTCAAATATTATGAATTTGTATGTAGAAATTTACAGACATATTTTTGAAAGTATATACTCAGACAATGTAAAAAATTTTTTTTTTTGCCCGACAAGTTTAAAACCTCCCAAAAAAATTAAGAATCTTAAAAATAAAAAAAATCCTCTGTTGCCACCGGCAGTATTCTGATACATTTCTTTAATAAATTTTTTGTTATATATTTTAAGCGATTTTTATTTAAGATTTTTTTTTTACTGATGAATTAATTCATTTAAATCTGTGATAATTAATTTTTAGAGATTTTGATTTATTTTTAATATCCGTCAAACATTTGTATTTTTTTAGGAAATAGATAATCCTTTTTTCTGTAGTTACTTTAATGTTTCTATTTGAATTTTTGTTACTTCAAAATTGTCTCCAATTATTGCCTGATCTTCCATAAAGGCAAAACAATCTCTTCCTAGGTTGTCCTTTTTGTAACCTAATTTTTTTTTCTACCACTTTAGTTTCATTGTTTTCTTCCATTCTTTGATGTCTATCTAGAACACAATTAAAAGGGATCTGAATCAACAGTCTCATTAACGTATTTTATCATGCTTAAATTATTTATTGGTAATTTAAATTCTTTTTCTGATAATTGAAAATAAATTAATCTTTAGAAAAGGCAATGTAAATTATTTGTTCGGTTAAGAAGGTTATAATTTATACAGCTTATTCATTTTACACATACTATTTGTTCCGCACAAGATCTTCCCTTTCTAGACCACCCTGATGTATTCTGCAAATTGTTTATTGATGTGCTCTTCTATTCTCAACAACTTTTGTAAGATTTTACTGTAAGAAGAGAAATTCCTCTGTAATTAGTAAACTTCCATTTTGTCTCTTTTTTTGTGTAGAGAAGGAATTAGGGCAGACTTCCATTCTTGTGGGATTTTTCTCTCATCATATAGTTTCCCTAAGATATCATACATTAATTAAGTAATTAGAACGAAGATATCGTGATATTATCGGAAAATGGCCTGCCCAGAAGAAAACTAAAACTGCCAAAGACTTGTCGAATTTTGCAGAAACCATAATATGATCTCAAAATCCACCTATTTTATGAGAAAACCAAACAAATTGAAGACTTGGAAACACCCAGATGGGAAAAAAGGGGAATGGCAACTCGATCATGTTTGCATGGACTGGAATTATCACAAGGAGATTTATAATGTAAAAGTCTTGAGAGGAACAGATACTGGATACCATTAATAAAATAAAATTCACCCCGCATAAAAAGAAAAAATCCCAACCTAAAAAAAAAAGAGCTTATGATCCACATAAATTAATAAACAATGCTATCTTTGAAGAAACAACAAAAAAAATCAAATTAACTAATAATTTAAAAGAACTGACATCCCAACTGAAAGAAATAGCTGAAGAACTAGCCCCTATAAACCCAAGAAAAAAACACCAATGGTGGAATGAAGAATGTGACAAAGCATTCAAAGACCGACACCGGGCTTGGATCAACCACCAAACCCAGAAAACTGAAGAATCTAACCATGAATTCACCAAACAAAGGAAAATAACTCAGAAAATTATAAGAGGAACCAAACGACAAGCCCAAAAAAACTTGATTCAGCAAATAGAAGAAAGTTCCAAGAAAACTAACTCCTGAGACTATTATAAAATTTTTGGTCAGGCTCTTCAAAGATATGAACCACCCACCCTTATGCTGAGAGGAAAAAAGGAAATATGGCCCACACCAATAAAGAAAATGCTGAAATTTTGGCAGAAACCTTCAATAGACTCCTCAACTGTGACGACTCCCCCAGAGCTTTTTGAGATTGACACTGAAACTCCAGTTAAAACTTCACCAATTGTTATCAACCCGCCAACAATTCAAGAAGTTCTCGCAGCCTTAAATGAAATAAAAAACTACAAAGCAAGCGGAGAAGACCAGCTTTTCGCGGAACTCTGGAAACACTCATCAGTTTATTCAGTCAAAACTTCCCTACATCTATGCCTTGTGAAAATATGGAACGAAGAAAAACTTCCAGAACACTGGACCACAGCCCTCATTCATCCATTACATAAAAAAGGGGATAAAACTAATCCGGAAAACTACAGAGCCATACCTCTCCTGGATTGCACATACAAAATCCTGTCGAGAGTTATATACAACCGATGCAAAGACCAACTTGAACTGGAACTTGGGGAATACCAAGGGGGATTTAGGCCATGGAGAGGTTGCCCGGAGCAAATAATATCCCTAAAACTTATGATGGACTTATATAAAAGACGGAAAAAAAACTAATAATCACCTTCGTCGACTTTAAAAGGGCCTATGATTGTATACACCGACCATCCATGCTGAATATTCTGAGAAACCTGGGCCTTCACCCTAAACTCGTAAACATGATAAAATTAACTTTAACCAATATCCAGTCCAGAGTGAAATTCAGAGGTGAACTCTCTCAACCCTTCTACATAAAAACTGGATTGAGGCAAGGAGACGGCCTCTCACCACTCCTTTTTAACTGCGCCCTCGAACTTGTCATGAGAAAATGGTATGAAATAAATCCCAAAAATATAAAAATGGGTACTAAGAAAAACTCCATCACACTAAATTGCCTAGGATTTGCAGATGACCTCGCTCTTTTAGCAAATAATATTCAAGAAGCCAAAACATAAATCATGAGCCTTCAAAACCTAGCACAAAAGATAGGGCTTCATATCTCTTTCGAAAAAACTGAACTAATGGCCATAGATCCTCTGGTAATAGAGCACATTACGGTAAACAATCAGAAAATTAAAATAGTAAAACAATTTAAATATCTAGGGGAAATAATAACTTATAATTTAAATGAAAAAGTGACATGGCAAAACAGGACAAATAAAATGATTAAATGCCAAAAATTAACTCGGTCAACATATAACAAAAAATGCCTTTCTGCTAAAACAAAACTTAAACATTATAAAACTGTAGTACAGCCAGAAGTCACCTACGGAAGCGAGACCCTTTTCAAAATCACTCAGAAAAACCGAATTGAAAAAATTCTAAAAATAGAGAGGAGAATTATCAGAACGTGTATCGATAAAAAACACCAAAAAGAAGGCCAATGGTGGGTTGTGCCAAATGCAAATGAGGTGGTATATCGAGAAATAGAGCCTGTTACTGATACTATGCGGAAAAAAAGAATCTCTTTCTTTGTTCATCACATAAGGACACCGGGAACAAGACTGTCAAGAAATATCACTGAAAAGCTCTGGTTCCAAAAGCTAGAAGTAGGATGGATCAAAGAAATTAGAGAAGATATGAAAGAAATGGGAATTTCCCTGACTGACCTACAGAATAAAACTGGAAAAATTACAAAGCTAAAAGACAAAAGCATTAGATTTAAACAAAAGACAGACAAACGACAAAATACAACGAAGAGGGTGTTTACGGATGAAGAAAAGAAAGCAAGATCTGAACGGATGAAGAAATACTGGGCAGCTCGGAAGAGTAAAATAACACGCTTTTCTCAGAAAAGATCCAACTAAAATTGACTTAAGTGGTCCCATGTTGGCCGTAAAAGCATAATAATAATAATTAATTATCATAATTTTAAAAATTGCACAGTTACTGAGTCCTTGCACAATACTTTATTATGTTTTAGATATCTGATTATATATTCTTTATTTCCTGTTTATTTGGGAGATATGTGTTTTCTAGTTTAGTTACTAGTTCTAAAAAAATGCAGCTCTTTTTTGGGTTTTTTGCAATTTGAATAGTTTTTTATAATATTTTGCTAAAATTTTACTATCGCATGTTTATACGACTTAAAATTAAAATTTTTTTTTCTTATATTTTATCTGCACTTAATTTTTTAGAAAATAATTTTCCTTGCGAAATAGACTATTTTATTGCAACAAAAAGCTCAATTTATATAAATTTCAGTTTTAGAAATATGTTTATAATATAAAAATATAAAAATTGTGATCACAGAAAACAGGGTGCTTATTTATTTTAAACATACATCATTCCTTTCCTTAAAAACAAATCAGTTGTATTTTAATATGACTGAATGCATGTTTATATTTATCTCATATTAGTTATGACGGTGTGTCTATATGCATCTTTGGGGTGTTTGAAATCTCAGGTTGATTTTGAATTTGTTAGCACATTAAATGAATTGTTTTTACTTTCTTGTTTAGACATTTATGGACAGTGTTAAAGATAATTTGTTTTAGCATTTTTTTTATTCTACTCATTTTCTTTCTCTTTTCTCCAGTCCTTTTCTGCAGCCATCTTCTTTTTCTATTTCTTAACTCATGATTGAAGATTAATTATCTAAAGAGATCCTGTTTTAAAAATCTTTCTACAATTCCTACCTCTTGGACATCCTATTTAATTGCTTCAATCTAATTTATTTTGTTTTACTTTCAGTAGAAATCTATTAATTTTTTCAGTGTTCTATTATTAGTTGTTAAAAAGATGTGATAAAAGAAACAGTTTTTCTTCTCAATTCTTGGTAAATGTTTTCATATTTAATAGAATAATAATGCAATTGCAATTGCTGGAAAGTGATTAATGTTCAGCAATGAAACAAATTCATAAAATAGTCAAATATTAGCAGTGTATAATCTGTACAATCTAATAAATCAAGATTATAAGTAAAAAAAGGGATACTTTTTTATTTTTCTAAGTGGATGATTATAATTCATATTTTTTTCCAGTAAAAATGGTTTTGTCATAAATCTCTTTATGTATACACAGGTACACATGAGTGATGTACATAAATAGATTTGTATGCTGTTTACTATATTTTTCTGTATTACAACAATTAATAAAATATCAGTGAGTTATTAGGAGCAAGAAGAATTTATATCTCATATGTATAGACAGATAAAACTGAGTAGTACATAGAAATGCATTTGGTTACTATTTATTTCATAAAAGAATTATGATGGATTAATGATTTGCTGTAAATGATTAGTGTTCAGTATTTTCACCAATTACACTTAGCGAGCTGAAGGTTTGCCCCGTCTTTGTTGACCAAACTGTTCGCTGACTTAGGCAAGATGAATGAGTAGGGTTTATTGTACTATTTAACCTGTTGACATCATCCGATTACTAATAACATGACACATTTGTATTTAAAATGCAAATACAACAGTCTAGTACAATGCAGTGACTAGTACACTAGGCAAAGGAGTTGTGAGTAGAAAACTTTCAGCTCTTGTATTGTATTAAAATACCAATAAGATATTTGAATTTTGTAACCTGTCCAACTTATACATGAAAATAATAAATAAAAAAGGGGATTAGATTTCTGATATTTTTTGTAAAATAGTTTGCGTAATTCATAATTTTTTTCAGCAAACGTCGCTGTTAATAGGTCTTTCTCATATGATTACATATAGGTACATGTGAATAGTACACAGAAATACATTCGGTTGCTAATTATTTCATTTTACAATAGAATAATGAGGTGCTTGAAAACGATCAATGTCCAATAAACTATTATAACTGAAATATGAATGATTTATTTTTCCTACATCAATTTTGCTATTTTCCAAATCCTCTCTCAACTTTTTATTTTTAAAAATAGTCCACTAGTGTTTTCATTATTCTATATTTGTACTAATAATATGACAATAGAACATTTTATCTTCTTTCTTGAGTGTTTTCCGTTCAATTTTATTGTATTTTTTCTGTCTTCAGTCATTTGACTGGTTTGATACAGCTCTCCAACATTCCCTGTTTAGTGCCAGTCGTTTCATTTCAATATATACCCCCTACATCCTACATCCCTAGCAATTTGTATTACTTATTCCAAACATTGCCTGCCTGCACAATTTTTTCCCATCTACCTGTCCCTTTAATATCAAGCGACTATTCCAGGATGCCTTAATGTGTGGCCTATAAGAGTGTCTTCTTTTAATTATATTTTTCCAAATGCTTCTTCATCAACTGCCGCAACACCTCTTCATTTGTCACTTTATCCATCCATCTGATTTTTAACATTCTCCTAAACCACTACACTACTAAAGCTTTTTAATCTTTTATTGTCAGGTACTCAGATCATCCAAGTATAATTTCCATATAAAGCTACACTCCAATCATATGCTTTAAAAAATCTTTTCCTGACATTTAAATTAATTTTGATGTAAGCAAATTATATTTCTGACTGAAAGTTCATTTCCCCTATTCTATTCAGCATTTTATATCGCTGTTACTTTGTCCATCTTTAGTAATTGTACTTCCCAAACAACAAAATTCTACCTCCATAGTATTTTCTCTTCCTATTTTTATATTCAGTGGTTCATCTACATTATTTATATTGCATGTCATTACTTTTGTTTTTTTCTTGTTTATTTTCATACAGTAGTTCTTGCGTAAAAACCTTCATCTATGTTATTCATTGTTTCTTTTAAATCTTATTTTTACGCTTTGCTAGAAATACTATTTCATCAGCAAATTATAGTATCTTTATATTTTCACCTTGCACTGTTTTTCTAAATCTGAATTGTTCTTTAACATCATTAACTGCTAGATCTAAGTAAAGATTAAAAAGTTATGGGGATAGGGAAGATTTTTATTGGATTCCCTTTTTAATTACAGCTTCCTTCTTATGTTGGATTATTACTGTTGCAGTTTGGTTGCTGTAAATGTTAGCAATTGTTCTTCTATCTTTATTCTTAACCCTAAATTTTTTTAAATCCTGAACATTTTATTCCAGTCTATGTTATCAAATGCCTTTTCTAAGTCGGTAAATGCCATGTATGTTGGTTTGTTTTTCTTTAATCTTCCTTCTATTATTAATCTGAGCACTGAAATTGCTTCCTTCTTCTCTTTACCTTTCCTGAAAGCAAATGGTCTTCTAACATTTCTTCCAATTTCCTCTCAATTCTTCTCTACAGAATTCTAATTAAGATTTTTTATATATGAGTAGTTAAGCTAATTGTTTTGTATTCTTCACATTTGTCTGCTCCTGCTTTCTGTGGTATCATGACAATAACACTCTTTCTGAAGTCTGATGGAATTTCCCCTTTTTCATAAATATTAAACATCAGTTTGTAGTTTCTGCAGGTATCTCATCTATCCCAGGAGCCTTTCTGCTGTTCACACCTTTTAATGTACTATTAAATTCAGATCTCACTACTATATAACACTAAATTAATTTCCTCCGTACAACTCTTCAGTATATTCTACCTACCTTATCGACCGTTTCTTCTGTACTATAAATCAGTGTACCATCTTTATTTAACACATTAAAATTTAATTTATGTACCACAAAATTCTCCTTAACTTTCCTATATTCTCTGTCTATCTTACCAATGATCATTTCTCTTTCCACTTCTTAAGACTTCTCTTTAATCTGTCATTATGTTTGTACAAAATGAATGAATTAAAGACAACAATTTATTAAATTCACACACAGCAAGTTTTTTAACAAGTAACTTGATATTAACTACATCAAATGCGCAACTGAAATCAGTATAAATTGCATCAATATAATTACCATCATTTAGTGCATCAACAGTATCTTCCATATATACATACAAGTTTGTTTGTGTAGATTTACTTTCCAAAAAAACCATGTTGTTCTTGATTGTGAAAAACCTCAACAGGATATATGTAACAAATTTTTGAAACGCTAGAAAAAAAGAGTATTTAAATCATGATTGAAGAACTTAGTTAAAAGCTGTACAAAAAAGGCAGAGCATTTCTTCACTAAAAGAGGATGAATATATTCTGGGCTTGTCAAAGCCTTATCATTATGTCAAATGGCCTCTTCAACATCATTCTCAGTTAAAATAATATCTAACTGCAGCGATCATTACAATTAAATGTAATTTCAGTTAAGGAAAAATCATTTTTAGTATAGACACTTCCAAATTTTTAGTTTTAGAAAACGTCTTACAATGTCAGCGCCCTTATTGGCATACTCTTTTCAAAAAGCATACAAGATTCATAAGATCTACTGTTGTTATTTTCATTAGCAAATTTTAAAAAAATCTTGTAACATTTTTTCCTCAACTGTAACATTTTAATTTAATAATAAATCTTTATGACTAAAAGAGTTTTGCGTACACTTTGTTCTTAAGTAATTCTTAATAATAAGTAGATCTATGTTGTGTTTGAAGAATATGGAACTTGTTTTTAGTAATTGCGACAATAATTTTAGTAGAGAACTGCTTCAAAAACTACATATTTTTTTTAAGTAGTTTTGGTGTATGACCTTTAACAATATTATAGTGGTCGCTATGAAAGATGGCACTTGTGTTTAAACTGTTGTATTTTAGTTACAAAAAATGAAGGTATTGGAAACAGCAATTGTTTTTTTGCTAACAGGATTTGGGCAATTTTAGTTACAGTCATTCATTTTAAAATTAGGGGTGTGTAAAGCGGAAAACAAAAAATTTTTTGCATTTTTTTTCTACTTTTGGAGGTATATTAAACAATTGTTTCTCAATAATTATAATTAAGATTTAGCCCAAAACTAGTATTATTGAAGCATGCAGAGTGTTTTTTGTGAGACAGCCTATCTTTAGTTTCAGTGAATATTTTATGGGGAAAAACACATCATTGTAATCGTTGAAACAATTTGAATAAGTATTTAATATTAAGCTTTTAATTGAGGTTGAAAAGGTATGAAAAGATCATTCAAAAAATACAGTTGCAACTAGAAGTTGATCGTGTATCCTGTTTGTTGCTATAATGACCAGCGGCGACATGCAGGTATGGTTTAATA
The DNA here is from genome assembly GCF_047948215.1 of Lycorma delicatula. Taxonomy (NCBI): domain Eukaryota; kingdom Metazoa; phylum Arthropoda; class Insecta; order Hemiptera; family Fulgoridae; genus Lycorma; species Lycorma delicatula. The sequence continues at coordinate 48,849,159 of NC_134467.1, forward strand.
TTGTCTTTCACACAGTTTTATCACATTACTTTATACCTTGTTAATATTATAAATTATAATTTTTGTAAATATTATTTTCATTTATTTTTATTTTTACAACTATTTGCAATATTTCTATCAAAGACTCATCTCTGTAAAAAGAATAACAGATTACATAAAGGCATTAAAATCATATCGATAAACATTGTACAATTTATTATAACGCTGAAGTTTAAAAAATCGTGTTAAAGCAGTTTCAAGCAACCACTTTCTCTTAAGCCACTCTTGGGTTTCAGCTTTCCTCCAGCTGTTAATAGTAACTTTATTTACCATAAAAGGGTGATAAGCTGCATTATCCATTATGATTACGCTCCTTCTTGTAAGCAATTCAAAAAGTCATTTGTAAACCAATTTTTAAAACTGTCCCTGTTCATTTCTGAGTGATAATCTGAAGAACCGGCTTTCAATTTACTGCGGAAAACACATTTACTTTCTGTAATGAACCCTGTTTTAGCTGAACCTGCATGACATACTGTCTATTTACTGCCTTTCTGGTGAGTATTTTAATTTTAATATCTCATTTTTCTTTGAATCTTGCTGAAAGATTTTTATTAACATACTTCTCATCTATGTGAAATATACGTCAATCATCACATGACGCTTTTAATTTGTGAAATCTGTTTAAAAATTCAATTTTTTTTAATGCAATATCATGTTTTTCCATCTACAAATATTGATAATCTTCAATTTTTTTATAACAAAAACCAATTTTTTTCAGTATGTGACAGTTGTAGATGATAGATTTACATGTAGTTTTTCCTGTATTTCCTCTTTGAACTTCGTAATGATAGGGATTTCATTCTGAACGATAGGGGTAGTACTGAGGTAATGGTTCAACAACGTCTACTGAACTGTTCTTAGCTGCCTACTCAAAGGTCAAAATAGTGATGATGATTGCAAACCTCCTGAAAGGAGATGCCACTTGAAGAAGTAGAAGAGTAAGCTCTACAGAAACCAATCTTACATTTGCCACACCAGATTTACAACTTTTTTTCTGCCTTATAGATATAGTCATAGAAATAATAAAAGCCAGTTTTCTCCAATTCAATATTAGTATTCAAAAACATCTATTGAAAGTTCTGTAAAACCAAATATAATTAATCTATTTAGAAAAATGTAACTATTTCTTATTTTGTTTTCTACAACTGAAACTGTTGTCCGTAATGGAACCAAAGCAGAAAGCTAGCCAGATTAGTGTAGTAGTTATTAGGTTTCAGAGTAACTAGAGTTGTATTTGATTCCTGGCAAAGATTAAAAATCTTTTCACCTCACAGTTTACCTCGCCTATCTTGTTAAATAAATGTGTAACATATTCCAAAGTACAATAAGCTAAAATAAAAAATAACATACTTACTGTTATCTTTATTTTGATTTTATTTGGCACTTTATAATCAATCTATAATCCAGAAAAAATAAGTAAATTGTTGAGTGACATTGATTCTTATGTTTCTCCAAAAACAGGATATTGTTTACACAAATATCATATATGGCAATAATCATTCTTTCAAACTACTTCAAGCTGTACCAGTGTAGGCAGTACAGCCAGAAAAAATGTTTCAGAAGTGTTTTTAAAGTAGGAAATAGTTCTGAAGGACAAAATTCTTATCAATGCTTTGTTTCCTATATTGCTGGAGCAAAGAAATTGTTAATCTAGAGTGGGAAGCTACCATAGCTTGATAGGATTTATGAAATTTATCAATGTACCATAGTGAAATTTTATTTTGGCCCTCGAACCAGTAATTATGTTAAAAATATGGTTTGGTGTATGGATAAATTTGTTAAGATTGATGAAAACATGCATGCAAAATGCAAAGATAAAACTTTGGACATTTTTTACACAAGTGAGTTTCCAGAAAAATCTGTCGGAGACTAAGTAAGCATTCATTTGAAAAGGACTTGACTGAAACATTAAGAGGGTAATTTAAATGATTAATCGAACCATGTTCCATAAAATGAATTCAAGATGCCTGGGTGCTTGCAAACTGTAGGTCACCAGTTTTGATAAAAAAATGGCCAGATTCAACTGATGGTACCCACATCAGCATAAAAAGCAAATGTGGGGACCACACATAAAGAAATAAAAAGTAAGGTACGCTGACATAGCACCTCAATAGTCTGGTTCAGGTGAGCGGCAAGTGAAAACCAAGAATGCTTATCTGACAGATTTGCCTAATAGCCACCATAAGAAATAAGTAAACATACTTATTTAATGATATTAAAAATAATGAAAAATTCATATTACGAATATAAGATTTTTCAATGGGATTGTTCAATTGATAAGAATTCGCAGCATTATTTTTATTTTTAAGGCCACTCAATAAGAATGAGTTTTTTAAACTTATACCTTAATAAGGTGTTTCAATGGGATTGTACAGTTGATAAGAACCCGCAGCGTTATTGATCACTTTTCCCCACTAAAAGTAATGTAAAGTTGACAAAATATTATTTAAGCATGTGCTAATTTAGTCTTTACATGACTGCTTAAAATGGAGTGTAATGTATTTAGGGTGCATGAGTGTATATGTTTGTTCCACTGTAGCAGCTCAATGGCTGAACCGATTCAGATGTATGACCCTGTGTTGGAATCCTTACATTACCAGGAGTTGTGTAGGCAACAAAAATATGTGTACATATATGCTTATTAACACTTCATAATATTCTATTAGTTTGGTTCAACTGAATAAATCTATACATATTACAAGACTGCCCAAAAATGATTAAAATGTATTTAGGGTATGGAAATATGTTTGTTCCAGTGTAGCAGTTAAACGGCTGAACAGATTTAGATGTATGACAGTGCATTAGTGTCATAGGCTACATAAGTAAATAAAGTAAATATATATATCTGAAAAAATAAATTAAAAAATTTGAAATTTTTATTTTTTATATATGCTATATGTTGAGATACAATAGAATAAACAACTTTCAAGATGTAGGCAACAGGAAGGTTATACTACAGCCATTTTAAACAAGATAGCGATAGATTTTGGCAGAATCACACTTGCCAGTGTACACCAAATGCTACAACCGTCGTTGAAGCCTCTGCCTGACTGGTCATCATCAGAGTTGAACAGAGTTTTGCTAGGTGAAGCCAGTTACTTATTGCAATGCTTGGTGCACTTTATAGGTAGGCCAGACTACCTGAATACCGAAGAATTGTAGCCCTGTGTGAATGTCTGTGAACCTGCAAATTCAACCGCTTGATTGACTTATCAAGCCTACTGCAACTGTAGAATTATCAGAGGGCTACTTTAGCAATATAGAATCGTGCGTCGGAAATTTCTTCCAGAGCCAGGAGTGTGGGATCGTGATCTATCAAAACCAATACTCAGACGCTATATTTAATGATAATGCTGATTTCTATATCTTTGCCTCCTATTTGAGAGAACCAAAATGGTTTGCTGCGAGTGAAAAAGAAACGTCAATGCTGATGCGTTTCACAATAGATTTATCGCTGTACAGACATATTTTAATCGTCTTACAGGCACAGAACTTAAGAGATCTGTAATTTTCCATCAGTGCAATGTCTTCTTTGTTGGAGACTCTATTTCTACTGGTCCTGAAACGCAAATTATGAGAATGAATGTGGCGATTTACTTGATAATACGTGTGATGGTGAAATCATTACCATTAGTATAATTCCAATTGACACCGGTATACCAAATATGAACTCTATTTTTCCTGATGTTACCAACTACCGTCCGATATCTACTTATTACTTGAATCGTAAAATAGCTACTGCCGTAGGCGTTAGTAGAGAACAATGGGCAGAGGAATTGGCATGAGTCAAAGTGTAAGAGTGGATTCAGAGAATACTGGTCAGTGCCCATAACTCCACTTGACTACCTATAATCAAGGGAAATGAGTAACGAAAGGAGATTACAAACCAACGATTATGAGTTTTACTACCTCTCAACTGAAGAGTTACATAAAAGTCAGCAAAATGTTTCTGTTTGTAACTGTTTACGCCAAAGTGGAGTTGAGCCTATTAATGTCATTGAAAACGTTCACCTGGTGATGGGTAATATTGGTGAGATTCAGTCATATTGGTGTCAACCCACCGGGTTGGTCTAGTGGTGAACGCGTCTTCCCAAATCTGCAGATTTGGAAGTCGAGAGTTCCAGGGTTCAAGTCCTAGTAAAGCCAGTTATTTTTACATGGATTTGAATACTAGCTCGTGGAGACCGGTGTTCTTTGCTGGTTAGGTTGAAATTAACCACACATCTCAGGAATGGTCGAACTGAGACTGTACAAGAATACAGTTCATTTACACTCATACATATATCATTCTCTGAAGTATTATTTGAACGGTAGTTACCGGCGGCTACACAGGAAAAAGTCATATTGATATACTGCTTTCATGGATTTATTAGCAAAAGTCCGAAATTTAGGGGTTCTGGAATTCTGCATAACACTTTCGTGTAATTATCTCCTCTGGCCGGGACATTTTTTTGGTAGTCGAGTTTTTTAACTTTTAACAGGTATAAAACTAGTATTATCTCTTAAAGGTGGAAAATTTCGATAACGTCTTCTGTGAGTATATTTCCACACATTTATACAGTACCGATAAATCGGCTAAATAATTTTTTTATTAATTTCTTCTTTATATTTTAAACTATTTAAAAGTTGTTTTATGTTGTAATAATGTTTGGATTTTTTGTGGAAAATGCACTAAAAAAAGTAATTTTATATTTCAGCATTTACATTACTGGTAAAATTCATGTTGGCATCGTCGGTCCGACTGATTTGTTGTAATCATCTGTTTGGGAATTGGTTGAATTGAAACAACTGCAAGTTAACGTAATTTATTAGTCGATCGTTGATATTCGTTATTTGTGTATAATACGTAAGTTAATTACGCTAATATTAATATTTAATTACTACTAAATTAAAATATGTGTTTTTTGTTAACTGTAGTTTATATTTTTCTATTGACTAAAAACGCAGCTTACAGAAAAAATTATTAAGTTCGTCCATTTGTGTAGTTTACCAATTTATAGTTTATTTGTTTTAAAGTTTATAAGTTTTTATAGTTTATTTTTTTTGAATAGTTATTTTTTTTAATGATTTATTCTGCAACGTATTTTTAAACGTTTATTGTTTTATCCTTTAAGTATGTAATAAGTAACAATAGTTTTGTTTTCACAGACAATTGTTTAATCATTTCTAGATTATATAGTAATAATACTGTTTTCTTCAACTTTGTGTGAACGTCATCAAAGATATACACAGAAAATTATAGTAAGAGTTGAAGAGAAAAGATTTTGTCAATGTTATTTTAAAAATTAATATTTAAGATGGAACAGCATGATGAAACATGATTATACCTTAAATTATTTACCATTAACATTTTAATTAGCGACTGTATGGAAACAAGCTTGTGCTTACTGTATGGTTTTTTTTACTTATTTGCACATTTACACCATACTCCATTCTTGCATGTTATTACTTAACAGTGACAAAGTGACAGTTTTATAAAATCATCGAGACAATTTTAATGGTAGTTCTAATTTAATATTTGTTTAACAGTTTTTTATTTCAGTGACAAAGAATTGAACTAAAAAATTGAAAAAACTTAGAATAAACATAATGCTTGTTAACATATAAACTTGTAGCCTATATCTATTTACAGATAAATGCATATATAAACAAAACCCTTTTTTTAATGATTTTATTTTTCCACTACTTTTTGAATAAAGTTGCTGTTAATTTGAAATTATATTCAGCCAGAGTTGAAGAATAAATATCTTAGAAGTGGACTGTAAGGTTTTTAAAAATGTATATAATTATTTATCAATTTCTATTTTTGTATTTATTGATTGCAGTCCTGATAAAGTTTCATGTGTATTATTTCAGAATTTTTATTAATATTTTATCTAAAAACCATTACCATATCTCTTTTTATTTGGTAATCCTGAGCAATTACTTGATCAACATTAATTTGTTTTATACTTTAATATGTGCTTAGGATCAGCAAAACACAAGATGTAAATTTTGAAGACAGATTTGGACAGCAGGTGACCCATGCAAGGTCAAGTCCATGCCATATTATCGGTACTATAGTCAATTACTTATCAGTTTTGTGAGTTATTGAGACATGTTTTCAGATATTAATATATTCTGTTGGGGAAGCTTAGATTTTTGTGGATTGAATTTAGGAATAAGTTACCAAAGTTTGGTAATACTTAACACTGTCTTGTAGGACAATTGGCTGAATTTATATTTTAATGGAAATATACTTATTACAGAGACTACACTGTTAGTCTCGTGTACAACGGATAATCACCCTACATAGAGCGGCTTCAGTCATCTTCAGCTGACACTGAGTCTCTGACTGAACTACTATTAAATTAGTTTATACTTTTAACTGCAAAAAATGGTAACCTCTCTCCACAGAATTCTAACTTCTCTCCACAGAGTGGATTATCATCTTGACAGGTCACCATAACTCGTAAAACTGATTGTTAATTGACTAAAATATTGATATCCTTGGCTTGGACATTAACCTTGTACAGATCATTGCTGTCCAAACCATTTATCTGTCATTTAGATATTGTATTTAACTAATTTTAAGCATATCTGTTATTAGTAGGAGAGCTGTTAAACATTTTAGGTTAGGTATTTGAAGCTCCGTCAAAATTTGTGTAACACTTCTTTTTTTATGTGTGAATACAAAATCAAATACCTAGCTGAATTGTAGTGGGGGCCCTAGCAAACCCATGAATTTTAACTTTGCAAAATTTTATTTGCAAAAAAAAATGCTTGAGGCATTTTGAATTTGTAATAATTTTAAATTTTGTATTTAAAGAAATAAGAAATAGAAAAGCCAGATTATTTAGTCTGGTTTAAAATTTTCCCAGGCTGTTTCAAAATTGTATTTCATAAACATTGAAAAAATATATAAATATAAATAAAATTGGTTTAAAAATTTCAATGAATGAAATGTTTTATAGTTTGCAGCGATTTTATTGTTTTCATTATAAATACTTAAATTTTAACTTGAATGTTTTTATTTTTGAAAGTAATGGATGTACCTTTAAAGAATATCTACATATTTGAAGCTCTGTCCTCTAACAGTATCAAACTAGAAACTGAAGATGATACCGCAGAGGAAACATTATGCTTGTTTTTACCACATCACCCGATTGAAGATGATATTACATCTGATTGTGTAAGTATAATTAGATTTTTGTTTTTTATGTCATATAGGAAGTGTCATCACATCATTAAACTTAACATTAAAATGTTGATTTTATGTTTTAGGATAGTGATTCTTTCCAAGTGAAAGAGGAGCCACTTGGTAATGGTTGTGATAATTATAATGAAGTAACTGATCCTCTTGCGTTTGAAGGGATCAAGTTAATTAAATCTGAAGATCATGCAATTAAAAATGAAGTGGTAAGTTTTATTGTGCATTTATTTTATATTGAAAGTAACGTATGAAGTTTATACTAGCCATCTCAGAGTGTATTCATCGGAGTATTATAGGAATGAAAGTTTATGAATGCACTTAATGTCGATTCTTTAATTTGACTTCATTGCATTTTCTATCATGTTTTGATTCTTTCTTTAGTAATTATTGAATTTAAAAGTTTAACTTACACGTACTGGGAGCATTACAGTTCTGATGCTTTACCACATTGGCCAAAACATTACGACTGTTTTTATTATGATAATGCGCGTGTACACATGTCTCGGATTGTAGATGCAAAACTCCATGAAAATGTATGCTTTGACAGTGGCAAGTTGAAGCATGTGCTGTATTTACTTGATTTTACACCTATTGATTACTTACTCTTCCAAAACCTGAAAAATGGCTCGCTAGACAAAGATTCATTTTAAATGATACAAAAGGTGGGATAACTGCTTACTTCATGGAGTTGGACAAATCACATCATACTGAAAATATTAAAAAGTTGGAAATTCTATGTAAATTATCAAATTGTAAGGGAACTTAGTTGAAAGATAAAAAAAAAATTTTTGAAATCTTCAGTTTTGTTTGTCAGGCCAAGAACTTTCTGAACAACCCCTATATTTGTTTTTAATTGACTTATAAAATTATTATTTATTAATTAGTATTTATTATCTGGTATGTATTTATAAGATTTAAGATTCGAATTTAAAATATTAGGTAACATTATCTCTAAAGGCAAATGATGTAATGATAAAAATTTCACTATAAGAAATATTAACATTGACGTCAGTAAGATTAGAAAAAAACTATATCAAGAAAATTAACGCAACAGTTTAGCATATTATATGATTGTCAAAAATTACAATATATAGAATAATCTGTAAGGTGAGAATAGTAGCATTTTTAACATTTAAATTGCATGATAACATTTAACAAAAGAAATGTATTTGATGTTTTCCCGTACAGAACCTGGTTTATTAAAGTCACCTAATATTAATAATAATTTAACTGTCGCTGCACTTTTAATGTGTGTGGTGAGTGAATTAGATACAATTTATTTTTGTCTTATAAATATACAAAACGTCATATTTACTTTGTAGAATCATTTTTTGTTTTTTATTATAGCAAGTAGATTTAGTGCAACTGAAAGAGGAATCATATGGTTGATGGTAATATTAAAAAAAGATCTTTTAGCAATTAAGAAGAACGACTTTGTTATATCAGAAAATTTGAAAGTGAAGCGGTAAGCGTGGTTGATTATGCATACAGTGGAACATCAGCTATCCAATTGGACCTTTGCAAGACCAAATATGTGTAATTTAAAAAAAGGTTTATCATATTATACTAGACATATTCTATTATTTAACAGGTAACTAAGTAAAAATAAAAAGAAAAGTTTTTCAGTAAAATTAAAAATAAATTTTGAACATACGTACAAAGTAACAAAAAATTTATATGGTAAAAAATAAACAATATTATGTTGGAAAAAGTACAATCTGTAGAAATTTGCTTTTATAATGAGTTTAACATAGGCCCATATCTATATACGTGTTTGATAAATGCAAATGAATTGAAGAAAAGTCTGTTAAAAAAACCAGTAAAATAAAGATTGATAAAAAAACTTCCAGTTGAAGCAAAGATGTATTTGAATAGTGTTAAAATTTTCAAGTAATAATGTTTTTTTTTTTTTTAAATTGCCGAGTCTGAATTTAAAAAGTCCAGTTAGTTTGACGTCTGGAAAATTGGGGCCCCTGCTATTTATCTTTTCATTACATATATATCATCCGTGTCTCATTTGGCCTTGTTGGTGTTGCTTTTTTGTTTTCTAATTAAACAAATTGCAACCTACACATTAAGAAAATAAAACCTGTATACATTTTTAACAACTAGTGTTATATTTCATCGATAGAAAATTTATATAAAAATTAATTAAAACAACTTTTTTCTTTTTTTTGGTCTATTTCTGTCTTAATTCTTGATTTTTGTATCATTTTTAGCAATTAGACTTAGATTTTTAATGGTATTTGTTACCAAAAACATCTATTTTAAATTGAATTTTATGATGTATGTAATGGTATTATTAAGTTGCAGATAGAATAAAAAAAAAGATTTAATATTAGTTAGTTTTCATATTTTGCAAGGTTTTTTCATTATCCTTTTTTTTAAAGGAATCTGAGAACTTGTTGAATGATGATCTTTCATCACAACCTAATCTTAATATGAGAACCAATGAACAAATAAATGATTTACGCACGATGAAGATAGAAGAAGAGATGTGGTTTTCTCCAGGTCATGTAAGTATTAATTACTGGATCATGTAATAAACATGATTTCTCTCTTGTTTATTTCATAAATATATGTATGTAATTTGTATATATGTATATTTTATTACTTTTACTGTTATAAAAAAAAATTGTTTTTATTTCTATTAGTTCTATTTAATTAATACTGACTTATACTATGTGTAAATGATAAATTATCAGTGTGTGAGAGTAAATTTTTGTTTGAAAATTTGGTGATAACTAAATATATGTATTATAATCTGTTGATACAATTCACATTTCAATAAGCTCCAGGTGATTTGATTTTAATTGTTCCGGTTGTAAAATTTGAATATTTTACCAGGTAAGCAATTTAAAATGGACCTGACACAGAGAGAAACACACAACGCCAGCGGAAACAGTCTGGTTTGTGTGGGTTCCACCTAGTTGGTTACTATTTGCTATGTTTCTGAAAATATTCAGAAGTTATTATACTAGGTTGTTTGTAAGGGTTTGGCATTTGTTTTTGGTTTCTATCTTTGGGTATTTTATTTCAAGTTTTTGGTTATGTAATTAGCCTAGGTAGGTTATCTAGGCTATCTGTTGGAGTGGGTGGGTTTATTCTCTTTGAACTACTCTATTGGCACAGGGACTGTCTATTAGTCAGTTTTTATTTATTGTTATTGGTTTTTGTTATGTTTAATAATTTGTGGTCTGTTAATTTTGAATTTGTTGAAATTTCATACATTTGTTTAATTTGAACAGCTGTCATATTGGCAACTGTTTGTGTTGATAGTTTTTATTTGTATTGTGTGTTTATTATTGTGCACCCACTTTGTTTAGCAAAAGATAATGACTGTTTGTATGTCTATTAGACTTTAATCTGAGATTTTACGTGAAAATTTTCTTACCTGAATTTTCATGTAGTCAATCCAACACGGGTTAAGTGGTGTGAATTTCTTGTACTTGTGGATTTACCCATTTAGTTCACTATATAGTGGATTGTTGATCGAGGGTATGTCTGACACAGTTGACATTAAGAAACAGGGTAAGCCCAAGTGGGTTAAACCTGGTGAGGTGTTGCAGCTTGCTGGCTCTTCCTCCTCTTCTGGGGAGGATAAGTCGCAAGTTGAGCCATCGACCTGGGCTGGAAAGGTTAAGGTTTTGGTTCAAGAATCAGGGAAAACCGTTAGAAAGGCAGGTACCTTTGCTCCCTTTCAGACTTCATGAACGAAACTGCCCAATGATGCCATCTTTTCTCATCATAACAGATACTGACTTTTGGTATGTCTCATTCATTTTTTATTCCTGTGTGGTGTTTTCACTATACCAAATTTGACAATTCTGTCTTTAACTATCCCAAATGTATGAAAAGTTGCCTCATCTCTAAATAAAATATCATTATAATTTGGATTGTTTTCAAAATGATGATTGCCTCTGCTACAAGCTGATATTGGCAACAAACGTTTGGTTTAATGTGATGTATTTGTAACTTGTACACTTGCAAATGGAGGAATTTGCAGTCCATACCTAGACCACCTAATAGACTTACCTAGACTGGCAGTGAACTCATTGCTTACTTGATTCACAGTCTCTTGTAATTAAAAAAACCTTTTGATTTCCAGTTTGTGAAACCAAGCTTCCAGTCTCTCTTGAAGTCATATGTTTGCAATATGATGTCTTGGATGTAGGAGAATTGATATTTAATTCAGTTTGTACAAGCCGTTGAACATGCATAACTAATTGAAACTACTAACCAAAGCATGTATCTTGACAGTTGCATTGGAGTCGGCTTGTCTGCATTTGTGTATTCTGCTGAATCTGAGAGTATACTGAACAAATCTTGGGGATATATCCTGTCGTTTGAGCTTATGTTGTAAGAGATTTCAAGAAGTGGTTTCCTAAATAGGGCCATTAGTTTTAGATACCTTCACCCCAGACATTGTGTATATAAAATGTGTGGGTTTGTAGATGTGATCAATATGAATATAGAAGTAATAAATATATTGACCTGTTATAAATTTGCTAAATAATTAGTTTTGTTGGTTTTCTTAGAACATGCATTTCATAATAAAGTTTCACTCAAGATTATAAACATACTATAAAATAAGTAAAGTTCCTTATTATACTAAAGTTAACTCTGATTAATTAATATTCAATACCATGTTGATTATGAATATATGTTTAAATTATTCAATTTTTTATACATATTTTGTGGTTTTTTGAAAGATAACACTTATTAATGTTATTGTAATTAAAATAATTTTTTATTAATTTATAATTATAATAAAAAATAACTTAATTTACAGGTTGCTATGGACAAAGGAACCATCAAGGGAAGTACGAAGAATTTTATTACTTATAAGAGCATAAATAATTCGTTAAATGATGGAATTATAAATGAAAACTCCATTGAATGTAATTGTGCATACGGTGATGTAACGATAGAAAATTTAATAGAGAATATAAGTAGTGAAAACAAGTTGTTCGAGCAAAAAGGAAAAGAATTGGTTTGTGAATATTGCAATGAAAGATTCAGATGTAACTGTTATTTAAAGAGACACATTAACATTCATACTAAACAGAAAAAAAATAGTAACTTTTGTCAAAAGTCATTTAATTTTGAAAATGTTTTAAAGAGACATCTTAATGATA